>NC_073695.1:216634837-216988748 GCF_029784165.1 Wyeomyia smithii
TAGATGTGTAAACTATAATGGAGTAAGGACATTAAATTATAAAACAAACGAAAACAATCATTCGGGTTCTAAGTGGACTGAATACTGAATTGAATGGAAACATTGCAAACTTATTCCATTTCCACAATCACAATAAGCGTTCATCTGTAGTTTCGAGAGCTGTTGCTCGAAATTTTGCAGAAGTGTTATGGTTATCCTTTGCTTGTAGAACACTAGAGCAATCAAAAGCAGCTAGACTGAAGAACGGTGTCAATAGAGCAACAATAAATATGAAGCTGTTTTCCCAGTCTAGGGAAACCGGTACAAACCGTCCTCTTCGTAACCCGTGGCAAAGAAATTGGTACGCTACTAGTAGCTACGGTAGCACGACAGCAACAAAGAACGAAGTTACATCCTTCTCACTCATTATCGATCGATGAAAGAATATTCAATTCTGAACTCAATCCTGCCGTCAGCCGATCGAAAATTCCTTTCCATCCGCGTGCCCTTTCTCGCTGGAGCTTTATACAGTTTCCAACCGGTCCTTGAACTGATGCCGCCGATCACGGACAATCCGTAAAAGGAAGCCAATTCAAATATCTTCGTCATCGTCCGTCGCTACCTTCATGACAAAACATGACCTTATCCTCAGTAGCGCTTCATGCAGCACCAGAACAAGGATTTTTGTGCTAAATACTCACATCACTATTCGCGAAACAATGGCACTAATCATTTTCACCAGCTTCGAACGAACATCGGCAAATTATTTATGTAGAAACAGTGACGATTTTCTCACTACCGTACTAACTGCAGCGATGATTAACTTGATTGGGCTGTGGTTCGTTTTTCTTCGCTGCCTTATCCCTGATTCAATCAACCCGCAACGCACAAACTTCACAAACTCGCGGACGTCTGTTGCAGCGTGAAGCCGTCGTGACGCGAACTCGCTCGCGTTTGAAAAACAACTCAGCAGCACAACACAGAAGCTTCGACAGGAGAATCAGCAGCTGGACTCGCTTGTCGGTGTTCGTGCAGGCAGTGAATTCAGCAGAGAGAGTGCTGTCTTCGAGGCAAGGTTGCCATTACGCTTGTTTAAAGTATAGCCACTAGTTAACTGAATTTCATACAATGAGCATAAAAGAGAGGTGAGGAGGAGAGTGCATTTTTCTAGTATTAGTAAATGCTTCAAATGTAAACAGCTAGACGAACTCAATGGTAAACCCAAATAGCTACGTCACTATTTCGCATGAAATCTGGACAGAGGAGGGCGAGCAGAGGGGCGCGTGCAAGTGTTAGTAAGTTTCCTCCTCACCTCTCTTTAATACTCATTGAATTTCATATAATAACTGGCTGACCCGGCAAACTTCGTACCGCCGCCTTGAGTTTTATTGACTGTTGTATTGCAAAAACTGAAATATTTAACTGCTGCTAAAAAACATACCTACGATATGTTTCGGCTCTGATTTGTTCTTAGTTTTTTTTTCAATCCTGCGTTCGTAAAATTCTACGTTTTTATTTTATTGAACATTATGAAGCACCTTTCAACCATAATCAAATCATTTCAATACATTGCTGAAAATAAACAGTCATTCTTTTAAATATTCTGAAGGAAATTATTACATTATTTTTTCAATTATTCAAAAGCTAGGCTGCAAATGCAAATATAGTAATACCCTTCTGCCTGGCCAATCTCACTGGAACAGATTTTATAAAAAACTTCAGAATTCTGAATAATTCAAGCTTAAAATTCGGAATATACGAAACATGTGAAAGTGGTCAAGGCGGTCCTAGCCACCAGATTCTATATATTCCACAATGTCGGGGTCAGGGTCACGTGAATATGCCCATGTGAGAAGCGTGAATACTCGGAGTTTATGCCACAAATTTTCAGTGACTGTCCTTGGGTTTTATCAATAGTCATCGAGAATGCGCGACGCACGGGAAATTGCAGGCGTTTAAAATTTAACGGCAAATCGGTAGAAGTAATCGAGATACGCGGGATTATTACGACTTCTCCTTTGTAGTTCCCTGTCAGAATTGTCGCTTCAAGGACATTTGCCATCGGATAGTGGCAACAATGCATCTGTTCGGTGGTAAATTTGACCTTGAATCTATAAAGTAGTAGTATTTGAATATATTTGATCAGCATTTTTCTCTCAATTGAGTGTTTAAGTTATTATACTTTATTTTTCTTTTGTTCAAGACTCGTTTAAAGACTATGGAAACTAAGTGTGTAACTGACGATTTTGAGATATATGGGGTGTCGAACGTCGTGCATTTCGAACTCGTCTTGCTCTTAACCGATCAACTTCCTTTCGGGACTCGTATATTTCCTGACTTTAATATTCTATCTTCAGTGTTGCGGAGCCTGACACTTTTTTTGACCTGCTACTACTCGTTTCTTAACGTGTCTTAAAAACTGGAACAAAAACAACGAATTTAATTTTAATTTAAAGGCATGTTAAGTATTTGAACATTCCACTTACAACAACTTCATATGAGCAAAAAACACTTCGACCACAGCAGAAATTTGTCAAAGTCAACAGGAAGATATGCAAGAATTAGTTTGATCATGTAGATTAAGTAACATTTCTTTTATAAAAAACCCTTAGCGGCATCTTCGTTAGGAAGCATTCCCACTACATGTGGAAGAAAATTAATCGAAACCAACTGAAACCAGCATGAATACTCCTCAGAATTTTTGCAAAAACACATTATTATTTTTAATCTATTATGTTTATTACGTACCGACAGTGTCTTCTTCTTTCGTGAAAAACAGTCACTGCACAAATTAACAGAAACCGACGTCGAATTTAAGTGGCATCAACAGAAACCAATACGAAAATCGCATAGAACTATTCCATAAAATATTTAAAAAAAAATGAAGGCTATCGTTTAAGTACGCCCCAGTGATGAAAACTTGTTTCGAATTCTTCCGATCAAAGGCAACAAAAAATCGTTACTCACTAAAACTCACAGAAAACCTCTCAGAATCTCAGAAGGGCGGGAAATATCAAGGGTTGGTTTTTACGTTTTATAACTTCTCCAGTTGATTTTCGTTATTGCCATGGCATAGTGACAATATGGTTTTGTCCTTAACATAAATTCTCGCAAAACCTAGTGGCCAACCATTTTTCAGGTATCTTTTTTTTTTCAAACATACATGATACCAATTGTTTTTCACGTGACCATGTGACATAAAGCTGTTTATGCGAGAATATGCATGTTTTAGGTTTAATGCCTCAAGTTATCAGGGCTTTGGGCATTATCGAATATCACCCAACTGCGGAGCGCGAAGGTACATACAGACGTTTGAAATTAAATGGTAAATTGGTAGGTACATGGAGCCTCGAAATTTTCGCTTCAATGACATTAATATTTCATCTGCTTTTTGAGGCAGATCTGCTGCCTAAGCACAGTGCAATTGACACTTCGCAACATTATAGTTTTCAATTCAACATTCAACAATCAATTGTATTTGATAGCTGTATTCTCGGTCAATGAGCAAAATACTCGGAGAAATTTCGATTTTACTACCACTGAAAAAGCGCCATCTCTAGTCATTGGACATGTCTTCAGGTGTCCTATTATAATAAGAGACAAAAATCTCTTGTGCATTGTTCGGCTAGCTTTCACTACTCAGCGAGGCAGTGCATAATAGATCACAAATAATATTTTGTGACCTAACGTTAAATAGACCATTTTAAGAACTGACAGGTGTCACAGATCCTGCTGATATTGATGTTGATTTTACTTGCGTTATGTCAGCGGTTCCGAGCTTTCTGTCAAAATTTCATTCATTAATTGAGTTCAGAAACGTCTCGTAAAATGGTATACACTAAGATCACTTTTTACGCGGTTTTTTTACGCGGCTTTTTGACGCGGATTTTGGAATTGACGTGGTTTTTTTTCACGCGGATTCCGGAATTCACGCGTTTTTTTAAACGGATTCCGGAATTTACGCGGTATTTTTTTTGCGCGGATTTCGGTTTCTCTTCACTCGGATTGCAGAACTTACGCAGGTTTTTTTTCGCGGATTCCGGAATTTACGCGGTTTTTTACTCGGATTCCGGAATTTACGCGGTTTTTTTTTACGCGGATTCCGGAATTTACGCGTTTTTTTTACGCGGATTTCGGAAATTACGCGGTTTTTTACGCGGTTTTTTTTACGCGGCACGTATCCCCCGCGTAAAAAGCGACTTTAGTGTATTGTATTGATGAACCACAGACTTACAGACGTAACACTGGAACCTAGCTCCTAGCTCCTAGTCTTCGCGCGAAAACGTCGTCAGGGGCGCTGTTATGCAAGCTCATACATATTTTGTAGTTCCCCAATTGACACAAGCAGTAAGGCTGGCGCTGATGTCGAAATACATGACGCAGCGCGAACACGACAGAAGATGGTGCTAGTGTTACTAACGTAAAGTACTGGAATCATCCAAACGATGATTTTATTGAATATTTGTTCGACGTGTTATGTCTGTTAGTCTGTGGATGATCTTTGTCTTCGCCTACATATTGGTTATGTAAAGTAGTTTTTAAAATGCAATAAATTACGATGCAAAAATATGAATATCAAATTGATTAATGAGTAGCTAAACAACCCAATTATCGCATCTACAACCAAAATTCCTCTTCATGGTTCAGCCACAGACTAACAGACATAACACGTCGAACAAATTTTCAATAAAATCATCGATTGGATGATTCCAGTAGGTTTACCTACATACGGCCGAAACACGAACGGCCGAATCACAAACGGCCGAATTTCAAACGGTCGAAATAACAAACGGCCGAATGTATCAAACGGCCGAACCACAAAAGGTCGAATCATTCGAAAGGCCGAAAAATCATTGATAATTAATGATGATTTGAATGAAAACCGAAATTATCCACCTAGCGGTGAAACCCAGCCTCTTTCATTCGAACTTATTATTTGTTAAAATAGATTTACACGATTTCTATAATTTCTGGTGCGTTTTGTTTTTCACTCTAAGTAACAAATTTTAGGTAGCCAACAGCACAACTATAACAAACATTGAAACCTTTACATTCACACACATATGAACATATATAAACACATACACACGAAAATAATATGAAATAAATAAAAAATTGATCTTGGTATAATCGAAACGTCACTGTACTTATTTAGAGGTCAGAATCGATTATATATTAGGGTGGGGAAAAGTGATCGGATTTCCAGAACCAAGTTATTTTGGTTCCTTCTGGGGCCCCAAAAACCTTAAACTTACCTGAAGTTGATTGGTTTTGTCTCCCCTTGGTGCATTTCATTTCAAATTTGTATGAAAATTTCTATGGGAAAACCTACTTTTTTGCATTCACCTTTCTAGAGAGCTTAATAATGCTCTAATAATGCACTACATTATGTTAAAGTATAGTATTTTAGATGCCTAACAACTTTGCAGAGGACACTGAGGAATTAGAATGTCCCTAAGAAGAGCTATAGCTGTTAAAATTGGAGTATGTTGATTTAAATGCAAAAAATCTTGTTTTCTGCCAACATTACCAATGTATCAGCGTCAGTAGGATTCCCATCAGAAGTAACCTGCCGTTACGAGAAAGAATCTACAACGAGTTTCAGAGGTTACTTCTGATGGAAATCTGACTGACGCCGGTACACTGGCAGTGTTGGCAAAAAAAAAAAGATTTGCAACATAAATTTCGACATACTCAACTTTGAACAGCTCTAGTATTTTTTTGGAACACCCTAGCTCTTTAGTGTCTTCGGCCAAATTGTTAGGCATCAAAAAACCAACCATTTGAAGTTATGAAACCTATGGTTTGCTTGCTTAGAAAGTATGCAACATAAAATAGCTGTAACAAAAAATAAGTGAAATAAAAATAAAATTCGGCCTTTCGTGATTCGGCCGATCGAAATTTCGGCCTTTCGTTAGTATTGATATAATTCGGCCGTTTGAAATTCGGCCGTTTGAGATTCGGCCGTTTGTGTTTCGGCCGTTTGGAGCTATCCCTTCCAGTACTTCACGTTAGTAACACTCTGTAACACTAGCACCATCTGCTGTCGTGTTCGCGCTGCGTCATGTATTTCGACATCAGCGCCAGCGTTACTGCATGTGTCAAATGAGGAACTACAAAATATGTATGAGATTGCATGACAAAGCCCCAGACGACGTTTTCGCGCGATGACTGTTATTCGATTGAAAATTTGAAATGAACGTTTTTTGTGGCGATGGAGCTAGGTTCCAGTGTTACGTCTGTTAGTCTGTGGTTCAGCAAAGTATATTACTGAAAACTGTTAAGCCTGTAGTACACTCTTTGACCGAGCGTCAAATATTTGTCACTTTTTGACAGATAAAAATGTGGTCAAAGATAATTATTTGTCACTCTCCAATTTTAACATGGGGCAAACACGGGCAAACAACAACCATGATGTCAAATAAATTTGACCTATTATGTCAGAAGGTCAAATATTTGACCATTAGACAAAGAGTGTACTACAGGCTTTGAAGCTGAAGGACGCCTTGAGTCTTAAAAATTGGGTTGTTTAGCTATTCACAGTTTTTGATTTTTATGTATCAGCTAAAAGAGTTTAATTTTCTGAGCAAAACGTGATTTTTTCAAAATTTTATATCGTTGTCTTTCGATTTTTAAATGGAGAATAAAAATCACTATAAATCGCTACAATGACGGATGTTATATGGGCGAACTGTCATTGTAACGATTTCGAGCAGTTTCAATTCGTGATTTAAAAATCGAAGGACAACGGAAAAATTGAAGGAAAATTTTTCGAAAATCACATTTTGCTTAGAAAATGAAGCTTTTTCAGATGATATAAAAAACTCGTATAACTAAACAACCCAATTATTATTATATGTCAGAAATACAATTATTCATATTCTAACCACTACCAAAGACAGACGTCTTAACTAACCCTGCAATATTAGGTTTTGGGCTCAGTCAATCGAAAAATGACTAGGATTTCAAACAGCACTTCAAGTTCAAACGAAGTTTCCGAATCATCCAACATTCCAGCCATTGAACGGGGAAGTGAAAACTGGACGTCATGGAAGTTTGCTGCGAAAACTTTCCTTCAGCTGGAAGGCCATCAAGCCAAACAGAAAAGAAAAAAAGAACCGTTGAAGCGGTAGATGAGCGAAAGGATTTGCCAGCCCGATAGAAGCTAATCTCGCTTAGGGATACCATGTGGTCAGAGGTACAAATCAGGACATCTATTTTTTCGGCACAAATTCGATCCAAATTATTTTTATTCTGGTTCAAACTGGTGGTATGTGATTTGCACTTCAAAATGCTATTCGGTTGTTAATTTATTCAACATGTATCTCGAACGATCCAATTTTATCACCTTTGAAGTTTTAGGAATTTGTATGTCCCCAAAGAATTCAGCACACGTAAACTGTTTAAAATTAAACATAAAAATTGTCAAATGTTCAACACTATTCACTTTACTCAGGCTTAACCAAAGAAATAATTTACGCAGTGAGCGTTGTGTGGTTAGGTATCGAGATTTATCAGAATTATTCGCATTATTGATCATGTATTAAGATAGACAGGTTTAATATCTGATCTCCCAGATATTTCAATTCTGCATTATAGATTTTTCCTGATTTTGGGACCGATTACAAGAAACGAGGCGAGCAATTTGCCTCGCCTAGAGTCACTGACGAGCAAAATGTTGTATTAGGAAACGCGAGTGAAACTTGCTTGGTGACAGCTGAGTGGAGCAGTTTCGCAGACGAGCTACTCGTCCGAGATCCAGCCGACTCACCATCTGTTATATCTAAATTGGTCAGGCGAGTAGCTCGCTGCTCACCTCGTTGGCTGTAATAGGCCCCTTTATTTCTTTAGCCCGCAAAACGGTCATCACTTCAAATTTTACAATTCTACCTCATTAAATGTTACTTTAAGTATTTTATCGAAGAAAAATGTCCTTTTGTTTTTATTTTTCCAGCGACGAAATCGAACTGGCAACCAGAAATGAAAAAAAAAAAATACTGGGCAATCTCCAACAATTTCAAATATCGACAACATTCACGTTTCTGTTAAAAACTTACCGACTTGTGCCTTGAAATATGAGCTTGGTGATTGAAGATAATTGCATGTCTTATGAAAATCAGGACAAATGCTAGAATATGAAAAATGAATCAGGACGCCCAAATATGATTTCAAAATCAGGACATGTCCTGCTAAATCAGGACGGATGGTATCCCTAATCTTGCTCCTTGACCCGGAGTCAGCGCGTACGGCGTGGGACGAATTGGAAACAACGTTCGAGGACAAAGGACTCTCCCGGCAGATCGGATTACTCCATAAGCTCATCAAGACGAATTTGGATTTATGCGACTCGATGAACGAATCCAGCTTTCCACGAGCGGTAATGGCGGATGGATTTGACATTTGATGTAGGTTGTCAAACTACTAGTTCATTGATTATTTCCATTGAACTAAAACTATTTAGATGGATTTGACATATAATGGAGGTTGTCATACTACTAGTTCAATGGAATTTTTCATTAAACTGGTTATATTATATATAACGCTAGCCTGCGCCCCCACCGAAAGAGGGTAGACGAAAAGACGTACGCTACCGTCGTTCGGTATAGTTCGCTGCGGTACTTTTTCGCCCTGGCAATCAGACACGACCTTGTGACTGACCAGATGGATGCAGTGACTCTCGATGAAGAGATTTACATGGAGCAGCCTCCATGTTTCACGGACGATAGTCAAAAAACGATGGTGTGCAAGCTTAACAAGATATTGTACGGTTTGAAGCAATCAAGCCGAGTTTAACACCACAAACTCGATGCGGCACTTCGACGTTTTGGCCTGAAACCAACACAGTACGATCCATGTGTATATATTGGTAACAAAGGAGGCAAAATGATGATTGTTGCAATATACGTCGACGATCTAATAATCTTCTGCATGATGATCCAGCATGAAAGTACAAACTGAGGCAACATCTCTCCAGCTGTCAGCACTACTCAATAAAAACAACGATGAGCCGATTGAGATCCGATTCGACAACCAGAGTTGCATTGCGATCGCGAACAATGGTGGTTATAACCACATTGACATACCGCTACCATTTCATAAAAGACACTCTCCGCCGTGGTGTAGTAAACCTGACGTATCTTCAGCCTGAAACATAATAGGGGTCTTCCCTCGAGCTCGTATACGAATACCCAGCCGTAAACTGTGTATCTTCCATTACTCGTTAATGGAGGTGAGTATTTTTACGGCTGGGTATTTGTTTACGAGCTCGACATGAATACCCATAATTTATTACCCTAGCATGTGAAAGGGTCCTAGAACTAAAATGTTTGGAATTGAAATAATTTGCTCAACTATTACCTGCTTGTTCTTGTATAAAAAAATCTATCGCTTTAGTTCGTAAATAAAAAAAAAGCTACGGAGAGCAAAAAAACAGAGTTCATTCGTAGTTGCAATAATTTATTGTGTTTGCAATTTTTAACTAACATTAATACTATTTAGACAGTTTTACCACTGAAAACTACGCTCAAATTCTAGATAACTGCCCTAGGGTTGTCCTGTTTATAGATCACACCACACTATCGGAAAGAAAATCTTTTCACCTTGTTTTCATTTATGTTCATAGTAAATCCGTTCCTTCTTGAAGAAAGTATTTTCGATTTAAATTTCAACGTACCATCTCTCTATCACTAAATTAAACTTTGCTTTTTCGGCTGTAACGTATGCTGTTACGGTGTATATTAGTTACACATATGAATAGTTAGGATATGCCGAGTAAGCAATCTCACTGGATAAAAGCCCTCCAAGCTTATGAATCAAGTAGGAAAGGTTTGATTGAAGCTGAGACAGCGATCTCTCAACATTCTTTGTATGCGTCAACCGTGTACTTCGTGAACCATGTAAATGAGCCTTTGGCTCAACTTTGTGCTTTGTGTATTAAACTGTGTAAACCCTCCACTGTGTGCACTTGTCGTCTTCAGTTTACGACAAGAAAGTCCGCACGAGTCCTTTTATTACGGATCGACATACTGGACAGTTGGTGAGCGCTGGGGCGCATTGAACGCATGATACTGAAATAAACACAAATCAAAAACCTCGTCTCTCTATCGCTGTTCAAATTGACTTACCGAGATGTCCACAGGGGCAGAATACAACACCGACTTCATCTGCCATGCAAATCTTACACTCTCGGGCATCCTTCAGTCGTTTATTCTCTTCCTCCAGTCGAAACGTTTTATCGTTCTCTGGATCGCCCGGCTCGTGCACAGCGTTGTCGGCCGGGGCCAATATTTCAGGTACCATTTTACAGTCAGCTGTAGCAGCGGAGGTGACTATCCTAGAGGTAGATTGTACTGTCTGAGAGCTTGTGTCAACGGAACGAACCTCATCGGAACCGGCTGAATCGGAAGAAGGCGAGGGGGCCGAAAATGTGGAGCTGAATGACGATAGGTTTGGAGCCGCTGATGACGATATAGCCGACCACAGAAGACGTGATACTTCGTTTTCGATGCGACGATCCATTCGAGTCGTACTGGTTGGTTCTAGCTCTTCGTCTTGAATTTGACCATCAAGGACGGCTTCAATTAGAGCCTGAGAATCAGTGTATGGTTGACCGGTGCTCTCCAAGTATCGCTTGGTAACGGCACGTATGCGACCTGCATTGAGTCCCATCGATAACGCCATCTGGACTGGCTCTGTACCAAGAGCCTCTTCTAGGGTCATAGAAATTGTTGTGTGAGCTCCAATTTGCATCTGCTGCTGTTGACCACTTGTGCTGTTATTCTTAATTTGGGTTTGTACGTTTTCAATAAACAGTTGTCCCTTCACTAGTTGTACAAATTGGCATTTGGGGAAACATCTGGCATGTTCGAACCAGGGATCATCGTCAGGCAGCCAATAACGTAACCCTCCATGACAGTAAAAACAATGAACCTCGTCCGATCTGCCTAGGTAATAGAAACCAGCCTGTGCAAGTCGTTCTGGATTTTGAATATGCCCCGTTGTCCAACTTTCAAATGATCGTACTCTTGAATCCAGTGAGCTAAACTGAGCTGCGTGGGGTGTTTTGACTGGCAATATCCCAATGCTACTATCCATAATCGGATTGGAGCCGAAGGTACTGGAAAGTACCTTCGGACAGTTTGGAAAAAACTTTTGATGCTCCGTAAATGGGTCGTCTCCTACTTCCCACTGGCCGATGACTCCCTCGCACCAGGCACATTTAACCTGATCGGAGTTGTATGTATAGTATAAACCTGCTCTGGCTAGCGAGTTTGGACTAATGTACGCGACTGGCCAGGTGGAAAACGTCGCTAGACGACACTCTTCCCTTTTGAGTTCGATGGCATCGAAGCAACGCACATTATTGGTGCGATCCGGATGCAGCAGAAAGTCGCAGTTCGGGTTCAGCATTCGATGTGTTTCTTCGATCTGAAACAATCATTCAATTACATTTTATATTTTTACACACATAAATAAATTGAAATATAATTTTGCTTGTACAAAACCAAACACTCACATTCTCTGTCGAGTTTCCAATAAGAATTGTTACTCCACAAAAGTTACATTTCACCTCCATGTTACGGTCAGTAGCGTAGAATCCCGCTTTGGCCAGGGCTTCAATCGTGTCGTACGCGGATGTAGTCCAACTTGCTTCCTCCCATCTGTCATAGGTACGAAGTCGATTGAACTCGACGTTCATTGCTCTTTTCAGGAAGACACCCGTCCGCGCTGTGTACACAAACCTTTTATGACTTTTTCGACTGCAGTGTTACTTTTGCACTAGAAGTTTAAATTTTAAAAAGTTCAAATTTTTCATTGTGTTAAAACCAACTCAATTGAAGAAAATCGAACCTGTTCTTGTTACTCTCGCTCAGTATTGTATCGCTTCCCCCTTTTCACGGGCGATCCTGTCCGTGTTCATGTTCGTGAATTTTCCATACAAAGAGAAAATTGCATCGCCTAACTCACGACTTTGTTTAGCGTAGCATGATTGGCCTTCGTACTTCTAATGCAATTTGATCTCAAACTTTCTCACAATTTCACCATTTTACTTCTAAATTGTTCGAACAAACGGTAAATAATCAATAAAACTATCACCAAAGTCAGCGTGAAAATACCCTTTCGAGCAAATGCCAGGAACACTCTTTTTTTATTGTTCCTTTGCAGATGTTACTTTGACATTTGGGTGACATTGTTTTCGTTGCTCTTTGCTCGATTTCGACGTTCGGCAATGTTTTGCTGGTTAATCGATATAGTAGGTAGGAATGTTCTTTTATATATTATTTCTGAATTTTTAAATTAATGCATATCAGCGAAAAAAATTATGCTATCATACAGTCCAAATTCGTTGGTAGGCCACCATTACGACCCAACTAGTGGATTTGTTTCGATTTCGTAAGGGGTAAGCGGAGTGTTCGTTTCGGTTATTTATGCAAAAGCGAGTTAGGGTGAAAAAATAAAGAAGTCAGCTGATTGAAACAGATGTTTATTTGGAAACCATGATAATCTTAAATGTTATAATGAATATTATTGCCAGCCTTCTACAAAGTAATTTGTCATTACGTTTCAAGCGAAATCACGAATCACGAAATATCATCGAAGAGAAGCAGAATATGCTTGAATTGATTCGCTAGCTTGTGATCTACTTTGTCGGATCACAATTGACTTTTGGTCACTGGGCCAGCTAGAACTAGACACAACACAAAATATTGTCATTTTTGTAAATATTGTCAGTAAATGTCTAGATATAAGATAAATGTCAGTCCTCCACGCCTGCGTGTTTGGGGGATGTTTATTCTATACCTAGTAGCCCTGAGTTGGTGTCCCAATATATACATACTTTTCTGAATATAATTTATTATCAATGTTTGCTTTCTCGTTGCATGTAAATATTTGTTAATTTATTTTAGGATTAGGTAGAATTAAACATAGTATTAAGGAAATTCAGTTAGAAGTGTAAGTCTTGCATGCAACTAAACAGTGTACAGTACCATAAAAGAGGGGACACCAACCTAGCATAAAATATTGTTAGCCCGCCGTGATGTATCGAATGCTGGGAGCTGTCAACGAGATCACAAACACCAACGTCCCACTGGGGGAATAAATTGAGGCGCGATGGCGCAAACGAGGCTTTTTACCGAAAAATCGGTCCGAGGAGTAAGTTTGGCGCGGCAGCGTGATTCGGCAAATCGTTTGCCCAGAGTTTCGGTTGACAAAACGTGGGATCAGAAGATCCAAAGCACGGTCCGCCAGTATACTACACGAACGTTAATCTCTGGCCGGACCAGTCGAGTGGGATGATAGTGTAGTGTCCCCAGAAGAAATCCTGCATAGTGCACGTCGAGAAGAACAATGGGCCGAATTGGCCATTGTGTACGCAAACCCAAGCGACAGTGCTAAATCCCTCCCGGATCCGAAACGTTAAGGCCGCTTGTAACCTGGCCGAGTTGCCGCTGTAGCTGACAAACAACCCGCTACCCCGTTCTTGGTAGCCCTGCCGATCGCCGTTGGTGCCCGTTCCTGTTCGTCTCGTTCCTGGTTGCAGAGTAGCAGTAAGCAGCATGTCGACCACCGTGCGTCCCGGCCGCAACGTTTAGTGAAGTCCATTAGTGAGAATAAATATGTCAAACAAGTAAGCGTCTTTAGTATTAACCCCCCCCCCCCTTGTAAATCAAAAAAAAAAATAAAAGTTAAATGTAAGGTCAGTCTAATTCTAGTTGTTTTGTGTTACATTAAATGAAATTCATTCTTTAGACTAAGTTTGTCCGCTTCTCGGTATTCGTGATATTTCACCTGAACACGCTCAGTGACCAAAGGCGTGTTGGGGGGTGAAAGTCCGCCCCGCCACCTGAGATTTCTCTAGGAGACCGCGTGTAACGACCCTTTGGTAGTTTGGTGGTGAAGAGTATAATCCCTCCAAGTTAAATGATCCGTAAGCAACCGTAACATTTGGCGCCCAACGTAAAAGAAAAAGTGCTTTGCTTTATTGACCAAAAGTAAACCCCTTTTTTAATCGGTCTCTCGGAGAAATTTCAGTACATTAACATTACTTCAATAACCAAAAAGTCACTGGATAAT
The DNA here is from genome assembly GCF_029784165.1 of Wyeomyia smithii. Classification (NCBI taxonomy): domain Eukaryota; kingdom Metazoa; phylum Arthropoda; class Insecta; order Diptera; family Culicidae; genus Wyeomyia; species Wyeomyia smithii. The sequence continues at coordinate 216,648,893 of NC_073695.1, forward strand.
CTATTGTCTTAAAATTTATCTAGCGAAAAGATGGCGAAAAAACCCATGGTTTGTGCGAGTGATGAGAAAAAACATGGCAGCGATAAACCGTCTTTCACAGTTGCTTGAAGAGATTCAAAATTGTCGAAACTAGTTTATTAGTTGAGCACGCGGCTTTACAGTTACTATAGAACAGAATCAAATTATTTTTCATCTTATAAAAGTTGTTCTTGTTGGAAAATGTTCAAATTTATTTTCTCATTTACTCAGTTTTCATTAATTTAATAATATAATAGTGGTATAGATTGTTTTAATATTTACAGGGAAGGAGTGAATAGTTTTTTGAATAGTAGTTTACGAATTTAAATAATTATTTTAGGTCTAATTTATTGTGGAACCGAAGTGATTTCAAAATGGCTGTTGCTCGTCATACTTTTGATGAAGCGTGTAATTTAGTCGTTGAATGGTACTACAATGTAAGAGTGGATTACCTAATGGAAGATGAACTCGATTATGAGCTGTTGTCTCGATCGATGATAATGTCCGGCGATCTGAGTTTATCGCGTAAACGAAAGTGGGTTCGTGATAGGTTGAAGGCAGAGAAGGAGGGTAATGCAGAAAAAGGTTCGCAAAAAGTGAGAGATAGTATTGAGACGGAAATGAAAATTTGCTCGCAAAAGTTTACCGAAATAAAATCTAATTTGCGACAAGAAGTGGACAACGAAACCAAACACTTGTGCGCGGCGCGCCTTTTGCATGTTGGCATGCGCATAGTTGTGCTATCGTCTGATTCTCGTGGTTCACCGAACTTACATGGTCATTTGCAGAATTTATTAGTGGAACTAGTTGAACTAATAGAGACATTGCAAGTGCTAGCAATCCCGGATAAATCATCTGATGGAAATAGCTCTAGCAACCAACAGGAAAAACAGGCTTCTCAAAACGTAAATGAATCTCCGCAACCAGATCCAGATATATCAGACGACGATTCTTCACCACGTAGGTCAGCTCTTAGTCAGCAGGAGATAGAGTGGATTCAAACGTTGCAAGACAAGATTTTCGAGTTAGAAGGGAAACTGAAAAGACGCGAAGAAGGAATTGACGTTGAAACTCAAACCAGTTTTGACCTTATAGATCCCAGACAACCTACCAATCCTCCCAATCCCGTATCCCAGCATTTCAATTCTCTTAGCATTTCCTATCCATTCTCCCGAGAACATCCACATATTCCACCAAATATTCCCAATCCGATATTCAACCGTCAGGCAAATACAGTGTTTCCCGCTAGCACGGACAATCAAATACAACAAACCGCATTCCAAGGTAACCCATTTGGACTAAACCAACGTAGAGACACGGTACCGTTACAGAACGATAACCAGTTTCAAACTGGGAATTGTCCGCAAAACCCTTATTCAGGACACATTCCATTACATTCGCAAACACCTTTTCCACCATATTCAGTACCGTATCACCCACGTCACACTTTACCCGTTTCTAAATGGAATATTACAAAATATAGTGGAGACGATCAAGGGCTAAAGCTCAACGAATTTTTGGAATTCGTTCAAGCTTTATGTCATGCCGAACAGGTATCAGATAGAGAGCTGTTTGAATCAGCTGTACATCTATTCACCGGTTCAGCATTGAAGTGGTACATGACTCAAAGATCTACTAACCGACTTTTAAACTGGCAGCATTTAGTCTTCGAGCTGAAGCGCACGTTTATGCATCCCGACTTGGATGGTTTGCTACGAAGTAAAATTTGTCAGCGATTCCAGCAGAGGCATGAGTCGTTCCATGAATTTTATTTCGAAATGGAAAAGCTCTTCCGAACTATGAGCGAACCATTTACTGATCACGAAAAACTGCAAATTCTTCAACAAAATATGCGAATTGAGTATAAACGTCAGATGGCGTTTACCGCAATATTCGATTTACAGGCACTTGTAGCTGCGGGACAAAAACTAGACGCACTAAACTTTCCTGCATATAACAGAGTCTTTGGACCCAACCGTTCTGTAAACGCTCTTGAAGAGTTGGCGACACAGAATGTAAAGTCAAAGAATCGCTCTTCCCAATCGCATGGTTCTAACAAAATCGTAGCAGAAACTTCCAAGCAGGGTGAGCAACATAAAACCGATCGTAATCCAATTAATCAAAACGTGCCCAATCGCTCAGGGAAGTGGCAGCAGTTTACACAAAACCAAAAGCAATTTTCGAACCCTGTTGCTGGGCCATCAAATGTTTCAAAAATTGTAGCGAGTCCACCAATAGGTCGACCACAACTCACCTTAGAGGAGGTGGTGAATCAGCATCGACCCCCTCCCTCGAATACTTGCTTCAATTGCGGCAGAATTGGCCATCATGTGGTGATGTGTGATCAGTCACGCGGAATTCTATGTGTGAAATGTGGCCTTAGAGGTTTTCCTACAGCATTTTGTCCTTATTGCACAAAAAACGGGAGCAAAACGGACGAAAATCGCCGTCCGTAAGCCCCAAGAGCGTAAGATCGAAAAAGTCAGCCCCAAGAAGTATGTATAACTTCTGGGAACCAGCCACCGAAAATTTATATAAAAATTCCCCTGAAATTTGTCAAATAGTGTACCCCTTCACAAATGATAAACGACCGTACGCATGTGTTGAGATATATGGCCGTACCGTTCGCGCTCTGCTTGATAGCGGTAGTAACTACACTCTAATGAGCGAAAAAATGTTTTTGCGTTTGAAAAATCTTAAACTCAGCCGTGTCACGAAAAATATAGAATTACGATCAGCAAGCGGCGATGCTTTGCAAATTAAAGGACAAGTTCAGATCCCATTCTGGTTCGAAGATACACTGAAAGTGGTTTCAACATTGGTTGTCGCTAACCTGTCGATCCCATGCATTTGTGGCATGGACTTTTGGAAAAGTTTTCGAATCCAGCCAACAGTGCTTACTCACAGGATGGAACAGCCAGGTGAAACCACTTCCTCGATTGACCGTACGGTAACCGATTCCAATCTTACCGAACAAGAGCGGAAGGTAATCGACGAAATCAAACAGATGTATCTGGCAGCCAATGGAGAAAAACTGACGGCAACGCCCTACGCCGAACATCGCATAGTGCTGAAAGATGAGTGGAAAGACAAGGCACCCGTACGACAGTTTCCGTACGTAATGTCGCCCAAGACACAAGGACTTGTGGCCATCGAACTGCAAAGATTGTTGGACAAAGGTATATTAGAGCGAAGCAATTCTGATTGGTCTCTGAATTGCGTGCCTGTTATAAAACCAAACAAAGTCCGTCTTTGTTTAGACGCGAGAAAAATCAATGAAAGAACGGTGCGCGATGCGTATCCGTTGCCTCATCCGGGGAGAATATTGGGACAACTGCCTAACGCTAAATATTTGTCCACAATCGATCTTTCTGAAGCCTTTTTACAAGTGCCGCTTGAAGAAAAGTCTAGGAAATATGCTGCGTTCAGCGTACAGGGAAAAGGACTTTTCCAGTATACTCGAATGTCCTTTGGCCTCATCAACAGCCCAGCAACCTTGTCCAGATTGATGGATGCCGTTCTAGGTCACGGAGTCCTAGAGCCGAATGTTTTTGTGTACCTAGACGATATTGTTGTGGTCACAGAAACATTCGAGCAGCACGTACAGCTGTTGAAAGAGATCGCTCGTCGGTTGAAGGAAGCAAATCTCAGTATTAATGTTGAGAAATCGAAATTTGGTGTCGCCGAAATTTCCTTTCTAGGTTACCTTTTGAGTTCCGAAGGACTGCACGCCAATCCCGAGAAAATTCGTCCAATTGTCGAGTACGAAAGACCGACAACTATCACGAAACTCAGAAGATTTTTGGGCATGGCTAATTATTATCGCCGTTTCATTTCCAACTTTAGTGGGGTAACAACAGCCCTCACAGATTTGCTGCAGACTAAATCCAAGATAATAAAGTGGAATGAAAAGGCCGAGGCAGCCTTTTGTGATATAAAGGAGCGGTTAATTTCGTCTCCAATCTTAGCCAGTCCAGATTTCTCACAAGAGTTCACGATACAAACGGACGCAAGTGACGTAGCGGTAGCTGGAGTTTTGACGCAGGTGCAGAATGACTGCGAAAGGGTGATATCCTACTTTTCGCATAAGCTAACTACACCGCAGAAAAACTACCACGCAGCGGAAAAAGAGGCGCTTGCGGCTATACTCTCTATCGATGCATTTCGTGGTTATATAGAAGGGTATCACTTCACCCTGATCACGGACTCATCAGCCCTAACCCACATTCTCAACACGAAGTGGAAAACGGGATCTCGATGCAGTCGATGGATACTGAATTTACAACAGTACGACATGACGATTAAACATCGCAAGGGGAAAGATAACGTGGTACCAGACGCCCTGTCGCGAAGTGTGGCCGAGACCAGTGTATCAAAAACATCGTCATGGTATAATAACACTATGCAAAAGGTTATACGAAGTCCCGACAAGTATGTCGACTTCAAAGTCGAAGACAATCGGCTGTATAAATTTATTTCCGTCCCGGATAAGCCGTATGACCACCGTTACGAATGGAAAGAGATTCCACATTCGGATGAAATTCCCGATATCTTTTTGCAATGTCACGATAACGCTTTCCATCCTGGCCAAGAGAAGACATTAGCCCGTATCCGCCAACGTTACTATTGGCCACGAATGGTCTCACAAATTCGAAAGTATGTCCAGAAATGTAGTACCTGCAAAGAAGTGAAGGGAACATCAGGACCAGCTGATCCAGAAATGGGTGAAATGAGACGCGCCACTCGTCCATGGCAGATAATCTCAGCTGATTATATAGGACCGCTACCTCGCAGTCGTAAAGGCAATCAGCATATTCTGGTCGTTTCGGACTTCTTCTCTAAATGGGTGATGATCCAGCCGGTCAAGAGTATCAGCAGCACTTCACTGTGTAGCATTTTACGAGATCACTGGTTCCTCCGAAACTCTGTACCCGAAATCATAATCACCGATAATGGCAGTAGTTTCTTGTCGAAAGAATTCAAGGAGTTGCTAGATCGCTTCCAGGTTACACACTGGATCAATTCGCGATACCACTCCCAAGCAAACCCCGTAGAAAGAGTAAACCGAACCATAAACGCCGCCATCCGGACGTACGTAAAAGACGATCAACGATTATGGGATAGCCGCGTCCCAGAAATAGAAATGATCATGAATACGAGCGTTCACTCATCAACAGGTTTAACGCCCCATTTTATTATCCATGGGCATGAACTGTCGGAAATGGGTACGGATCATAAGCGAGTTCGTCATGGTTCAGCTTTGACTCCGGATGAACAGGAACAGCGACGAAAAGAAATGTTTACTCGTATATACGAACTGGTAAGCAAAAATCTGGAAAAGGCACACAATGCTTCCAGACACCGATATAACCTCCGACACCGGAAATTCGCCAAACCATTCGTGGCAGGCCAACTTGTTTACAGGCGGAATATGAAGCAGTCCAATGCTAGCGAGGGGTACAATGCCAAGTACGGTAGGCAATTCCTTCCTTGCAGAATAATATCGAAGATCGGTTCCTCCTCCTACGAATTGCAAGACCTCAATGGGAAGAACCTAGGTGTGTGGCCTGCAGCCCACCTCAAACCAGGTTGATAAACACTTGTCTCCGAGCTTCTGTCTGGTTGGAATGTTGTGGTAGATAAAAACAACAACAAATGGAAGCATTTATTTCGGTTGGTTGCTAAGTGACATCTCAGTTTTATATTCTCGTTAGATTCCGTTCCACTTTGCGAAGATCATGCAAATAATTCGTCGTACACCTTTTGAACCTAAAAGTAGATGAAAAAAAATACAAATTAGTCTATACTTACCTGATGAACCACGAGCAGAGCCGAGAAAAATATACAGACTTATTTCCGCGTGCGGAATTGCCCATCGTCGCTGCTGAGGATGAAAAATTTTGACAGCTGAAGGCAAAGGTTGCCAGCTTCAATAAATGTGTATAAGTGTAGTTTGTTGTTTACGTAACTAATTTGTTTAGTTCACGTAACGAAAATTTTGTAGTTGACGTAACCGTTTTATACAGTTCACGTAACGAAAATTTTCGCGATGATGTAACTAATCTACGTCATCTCAAATGGATGCATTCGCTCTATTTTTGGGTAAAAAGTTTTCTCGCGCAGCGAAAACTTTCGAAAACCGAACCGAGTGTATCATTTGAAACTTTAGTGTAAATCACTGACTCTCGTGGGAGAGTACCAGTTGATACATATTATTAGGGCGCCCTAGACATAAAGAAACCTTGTAGTAAAGTAATTTGAAAATAAAGTAACGAAATGAATGAAAAGTATGAATGAAAAAGGAATGCTAGAAGAGATGAATGCAAGAGAGTGAATGAGTTGAATGAGGTAAAATTACCCTTCTTGTCCAAACTAAAATTTGTGACAGCTGTATAAGAAATTCTGAAGATGAAAAGTATTTGATCTGTTCTTCGTCTCTTAGGTAATCGTAGTCGTAAGGTTAATTTTACATCAACCAATAAGAAGAGTTGATAGAAGAAATCTCAATAATTTTGTTTCTGCTCAGCAACAGTGAAGACGGTGGCTTTTATCTGACGCACCTATAAATCTGGAAGCTTTGCTTTCGAGTCAACGGATGGATGGACGGACATAATATTTTCCGGTTTTGACGATGAATTGCCCTCAACTGTAGGTGGACAGGCTCACTCTCGAGGTGTCACACAGTTCGTGGGAAAGAGCTCCTCTGTTTAACATGAAAAATCATTTCACGAATTGACCTGACGCTAAGAAAGAAGTAGTCGCATTTGCAGTTGCAGGACCGATGATGGACAGGCTCACTTCCTCAGAGTCTTATAATTAGTGGGAAAGAGCTCCTCTGTCTAACATGAAAAATCATTCCACGAATTGACCGGACTCTTATGAAGCAGTAGTCGCATCAGAAGTTTGCAGTATAAAAAAAAACCCTTCGGTTTTTTTACCCCGGTTCTGGGAAGATTGTGATCTACTTTGTCGGATCACAATTGACTTTTGGTCACTGGGCCAGCTAGAACTAGACACAACACAAAATATTGTCATTTTTGTAAATATTGTCAGTAAATGTCTAGATATAAGATAAATGTCAGTCCTCCACGCCTGCGTGTTTGGGGGATGTTTATTCTATACCTAGTAGCCCTGAGTTGGTGTCCCAATATATACATACTTTTCTGAATATAATTTATTATCAATGTTTGCTTTCTCGTTGCATGTAAATATTTGTTAATTTATTTTAGGATTAGGTAGAATTAAACATAGTATTAAGGAAATTCAGTTAGAAGTGTAAGTCTTGCATGCAACTAAACAGTGTACAGTACCATAAAAGAGGGGACACCAACCTAGCATAAAATATTGTTAGCCCGCCGTGATGTATCGAATGCTGGGAGCTGTCAACGAGATCACAAACACCAACGTCCCACTGGGGGAATAAATTGAGGCGCGATGGCGCAAACGAGGCTTTTTACCGAAAAATCGGTCCGAGGAGTAAGTTTGGCGCGGCAGCGTGATTCGGCAAATCGTTTGCCCAGAGTTTCGGTTGACAAAACGTGGGATCAGAAGATCCAAAGCACGGTCCGCCAGTATACTACACGAACGTTAATCTCTGGCCGGACCAGTCGAGTGGGATGATAGTGTAGTGTCCCCAGAAGAAATCCTGCATAGTGCACGTCGAGAAGAACAATGGGCCGAATTGGCCATTGTGTACGCAAACCCAAGCGACAGTGCTAAATCCCTCCCGGATCCGAAACGTTAAGGCCGCTTGTAACCTGGCCGAGTTGCCGCTGTAGCTGACAAACAACCCGCTACCCCGTTCTTGGTAGCCCTGCCGATCGCCGTTGGTGCCCGTTCCTGTTCGTCTCGTTCCTGGTTGCAGAGTAGCAGTAAGCAGCATGTCGACCACCGTGCGTCCCGGCCGCAACGTTTAGTGAAGTCCATTAGTGAGAATAAATATGTCAAACAAGTAAGCGTCTTTAGTATTAACCCCCCCCCCCTTGTAAATCAAAAAAAAAAATAAAAGTTAAATGTAAGGTCAGTCTAATTCTAGTTGTTTTGTGTTACATTAAATGAAATTCATTCTTTAGACTAAGTTTGTCCGCTTCTCGGTATTCGTGATATTTCACCTGAACACGCTCAGTGACCAAAGGCGTGTTGGGGGGTGAAAGTCCGCCCCGCCACCTGAGATTTCTCTAGGAGACCGCGTGTAACGACCCTTTGGTAGTTTGGTGGTGAAGAGTATAATCCCTCCAAGTTAAATGATCCGTAAGCAACCGTAACAAGCTTTTGGTAGGAATTAAGTGCTACGGGATCATGGATCATGGGATCATTGAGAATACGAATATCCAACTATTATTCAACATAGTGGAAAACGTTTTGACGTAGGACTACGTTTAACCGCCGTATATCGAGATACATTCCGCGAAAACTAAAACCAAGATGTAACGTCGGAATGAAAGATTTCAAACGGTTATACTGATGTAACCACATGATGGATCACAATAGTCAATATGTCGTTGGATTGGTAAAAAGATGGACAATTTTGTGATTCTTCAATTTTCATTATCACTTCATTGTTAAACAAAAATTGAAAATTGAATAAAAGTTTCAAGGTCAAATTTTCACCAACAATGTACCAATCATATGCGAGCACGCCTGGCACAGACATCATGAATAGACACCAACTGCCTGCTGAGATATCCTGTGGCAAAAAAAATTTGACAGAATCTCCCCGTCCCAATAGGTCAACTAATGTTAGCTTTCATTAGCCTAGACTATTTTGATGTCTTGAAGGTGAAGCTTTTTCGGAAAGTTCGTAACCACCTCCACTATCAGACAGTATTACGTTCTGCTGTTAATAAATATGTTAATGCTAAAAAAAACTGATGTCTTGAAGGAGAATATAATGGCACAGGCAACAGTACTGCACCGAGCAATGTATGAACAGAGCGCTGGTTACTCATCGTCTATCAGTGCAGAAAAACTCGAAATTCATTTTTGTGCAGTCAAGCCAAGTGAAAACTGACACACAGTGGGGCGTGGAACACAATCGAATTGTCGTTTGAATTGTTTTCTTCTTCTTCTTCTTCTTGTTTCGTATAGCAGCAAATATCAGAATTCAATATGGAGGAAAACCAAATTTATTTCATCTTGATATTAGAGTTCCGACTTTAGTATTTGTATTTTTCTATTGAAATTTTTTTGAATTAGCATTTGCAAGAAAATAGTACATTCCATAACCTTACTTGGAATTGAACAACGCTATGCAAACATTAATTGCTGAGGCTAATGTTGTGCATCACTCTAGCCCAGTTTATTTTCGAAGATAACGGACATATAACTTTTAAATATGGTATCTTTGTTGTTCTTTGGTATCTTGAAACTGATCAATTTTTTTTTTGATTGATTCTGTATACTGATAAAATGATTAAATTGACCTGAATTGAATGTTAACATGTTCATAAAATTCTATGTCATATTCAAATTTTCTATGAATATTCATTTTCTACTAAAACTGTACTTCGTTATCGATATTTTTTCCACGAGCTTGTGTTGTGCAAGAAAAAAATTAATGTGACATCTTTGCCGCTTTGTGATCGGTGAGTGAACCAACTTCAACAAGATAAACAGATATAGAAGGAAGTTTAATTTCTATCAAATCGTCCAGAACCCAACTTTAGGGGGAAATTGAAATTTGGGTCTAGAACTCTGTAGCAATATTTTAGGGTCACCAAAATTTTCGATGCTATCAAGTACATAACTTTTTTATTTTTGTGATAAAAAACCTTGTTCTACAATTTTATAGCTCCAATAATTTTAAGCAACTCTGTAAAAAAAAGTTTTTCTCTAAAACATTGCTATCACACTTAGTTTCTTTTACCGAACTCAGCAATCTTTTTAAAGAGTTCTCAACAGCTGAGCCATCAGCAATCTGTTCAGTAATTCATTTGCTTGACGAGTGTTCGGTAATTTTTCATTCTCGCTGAAACGTCAAACATAGAAGATAGCTCAGTAAAAATTTACAAAGTGTTCATCAAAAATTGCTGCATGAGTCGGTATTTACAATGCTGACTATTCGTCACGAACTACCGAGCGTTTTGTAAATTTACAAAGCTGACGATTCGTCAAAAATTACCGAGCGTTCTGTAAACGTACAGCGAAAAGAGAAAAATAAATACGACCATTGTAAAAGCTGCTATTACAACCGTTGAATAATTTTACAAAGGTATTTCGGATTGTTTGGATAGATTTTACTGGTGTTCCCAGCACATTCAAGTAAAAACTCGATACGTTTAATGTTATGATGAATATAGGCTTTTTATTGCAGACTTCTAGTAAACTGCTCTCCTGTGGTGGAAAAATTTCCATATGCTGACTGAAATGATTTGCATTATCTCAATCGTAATAGATAGAATCTTGGGTGAAATCATTGTTGCGGATGTGCCATGATATGAAACATTCAAACAAAATACACAAATACGTACATATTTGATAAATAACAACTTACTGAATAGATCGTGTACTTCCACGTCGTTTTCTTGTAGATTTGAAAGTACGATATCCATTTTTTTTTTGAAAATCACACGCGAAACACTTTAAAAACTCAACTTCGAAACTCTTTGAATATTTTCAAAATGACGGACCTTTGATGTTTCGTTTTGACAGATGCAGAAAAATTGCCGAACAGTATAGTAACAAACAACAAGAGTTCAGTAAATCAATTGAAGGGTTTTCAGCAACACCTAGGTAGGTGCTGACAGATCGTCAAATATTTACTGAACTTTATGAAAGAGCAGAACATACTTTAGTTTACAGAAAAGGTCAGCACTGTTTTTTGCTGAGATCGTCAAGTGCCTTTTGTATAGCGGTAATTCGGTAAAAACTTTAACCGACATCAGTTATTTTTGAGGAAATTACAAAATAATCAGTATTTTTTCAAATTTACTGAACATGACCGTAATAAAAATTACTGAACAATTAAAACGAGAATTAGTGTGTATAGAGCTATAGACCCAAATTTCCCCCTAAATTTGATTTCTAGACCATTGAGAATGTTAAAGAGAATATTTTTTCTTCTAAGATAGAGTGCTGCAAAGAAATAATCAAAATACAGACCCCGTTCGATTTTGGCAACACGCCAGAATTTTTTCTGTACCAAAATCGAACCATGCCAAAAATGAACGGTTCTTTTTTCATGACTTTTTTGACTGTTTAAGTGGTCAAAGACGACCTGAACAGTGGAAATGGCCACCAATGAACTAGTTTTAGATCCAAGTCGTTTGAAGTGTCGCTTGATGAATTTTGGCTGACGACCTAGATACTTGATATAACCACCCAAACTAAAATACTTTCCTTTTGGAAGATGTTGAGCTTAAATTGGTTAAAATGAATCAAGCAAACTACAAAAGTAAAACGAGCTCAAATCAAACATAGCTTCAAAATGAAAATATAAAATTATTGCAGTCCTACGTCAACTATGCGGTCGTGTCTTGAATACCACCCTCCTACTATTTCAATAGACAAAACCAGCGACCAAGGCAATTTGCGAAACACTTGAAAAGTGCAATATTTGCTATATCGCTGGAGAGGCGTTTTTACACCATTTTATACCACTTAAAAAATTGCAAATGATGTTTTTCAATGCAAAAACAGGATTTCATGCATTGAATGCGGTTTCGCTTGCACGCAATACACTTACGGATGCTTAGAAGAATCGTGTATTTGGAAAAAGAATCATTGCTAAATTATTTCCTCGTTTTATACTTAAAGTTCGAAGCCAGAATTCACTGGACGTGCTAGGGTATGTAATTTTTTTTTGAACATATTTAGATGCTCTAATATGCTGCGCTTTGATTTTACTGAGCTATTGTGTCAAGCCAAGGAAAGTTATTAAGACATCGGGGTCTGCTTTTTTGATCCTTGAGGAAAACGTATTAGTGTTTGCTGGAAGTTTGAACACTGCGCATACTTAAATAATTTTTGAAGCCTAGGCTACTCAGAAAATTAATCCGCGTATCAAAAATATTGCAATTGGAGATGATTACACCTCTTCAAAAAAAAAAGAAGTTTTATGTGTGGTTCGACGATATAGTTTACAAACAAAACTCAGTGACTCGGGCCAAAGACGTCATTATCAATGTTTTTAAACTACCGATTTGAAGAATTCATGATATCTGAGCGTCAGCTCAACATAAAGAAATAGAAGAACTTAATGATTGTAAAAATTACGAGTTGTTGTTTCGTTTAAGATTGTCGATGCGTTTTCACACAAGCTTCCCAATTATTTTAAACATTTCAAATTCATTGATTCCTTGCGATTTGTTTATATCGTTTGAAATGATTGGTTTTATCGGAATGACAACATCCTCGACTTTTGGCTTTTGTACATCACCTCTATTCCGGAAATATATTGAATGCATTTCAGTTATTTTCGTTGTTTTTAGAAACTGAAAGTGGTCATCTTCGAATTCAAAATGGTGTCCAGAGTCAATGCTTGGCTTCTACACATCATTTCGATTACGGAAATATCCATATGTAGTAGTACTCGGTTATTTTCGGCTGTTTTCCAGAAGTTGCCATTTAACAATTTAAACTGGTGTCTGAGGTCGATTTTCAGCTCCTTGCATCATTCTGGATCCGATGATACACATATTGGGTGGTATTTGATCATTTGCCGCTGTTTTTCAGAAACCGTAAGCTGCCATCTTGGATTTTAAAATGGCATTTGGAGACAATTTCTGACCCTTGAGCGTCATTATGGTTAAAGAAACACTCATATTGGGTGGTATTTGGTCATTTTCGGCTGTTTTCCAGACATCAGAAGTTGCCATCTTACAATTCAAAATGTTGTCTGAAATTGATAGGTCGATTTTTGGCATCATAACAATTCCGGAAATACCCGTATTGGGTGGTATATGATCATATGCCGCTGTTTTTCGGACATCGGAAGTCACCATCTTGGATTTCATAATGGCATTTGGAACCAATTTCTGGCCTTCGTACGTCATTCTGGTTGAAGAAACACCCATATTGGGTGTTATTTGCTCATTTTCGGCTGTTTTCCAGACAGCGGAAATCACCATCTTACAATTCGAAATGTTGTCTGAGGTCGATTTGTGGCTTCAGTGCATCATAACAATTCTGGAAATACCCATACTGCCGGTACCCGCATAACTGTCCCATACTGATTTTGGTCACTTTTGAGTTATCATCGGGAATCGACTTAATTGTTATCATATTTCCTGGAAAAAAATTAAAATTGATACTTTTGTATGGAAAACATGGAAAAAAAACCAAGTTGTTTTTGTCCCATATTGAAAGTACCCGCATTACAGTCCCACTGCATAGTGGTACAAACTGCAAACATAAAATTTTGCTCCAGATTAGTGTATATCGGATTATTTTAGGCATATAGAAGTATGTCATTTAATTACCTAGACTAATGTTGTTTTTCTGTAGTACAATCTACGTTGCCAATGATACTTCCGGTTGCTGGTTGAATGTATATGTGATGGGACAAAATATGCGAGTACTTTTGAAATGTACTCGCATATTTTGTCCCATTTTGTCTTTTTTTTCAAGTTATAAAACGTAAAACCAATTCCATCCATGGTTTTTTATTTTCAACGATAAACTTGTGCTGCCATGAAACTGTTTTGGTCATTGGTTTTGGATGTAATTGCTGGAAATCCGAAAATTCACGGATAATATTCAATCGCCGTTTTCTCAACATGTTGTTTTTCATTATGGGACAGTTATCCGGGTACCGGCAGCATATTGGGTGGTATTTGGTCATTTGCCGCTGTTTTTCAGAAACCGGAAGTCGCCATCTTGGATTTCGAAATGGTATTTGGAGATATGTCAGAAGAAGGAAGGGTGTCAAAATATTATGGACATGTTTGTTACACCTAAAAACAAATTTGGTTATATTTGCTTGATTGTTTCTTGAGCTATGCGAAATTTGAGTTTCATTTGTATGGGACCCTTCCCTTATAGAAAAGGGAGGGGTGTGAAACCATCATGGATATATTTGTTACCCCTAAAAACATTCACCTGCCAAATTTGGTTCCATTTAGTTGGTTAGTTCTCGAGATAAGCAGAAATTTGGGTTTCATTTGTATGGAACCCTCCCTCACAGAAGAGGGAGGGGAGTCAAACCATAATGGACATATTTGTTACCTTTAAAAACCTTCACACACCAAATTTGGTTGTATTTGGTTTATTTGTTCTCGAGCTGTGCGAAATTCGTTTTTCATTTGTATGGGACCCCTTCCTTGTAGAAGAGGGAGGGGTGTTAAACTATTATGGATATACTTGTTACCCCTGAAAACATTCACCTGCCAAATTTGGTTCTATTTACTTGGTTAGTTCTCGAGATGTGAAGGAATTTGTGTTTCATTTGTATGGAACCTTTCCCTTTAAGAAGAGGGAGGGGTGTGGAACCAATATGGACATATTTGTTACATATATGACATATATGTTGGTTGCTTGCAGGCGTAATTCGGATACTCCACGTCGTGCTTCCACCATGATATACCGCGATGATTAGTGATTTCAAATATCGCATGCTAATGCACCATGCTGCCATTTCCGTAAGCATTGATGATATCTACTTGCTCCGGTAAGCAAACAGTTGAACGCAATCTAACGTTCATTTGGATTCAAAATTTTGTATCACTGGCGATAATATCTCAAAAATTCTCGCGATAGCGTTGAATGCAAGTGAACTTGGATACAATAAATACAATCGTGTTTGAATCATTCAGTCTCCTTCTATGGTATTCGGAACTCTTAGAAGCGAAAAACAATCAGCAGCGTTTCCATGGAAAACTTGTATGCGAGTGGAAACAATTGAACGATACCTGATGAATCACAGAACACATTTGCATGAAATATTGCTAGTGAGTGAAAATTTCCATGCTTGGGTATAGATTTAGTGAATGCGGTAATATTGCAGTGCAAATTGAAAACCCGATAATAAACTATTAAATGCTCAATCAGTTTCCAAGAGATTTTCTTCATTCTAACAGTTATCGTTTGGAAATTAGCTATGCATCCATTAAAATGCGGAAAATTGTGATTTTGTGGTAAACAATTTTGTAATGAAACAACTTATTAAGCTTTAGTTCAGCCGTAATCCGCTTAATAAGCTGTAATTCAACAAAATTGTTTGGGGTTCGCCACAGAAGGCAGAATCACGAAAGGCAGAAGCACGAAAGGCAGAATCATGAAAAGCAGAACTCTATGACCGTACACACAAGGCAGAATATTTCAAAAGGCAGAATTTCGAAGGGCACGAAAGGCAGAATCACTGGTAGCAAAACCTGACTCACGATAGTCAAGTGCGTGATGGCAAATTGGTGCGAATCCTGGTCATGGTATCGAAGCTGCTACTCTACATTTATTATTTATTATTATTTGGTAATCAATCACAATAACTGGACAGTTTTGATGGAAGGTGCAAATCAAGCCTAATTATTAGATCCGAAACGCGCAAACTGGTTAGGCTCAGGTCCTAAGGACTCTCACGACATCGAGGAGAGTAATTTTTCGATGTTAGGTTTAACTTACACTAGTCTCAACGGCTTGTTGGTTATAGTTAACATAAAATAATTCATGTGGCAAAGACGCATAATCGAGGGCAAGGAACCGAGGCGGCACAAAGCCGCCGTGGTTTCCGCGGTCCGAGCCGGCCGCCAACCCGCCGTCGGAAGCGGCGGCCTCTCGCATACAAACAACTGATCTACTGGTTTTCTAGGATTATTCAAGCAGGTTTTCTTTCCCTTAGTTAAGTGCGAACGAGCGGTAGCGAGTAAGGACAGCATACACTTGTAAAATAGAGTCGGCCAAAGGCCGCGGTTTTGTGTTGTTAAAAAGAAAATAAACCATTTTTTGATTCTGCCATTCGTTATTCTGCCTTTCGTAATTCTGCTTTTCGTGATTCTGCCTTTTGATTTTCTGCCTTTCCTAAGAGACCCATTGTTTGTTGGGTTTGGACACTTTAAAATTTACGTCAGAAAAGACCGAAAACTACAATCAAAAATTTATTTCAAATTAACATCAACAAATTTGATTACGTCCGGAAAAAGTAGAATAAGAACACAAAGGTTTATACTGGAAAACATCTCTAAAATACAGAAGAAGTCGAAAGATAATAATGTTAAATGTAACTTTGAGTGACTAAAAACAAGTTGAGGTAAAAAAAAACAAAAACTCAAAAATTGTATCTGAAGGTAAGAAAAAATTAAATATGAAAGCAACAATTTTTTTTTTTAAATTTTTTCTAAACAAATAAAAATCTAAATGTAGTAGACTGAATAAAAATTAATCTTATAAACAGCAAAGACCAAACGAAAGTTAGGTCTTAGTTAGGTAGCTTAGTTCGTAAACAATTATCTGGCATCTCTTTTTTACTTGCGTCGTAAATGCCCTGACGTAGTTGAGTAAAGAAATCCGCTATTAAAATGCTTTGGAACGCTCCTGAAATCTTGACAAAAAAAAAAAGAAATTTATCCTCAAGTTAGATTAAATTATTTAATTTATTTTAACGAGAGGAAAGGTCAAGAATGCTTATAATTAAAGGAAAAGCGTGAAGAAGCAGAAATTGATTCCAAATTTGAGCATAGATTACAGTTTCAAGCAAAGTGAAAAACTTGACAAGTGAAAAAGCGTAAATTTACGCTGGCGAAATCTGACGTGAAAACCCGGTTGTGGAACACACAGATATTTCACCAGCCTGTAGTTTACATTTAGTAAAGCGGGCAATGTATGCAGTTTGCGAGGATGCGAAAATAAACGGGAATAGAAGGTGTGACTTTTAGGCTTGGAAAAAAATTGAGGAGGTTGTTTATAAGACACGACCGCAGAGGTAACGTAGAATACGACAGCCTGTTTTATGCCAATGTATTTCTTGGAATAGGTTTGGGATTACACTGAATTGGGGTTAATTCTTCAGATAAACTTTGAGGTTAATTGTGTTTGTCAATGCCATTTATTGACAAGTGAATATTTTTTCAACATGGCAAATTTTTTATTTAGTTTTGAATGATTCACAGTGATAATCAAATTCTACATGAGGTGATTTGTTAGCAATTACACTACCCGTCATAAGTTTGGAATCGCTTTACTGAGTATTGCAACACCCAGTTTGAATATTGCAACGCTTCCCGAAAAGTTTAGCATCACCTGGAATAGGCGGATATCTCGTGTTTTTGACAACCTAGAAAGTTGCGGTTTTTAGCAAACTTGTTCCGAAGGTCAAAGGCTACTGTATGGTGGTCAATTCAGTGTGAAATTTTACCGCTATGTGGTACTAGTGGGCACACAATGAGTCGAATTTTGAACTTAACTAATCTAACGATTCCGACCTGCCAGAAAGTTGCGGTGTTCAGCAAACTTGTTCAGAAGGCTAAAGGCTTCTACATGGTAGACAATTTAATACTGAATCACCCCGCTATGCGGTGCTAGGGTGCATGAAGTTTTTCATATTTAGACTTCAACTTATCGCGTGATCATTACTACCCACAAAGTTGCGGTGTTCGGTTTGTGCCACCAGTTCTGGTCAAGCATATTACAGTTACAGTTACAGAATTTTGCCCATTTTGAGTGATGCTAAACTTTTCGGGGTGTTGCAATACTCAGTAAAGCGATTCCAAACTTATGACGGGTAGTGTATATATGAAAATTTCAACCGCTATACTGCTAGCCACGCACGCTATATAGCAAACCACGCACTCTAGCCACACGCTCTATAGACATGCACAGACACGCTAGACATTCACACGCTATATAGCAAACCACGCACGCTATATAGCAAGCCACATAAACATGCACACACGCGCTACAGGCATTCATACACACCATAAACATACACACACGCTTTAAAGCAAGCCACACACCTTATATATTAGGGACACACGCTTCAAATATTCACACCAGTGTTGCCACAGGTACAGATTTATCTGGAAAGGTACAGATTTTTTCGTTCTTTCTGGTACAGATTCTGTATGGAACAGATTACCGATTTTTGTCAAAAGGTACACACTTTTGTCAAAAGGAACACATGAGGTGCATCACTTGGAAAACAAAACAAAACCAAACATTTCTGTAAAGCTCGATGCGAAGGGCCAACCCGTGTTTTGATGCAAACGTTACTGTTGTCCTGCTTCCCTTCTCGAAGCAGTTGAAAACAAACTTCAAACTCAATTAAAATGTGTATTAACATCATCAACTAAGCTAATAACTTGCAATTTATGTAACCTTTTAAGGTTAACAAAAGTAAACCTTCTATGCAAAACAAATTTATCGTACAGATTTTCGGAAGAAAAAGTACAGATGAAAAAGATTTTCACCCTTCCAGTACAGATGAAAATGTGGCAACACTGATTCACACACGTTATGTGCATACACCCTGTATATACATACGCTGGATGATGGTGGCATCTCAATCCATCTGGCGGTGCGAGTCTCTTTCAGTTTCGGGTTGTATTTGCCCAACGATATCTGAATCGGATTACCGCTGGTGGGGTACAGCTCAGATCGAAGGGGAGCCGAACTGAAAGAGGTAACTGCAGCTAACCACTACCACCGCCGCTGTTGCCCGCTTCTGATCCCATCGCCTACTGCCATCGGTGTTGATGTTCGCTGTTGTTGCCTGCTGCTAGTATACTGTTTTGCTTGAGGAGAAACAGTCTCTTATATAAGTGGTGGTGGTGGCGGTGGCGGCGGTAGCGGTGGTGGTGGTGGCGATGGCGGCGGTGGTGGCGATGGCGGTGGTGGTGGCGGTGCCGCACGCGCTATAAACATGCACACACGCGCTACAGGCATGCATACACGCCAGAAACATACACACACGCTTTAAAGCAAGCCACACACACCTTATATATTAGGGACACACGCTTCAAATATTCACACGTTTTGTGCATACACCCTGTATATGCATACGCTGGATGATGGTGGCATCTCAATCCACCTGGCGGTGCGAGTCTCTTTCAGTTTCGGGTTGTATTTGCCCAACGATATCTGAATCGGATTACCGCTGGTGGGGTCCAATTCAGATCGAAGGGGAGCCGAACTGAAAGAGGTAGGACTGCAGCTAACCACTACCACCACCGCTGTTGCTCGCTGCTGATCCACGCTGCCTTCGCCTACTGCCATCGGTGTTGATGTCCGATGCTGCTGCCTGCTGCTAGTAAACTGATTTGCTTGAGGAGAAACAGTCTCTTATATAGCCCAAAGAGTGCATTCCCGGCCTACTAGGTACTCCATTCTGTCGTCCTATTTAGGGAAAGCAGCAAGCGACCAATCAAAAATCGACATTTGCGTTTCGACATTGTTCAACAATTTTCAATATTACAATAGTTTGAACAATCAGATTACAATTTTCTGCATTTGGACGGGTGCTTAAATGATTTACCAATCGATTGCTGCAAAAATGACAGAAATCGGTTGGAAACTGACTGAAATTGGACAATTTTTGTGACGCTCTCGATGTTTTCGGTTTTGAAATTGGATCCCTGTATTGAAATTGGTTTCCTGTAATTGTTGCCGTAAGACGTATTCTACGTCAAAATTTTCCCTCGTCCAGACGGAACACGAACCCGCAATCTCCGTTGTCTCCGGCAAGGTGTTTTGGCCAATTAATCTACTGGGAAAGGTATAACTAGTTCTAAACCAAAGTCGAATCACCCTCCACTATTGTGTTCCTGTATCTCAGCACGCCAACGATGAACTGCACACACTGCCCGGTGGGAGTTTAGTTTTGTAACTGAGAGAGTGATGGCACCTTGCCGGAGACAACGGAGATTGCGGGTTCGGGTCCCGTCTGGACGAGGGAAAATTTTTTCTAAGCCTAAAAGTCACACCTTCTATTCCCGTTCATTTTCGCATCCTCGCAAATTGCATACATTGCCCGCTTTACTAAACTTAAAAAATGTAAATCATATGACAAAAATGAAATTAGTTCGTAAAGTAAACTGTAGTTTACAGTTCAAGTGAAGTGGAATTCACGAGTTCCCAACAAACAATTTTGTTGAATAACGGCTTGTTATGCTATAGTTCAGCCGAAATTCACTGAATAATAGTTTATTAGGCTGTAAATCTACCAAATTGTTTTTTTCTGTCGTTTTGTTGGGTGTAGACGAAGGGGAACGGGACTAGACTGGGGCATAGATGGATTTTAGGAAAACGTATATAAGGGTCATGTAGGGTATGTCACGGCTCGCCAAGACATCACGAACAGATACAGCTGGCCGTCTGCCTCCGGCCTTAAGGGAAGCTACTAATTTATACCTGGCGTCACGGTGGACAGGGCATGACCAAACAACGTGCTCTATGTCGTGATAACCTTCACCACAGGCACAGATACCACTTTCCCCGAGCCCAATACGAAGGAGATGCGCATCAAATCTATAGTGATTGGACATAAGCCGAGACATCACGCAAATGAAATCTCGACCTACATCCAATCCCTTGAACTACGGATTCGTCGATACCTTGGGGATAATGGAATGTAACCACCTTCCCAGTTCCCCTCTGGTCCAGGAATTTTGCCAACTGATGATCGTATTCTGACGTACAAATGCAAAAAATTCATTAAAAGCAATTGGTCTTTCATAAATTTCACCGTTTGTTGCGCCCACCTTAGCCAAAGAGTCCGCTTTCTCATTGCCCGGTATCGAGCAGTGAGAAGGGACCCACACCAAGGTAATCTGAGAAGATTTTTCGGATAAAGCACTCAGATGTTCCCGTATTTTCCCCAGGAAATACGGAGAGTGCTTAACATCTTTCATCGATCGGAGAGCCTCAATGGAACTGAGACTGTCCGTAAAGATGAAATAATGGTCCGTGGGCATTTTTTCGATAATCCCTAGGGTGTACTGAATTGCAGCCAATTCTGCGACGTAAACAGAAGCAGGATTATCAAGCTTATGGGAGACGGTTAAATTGTTATTGAAAATACCGAAGCCAGTGGACCCATCGATAAGTGATCCGTCAGTGTAGAACATATTGTCGCAGTTGATGTTTCGATATTTATTAGAAAAAAATTTGGGGATCTGCTGCACGCGTAAATGATCCGGGATTCCACGGGTTTCGTCTATCATGGATGTATCGAAAAACACAGTAGAATTAGAAGTATTCAATAAGTTGACACGATTTGGAATATTCGAAGAAGGATTGATATTTTGGGACATGTGATTGAAATACAATGTCATAAAACGGGTTTGAGAATTAAGTTCGATTAACCTTTCAAAATTTTCAATCACAGGACGGTTCAAGACCTCACATTTGATAAGAATACGAGAAGACAGGCTCCAAAAGCGGGTTTTCAAAGGTAGAACTCCAGCTAAGACCTCCAAACTCATCGTATGGGTCGATTGCATGCAACCTAAGGCGATACGCAAACAACGATATTGTATTCGCTCCAGTTTGATCAAATGTGTGTTTGCTGCGGAGCGGAAGCAGAAACACCCGTACTCAATAACAGACAATATCGTTGTTTGGTAAAGTCTTATAAGGTCTCCTGGATGGGCTCCCCACCATTGTCCGGTTATTGTACGAAGAAAATTCACTCTTTGTTGACATTTTTTCATCAGATACCTCACGTGGCAACCCCAGGTGCCTTTAGAGTCGAACCAGATACCAAGATATTTGTGTACCAAAACCTGAGAGAGCGTTTTACCCATTAATTGTGTTTGAAGCTGAGCAGGTTCATGCTTCCTAGAAAAAACTACTATCTCAGTCTTCTCCGGAGAGAATTCGATACCTAGCTGTAAAGCCCAAGCAGACAAATTGTCCAAGGTGTCTTGCAATGGTCCTTGCAAATCGGCAGCTTTGGCTCCTGTAACAGAGATTACACTGTCGTCTGCAAGTTGTCTTATCGTGCATGAATTTGCCAGACATTCGTCGATGTCATTTACATAAAAATTGTAAAGAAGGGGGCTTAAACATGAGCCCTGGGGAAGACCCATGTAGCTAATTCGAAAAGTTGCCAAATCGCCATGCGTAAAATGCATATGCTTTGCGGACAACAAATTGTGCAAAAAATTGTTCTAAATTGGAGAAAATCCTTGTCGGTGAAGTTTACCCGAAAGAATGTCAATAGAAACGGAACCAAAAGCCCTCTTAATGTCCAAGAATGCTGACTATCTAACCCAGGCGCGTTATTGTTACAGGACAGGAGGGCAACTGAAAATTCTGCCATCGTAAAAGGTGATTCTATCGCGTCGTGGCCCGGAGACGCATCGCGAACAACGTTTTGCGCAGGAACAGAGTCCGGACATACTTTCCTGGCAAAATCAAATATCCACCTACTTGAAGACTCCTCGCTTTCGTTGACCGTTACGCGATTCCGCATTCTTCGGGCTGTGTTCCAAAGAGTGCTCATTGATGTCTCCCTCGATGTCTCGTTTACGAACCGACGCCAATATCCGCGTTTCTTTGCTTTAGACAAGCCTTTAAGCTTGGTATCAAGCTCCGAATACCGTAAATAGTCGCCAGGTATACCTCCCTTCTGGAAGGCCAAAAACGCGTCGGATCTTTGCGTGTAGACATCGGAGCACTCTTGGTCCCACCACGGAGTGGGAGGCCGTTCTTTGATCGTTACGCCGAGATATTTCTTCGTTTGGGCTTGCAACGCGGCGTCGAGAATCAAGCCCGCGAGGAGGTTGTATTCTTCAAGTGGTGGATGATGTTGAATCGACTCGACCGCTTTGGAAATCATTTCCTCGTATAACTTCCAATCGACATTCCGTGTGAGGTCATACGGAATGTCAATTGGTCGCATGCGAGTTGACCCGTTAATAATTGAAATAAGAATAGGCAAATGGTCGCTACCGTGAGGATCGAGGATTACCTTCCATGTGCAATCCAACCGTAGCGACGTCGAACATAAGGATAGATCCAAAGCGCTTGGGCGCGCTGGAGGTTTCGGGATACGTGTCATTTCACCGTTGTTTAAAATAGTCATGTCGAAGTCATCGCAAAGGTTATAGATTAAAGAGGAGCGGTTATCATTGTAAGGGGAACCCCAAGCCACACCATGAGAGTTGAAGTCTCCCAAAATCAAACGTGGCGAGGGAAGAAGTTCTATTAAATAAAAGAGCAGCCGTTGCCCAATCTGTGCTTTGGGAGGAATATATATTGAGGCAATACAAAGCTCTTTACCTTGTATTGTCATTTGACATGCAACAACTTCGATGCCTGGAATCGAGGGGAGGTTAATACGATAGAAAGAATAGCACTTTTTAATCCCTAGAAGTACTCCTCCATATGGGGTGTCTCGATCAAGGCGAATAATATTAAAATCATGGAAGTTGAGATCAATATTTGAAGTAAGCCAAGTTTCACAAAGGGAAAATGCATCGCATTTGTTTTTATTTATCAAAACTTTAAACGAATAAATTTTTGGTAAAATACTTCTACAATTCCACTGTAAGACAGAGATAGAATCCTTCAGATTAGCAGATGAATTAGGCATCGAAGGATACGATCGCTGCAAGGAGGGGCCATTGAGCAGTCAACTGCTTCAAAAATGTTCTAACTGTTGGGAGGAATGCTGTAAGAAAAACTTTTATTGGATCGGGTACATTGAAAGTTTCAAAAATCCAGTCCACAATGTCAGAAAATTTCACCAGTCCAGCATTTGATTTTTCAACTGGATGTGCAAAAGGAACAACTGGGGTTTTAGATGTTCCAGGAAGTGCTGGGAACTCCTTCTGAGACTTTAAATTTGCAAGCCCAGGAGGAGTTTGCTTCTATTTTTCCGCTGCACTTTTAGGTTTGTTTGTACCATTCATTTCACTTTGGGAAATCTTTGGACCTTTTCGGGGAAGTTTAGGAGAGGAAATATTTTTCCTCTTTCTAGACTCCCCAGGATTGGCGTAAGATGTTCCCGCTGGTGAATCGTCAGAATCGGTTTCATCAGAGGACAACAGATCGAAGGGGTTCGAAGTAACGGGAGAAGTGGTAACGGTCTTCTTCAGCATGTCAGCGTAGGAACGCTTTGAACGCTCTTTGATAGACCGTTTTATTTTATCCCTGCGCTGCATGGACACCGCACATGTCGAGAGCTCATGCAGATTTTCCCGCAGTGAATACACTTTTCAGCGTTAACACTGCAAGAATCTTCCGCATGAGACTCCCCACACTTGCCACAACGTGTCTTATTGCAGCAGTAGGCGGCTGTATGGCCTAACTGCTTGCAATTCAGGCAGTTTATGACGCGGGGTACGTAGAGCCTCACAGGGAGACGAACCCGGTGGATCGAGATGTGGCTTGGTAGTGCAGACCCGGCGAACGTAACTCGAAACGAGTCTGACGGAGTGTAAACTTTTTTTGTCACCGACGAGCGGTACCGACCGCAATTGCTTGCAGTCGAGCACCTTCACATCGGGACATGTGCTGTTCTTGAAGCACCCTTTAGCACTTTTCAATATACACTCCACGGAAAGACTTGAATCGGTCACGACACCGTCGATCTCCACATCTCTAGCGGGTACATAGACACGGTATTCCCGTGTAAAGAGCTCGGAGCAAGCTATATCGTTGGCCTCTTTAAGGTCATTGACCACGACACGGAGCTTGTTCGGCCTGATTTTAGAAATTTCAGTCACAGCTTTATAGTGTGACGTCAGGTCTTTCGAAATCTGTAATATATTCAATGATTTCGATTTCGGCCCTGCTTTAGGCCTGAGGTAAACTGCCACTGGAAGCGTCGATCCGTCTGGATACAACCTGACACGTGAGGGAGCTGAAGAATTAACAGTAGAAGGAGGGGCAGGAGGGACAGGGTCGGGGGGATTCGAGGATGGAGGTGCGGGAGGTGGGGGATCTACATCCATCGCGCTAATACTAGTGCGCCGATGGGACAGACAAGAAGCACGTACCTTCCTTTCCTTTTCTCCTTCGTGTTGGATAAACGTCCACAGGAGTACACTGCACTCACCACCAAATCGTTCGATAGCAGGCAGCTACAAAGCGACAAAGTTACACAAAGGCACTTGACCTTGAATGCGAAGCAGCAATCTAAACAAAAGACACCGGGCCCGGTCAAAGAATGCCAGCACTTGTGCACACGTTTTGAATTTTATCGGAGCGAATTCGAAACACAACCGATGCTGATGCGTGTTCGGCACAGAATCAACCAAATTGTTTGTTGGGTTTCATTTTGAGCGAAGTGAAAATGGGCCGGAGCTGACAGTCAAGCTGAAAAGTCAAGTATTCGCTTGCTGCTTCTTTCTTCAGGATTGTGTACATGCGTGAAAAAAGGAAGCCCAAGTGAAAAAGATACGATCCACAACCTTCGATTTCGCTGGATCACATTTGTTTACAGTTCTAAACGAAGTGAAATTTCAACAATTTGCGTTTTTCACGACGTGAAAAAACGAACATTTTGTATGAGATTTTCACTTCGCTTGGAACTCTAAACTCTCTCTAGCTAAAAGTGGATCCATAGATGAATGAGACTACCGACAAAATTGACTCCAAATTGAGTTTAGTTGAATGAAAAAACCTGAAAAAAAACACCAAAAATATACCTTATTTCACCTGAAATTCTTGAAAGCTTCTCACCATGTGCTCATCATGTTTCATAAACCTCTCCAAAAATGGAGAAGATATATTTATATTAAATATTGCTGAAAACAACATCAAAACCAGAGCGGATGTAGAATTTCTGTAGACCTCCCGAAAAAAAAATTACAATATATTTTGCGGTGAGAACAGTAAATGGACAATGTTTTTTATTGTAACCATAAAAAACATGGTATGTTTACTGTGAGCTTGTACACGTTTTTTGTTATTACGACAGACGGTGTTATGAACAGATATGCAAAGAGTGAGGTCGAAAACTCCAAGTGAACCGTCAAATCGAGGCTCCAAGTGTGCTAAGTAAACAAACTCAGGAGTGTTACTTCTCGTATAGAATGTGTATTGTAATCAGTATAATTGTTGTGAACCACGTGCAATTATGGTTTGAACGAAAAATGTGTTCGTTATGCTCGTATTATGAGTGATGCATTGAAAATTTAAAAAATGTATAAACAAGTTTTAAAACTCAGTTATTTCTCCTTATAAAGTTTCGGAATTTCATTACACTTTCTAGTGCGTGTGAAAAGTCATGCGAAATTAAATGTGGTTGCCAGAATTGTTTGGAATATAATATTAGCAAAGGGTTGCCTTATTTACTGCTTTTCTCTTTGCGTATCTTTTTATAACACAGTCTCTAGTTATTACCATGTTTTAATAACGTTTTTTGTTGTTTAATGCTTTGTTTAGACTACGCCGAATATCACCTGATATCGCCAGATGATATCGGATATCACCGCGAGCGTTCACATTAGAGTGAGCTGATATGATTTGACATTTGCTTTGGTAATTGACAAGAGAAGAAAACAAAAACAGGTCAAAGCCAAAACAAGACAACAAGAGCAATAAGGCAATCCACGAGACAGTTGCGATCAGCTGATTTCAGGCTGTTTTCAACTTATGACAGCTTTTTGTATGTTCGATCGGTCGCAACTTGGATGCTATCCGTATCCAAAAGCGCGAAAAACAAACGTTATCCGATCGGTTGCTCTATTATCGCGAGTGCCACTCCCAGATACATACAACAAAAAAAAATCACTTGATATTATTGCCGACATTAAAAGATTTCGGGTATGGTCGTATTTGAGTTTTGCAGCTTGAAAAACAGCAATAATAACAAACGTACCAGTAGCGAAACGTCACCCGTGGATTGCCTTATGGGATTAGGATAGAGATGTCAGTGAGTTGGCTCGCGCCAACGCGAACTCTCATATGCAATTGTGCGGAATGAATTCGAACTCTCATATGTGCGGAATGAATTCCCTTTTTCTCGCATCCAACGCTAAGTGCGAAATTTGTAGGGTTGCGTCAAATGTCTGTTGGCCGTGTTGCCAATTGCTTGAAATGTGGTTATTATTGGTTTTCGAACATGATATCCGCGATAGCATGTAGCCGAGGTTAGAGTGCCTATATATAACTAGAGTGGCGCCGTGTCATCCAAAGTAACGCTGGTAACACTGAAAATCCTTTCTCTTTTCCCCACACGTGTTTAATAGGTTGTTTGCTCAATTGGAATGACACTGACAGATAATTTTTATTCCAATTTCGACAGTGTCGCCACTCTATATATTAACAGGCACTCTACTGCCCATAATCGCATATTTGTAACATTTGCAAAATTGGTTGTTCGAGCAAATCGCACTTTTATATTTTTAACTTAAATGCATTGTTCCTAATATATTCTTGCAAATAGACACTTTAACTAAACTTAGTATCATGAAGAAAGCACTTCTTTACACTATGTATACATTGAATATTACTTTTGAAGTCAAATTGGTTGAAATTTTTGCAATGAAACATTTATACCGTCACTTTCAAACCACTTTTGGAATATATCACAGGGAAAATGAAGTTTTTCATGTATTCAACAAGCATGAGCTGAACATCAGAAACGGATCGACGGTGGTTGGTTACCGGACCAGAATAACTTCCGAGTTCCAAAGGATGCAGATGTGGATTTGGATGGAAACTTTTTTGACAAAAAAGTTGAAAAAGTTAAGTAGTGTGACAATCATGCGGTTATTTACGCTATGTGACAAAACAACTTGGTATTTTTTACGACTTTTTTCAAACAAACATAAGCATATTTTTCCAGATGTAAAAAGTACATACTATTTTAAGCATTTCTCAATAAAAAGCACGAAATCCATAAAATGTCGAATGTTACAATTATGCGATTACAGGCAGTCTAGCCGAGGTGATATCCGTTGACAGCTCGATTGTATGGGATATCAGGTAATATGGATGGTGATATGATGTTTAATGTAAAACTGATGTATTTAAAATAAAAAATATAGTTAAATCAAGGTAAAATATATGCAATTACAGTAACTTTTAAGGTTTTTTTTGATGTTATATTTTTCGGGCTTCCTATGTGCTAGTATTAGTGGAAGGGTTACCATTTCGTCGGAGTTGAAAATTAGGACAACTTTTTACCAGCAAAAATTTGATCAAAGCTATTGTTATTTTTTGAGGTATCAATAAATAAAACACGTAATTTGAGATTTGCACTTCAAAATACTCCAAAAGACTCATATTCAACGTGATTCTCGAACGATTCAATTTTGCAACTTCTATTTATTAGGCGTTAGTAGATACCTCAAAAATTGCAACACTAGTAAACTGTTTGAAATAAACTTAACAATTGTCAAAAAATGTTTAACGATTTCAACGACTAGACAATTTCTCTCGTCAAGAATTTACCAAAGAAAAAAACCGTTCAAAATAAGTTCGTTTCTTCCCGGAGTCAAGATGAAAGTACTGAACAGTTTGCTTCCTTTTTGAATATCCGGCATTATTCAGAAAAATCAGGACAAATGCTAAAATATGAAAAATAAATAAGGACGCTCCAAATGGATCTCACAATCAGGACATGTCCTGCTAAATCAGGACGAATGACATCCCTAATTAGTGGTCGATTTCACTTATCCAAGTTTTATTTTTGGTTGCAAACAATTTCCTCCTGCCACGAACTTTTATTCAAGTTGTAAGCCGATTTTTAGTTTTATTTCATTTATTTTTCCACTAAAACAAAGTTTGTTGAAACAGGTAACAATAATAAACTAGGATTCATAAGTGAAATATTTTTCGAAATTGAATATCAGCTGATTTTTTGTTTGAAAACAAATCGATTTTATAAATATACTCGAATAAGCCTGTATTGGTGAGATCTGGCTTAGAAAGCAAAGGTAAGACATCTAACGTGCTCTTCACTCCCGTTCAGTGTTGCCTAATCTATCGATGTCGCTGTTTATAGCAGTGTGAAGCACAGCAGTGTAACATGCCATATTTCATTCCCGTGTATACAAAAATACAGGCTACGAACGTGTCAGGGAGGTGATTTTGAACACTTAGACCCTTTTTACATGTTCAGCTAGAATCGTTGCTTGGCTCAGTGTATAATAAAAGCTAGAGAGATACAGAGCCGCTATGATATTGTGATTTCAGAGGAAAATTTGAATTTTGCGCTCTACAACCGCAACTGACAACCGAAAATGACAATCTCAGACGGCACCGATAAAAATGCGACTCAAGAACTTGTTTGTCAAAGCGTATGCACTCTTAATTTACTTCAATTGAAATTGAATAGCATTGACTTATAGCGAATTTCTTTATTCCACTGTGTGCGGGCAAAACTGCCGAGGAATAAAGAAACGTCATCGCCATTTAAGACGCAAGTAAGAAAGAGATGTCAGATAACTGTTTACGAATATAGCACGTGCGGAAGTGGGTTGAAGCTGACAAATTTTACAGTGCGCTTCGGGCAGCACGGCAGGACAAAACTGGGTCAAAATCGAGCGAATAAAGAAGGGTTTTGACAGCAGTTAGTGCGCTTCCGGGTCAAAACGAGGTGAGCTGGTGGAATAAAAAAAAATGCTATTAGTGCCGCCTTGATTTCTTGCCCTTGACTATGCAGCAGAGCCGCATTATGGTTTGCAATCAGAATGTTCTACGAAAAAAACTAGTTATAATCCATTATTTGATGTTGCTTAAACAGTATGCAATATAACATAGTTTTCACAAAAAATGACCTTCCGTGCTTTGACGAATTGAAGTTTCGGACTTCGTTAGTATTGTTATAGTTCGGCCATTTGGAGCTGTTTGTAAAATACTGTTTCGATATTTAATGGTCCCCATGGCGTTGCCTCCGCTCTAATTTCGAGGTCAACCAACTTGTCACGTAACTTTGGCGTTTGGCCAAAAAAATTAGTCTTATGAATACCACATTATTTTTTCACTGTTCACGGAACTAAAATCACTAAAATTACCAGTTAACATCATCTCCTTTTATGTTTAACATTTACTTCTAGCGAAAATTCGAAGCTTCTGAGCCCTACCGCTAAACGAAATTCGAAGGCTCAATTTCCCCATAACTTCTACTGGCTCCAGCATGAGAATTCCTAAGCTCCAGAAAGTCTTGTTTTGGAAATTTGTTTCCTTGGATAACATAAATGTTTTCCAGTACCGCAAAAGCGTACAGCGCATCGTTTATATGTCTGTTTCTTGACTCTTCAAAAATTAGCTTTATTACTATCATAACATGTAGCGTTATTACTATCATAACATGTTAGACATAATTGTCCCACGACTTTTATTTTATATATCATGGCCCTGTTGTGATAAATACATCAAATCGACAAAAGCATGCGAACTTTAACAAACCAGTAAAAATAGGGGAAATGGTGCCCATCGCTGAATATGATATTCTTTTCTCGATCAAGACAAACGAAAACCTAAAGCCTGTAGTACACTCTTTGTCTAATGGTCAAATGTTTGACCTTCTGACATAATGGTCAAATTTATTTGACATCATGGTAGTTGTTTGCCCCATGTTAAAATTGGAGAGTGACAAACAATTATCTTTGACCAAATTTTTATCTGTCAAAAAATGACAAATATATGACGCTCGGTCAAAGAGTGTAATACAAGCTTAAGAAACAAATAAGAAGACTCTCATTAACTAATGAGGTGTAGAGAATAAAACTTATTCGGATATTTTTGTATTTCAATTACAAACATTTTACTATCCTCAGTTGAACGTGTATCGATTGCTATTGCTTACACGGAAATTCAAAACTACGTAGCCGCTAAGTTAGAACTACTTAAAACTAAGTACATCCGGTTTATTTGTAGTAATGGGTGATTTGATAATATGAGAACTACGTAACATCAACCCAAGTAAACAGTAAAATGCTTTTACTCAACGTTGAGTTTTAGTTACAAAAAGTATTTATTTGTGCTCGAATTAGACGTTGAGTAGTTTAAACCCAACGTTGGCTGAAAATTTCATAGCTGGAGTAGAGCTTGAATCGTTCAGTCCGTGTTTAATAAACAGTGCGTTTGTAAGTTGATAAGTTACAGCATTTTCATTTTGTGTATTATAATCAAAGGAGTTGTTGATCAAATAATACACCAACCATTTTAATAAATAAATTTGGCGGCATCTGACTCGAAAATAATGGAAACACTTAAAACAAATATAGATAAAGCTAGTTTTGCCAAGCTTGAAGGTACGTTATGATGAACATACAGTTGTGTTTTATGCCCTATTGTTATTTTTATAATTTGTGATGGTTGTTATATACATATATATATATATATATATATATATATATATATATATATATATATATATATATATATATATATATATATATATATATATATATATATATATATATATATATATATATATATATATATATATATATATATATATATATATATATATATATATATATATATATATATATATATATATATATATATATATATATATATATATATATATATATATATATATATATATATATATATATATATATATATATATATATATATATATATATATATATATATATATATATATATATATATACATATATATATATATACATATATATATATATATATATACATATATATATATATATATATATATATATATATATATATATATATATATATATATATATATATATTTTTTTTTTTTTTTTTTTTGTTTCAGGTGGAGGGGAAATTTGCATCCAAACCCCTGAGGTGACCAACCTCAGGGAGTGTGGGGTTGGTTTGAATCAGTGACCGGACCCACTAAAACCCCTCCAGTCTCCAGCCCATAATACTCCCCGGGACCACCGCTAGGTATTGCTTCGGGGAGCGGCTTTTGTGCTCTGTGCACCCTCTTGGTTCTATAGATCTCTTTGCTAACTTAGCTAACTAACCTGGAGACTGGCCGTTAGCTAACACTGGCGTGTCGGTGGTCAACCTGTCGCCTGTTTTGCAATTCTAAAACTATTTGAGAGGCGGCTGTACAAACCGCCCTCCAAATGTTTGGGTCTTTACACATCCTCCGAACTAGGTTGTCCGGAGTGGTGTCTGGCCCGCTCACTACCATCATGTCGCTCCGCGCATGCACAAAACGAGGGCACACGAAGAAGACATGCTCAGCAGTTTCTTCCGCATCCGCGCACTCGGGACACATGGGGGACCCCGCATGCCCGAATCTGTGTAGATACTGCCTGAAGCAACCATGACCTGACAGAATCTGTGTCAAGTGGAAGTTAACTTCTCCATGGCGCCTCCCGACCCATCCGGATACGTCCGGAATAAGTCGATGCGTCCATCTACCCTTTGCGGAATTGGACCATTCCTGCTGCCATCTGATCATCGAGAATGACCTTCTGGTGCCTCGTATACCCCTTGTGTCACGTTGATCGAAGCATTCTACGTCCTCCTTAATGGCTATGCTGATAGGCATCATGCCGGACAGGACGCAGATTGCGTCGTATGACACTGTACGGTACGCGCTCACAACCCTCAGGCACATGAGCCTGTAGGTACTTTCCAGTTTTCGACGATGACTGTTGGTACCTAACGCTTTGGACCACGCTGGCCCACCATACCTAAGTATGGACGAAACCACGCTGGCAAGAAGTTTACGCTTGCTGCCATATACCGCTGAGCTATTGGACATCATTCGAGATAGTCCTGCAGCGGCCGTTGAAGCCCTCTTACAGGCATAGTCGACGTGACTCTTAAATGTGAGCTTATCGTCAACCATAACCCCCAAGAGCTTCAAGGAACGCCTTGAGGTAATGGTGCAGTCACCGACTCTGACCACCGCCTGTTGCTCTAATTTGCGGTTGTTCACAACCGTAACCTCCGTTTTATGGTACGCTAACTCCAGTTTCCTAGAGTGCATCCAGTCTTCGACCTTGCGTATGCAGTGCGCGGCCGTCAACTCGACCTCTTCGATCGACTCGCCGTAGACCTCTAGCGTGATGTCGTCTGCGAAACCGACGATCACAACCCCTACAGGGAACTTTAGTTTCAACACCCCGTCATACATGACATTCCACAACACCGGGCCCAGGATGGAACCTTGCGGTACCCCTGCGGTGATTGGGACGCACTTCTGACCCTCCTCCGTGTTGTAAACTAGTACCCGATTCTGGAAATAATTTTCCAAAATCTTGTACAACGACACCGGTACGTGGATGCTCCTAAGCGCGAGCGCTATGGAGTCCCAACTGGCGCTATTGAATGCATTCTTCACGTCAAGCGTGACGATTGCGCAATAGCGAATGCCCCAACTCTTACGCTGGAGTGCTACCTCTGCCGTCTTGGTGACAGAGAGAATAGCATCCAGCGTGGATCTACCTTTCCGGAAGCCGAACTGGTTACTTGCCAGACCGTTTACACCCTCTGTGTACTTCACCAGTCTGTTGAGGATAATCCTCTCAAGCACCTTGCCCGTAGTGTCCAGCCGACAGATAGGTCTGTATGCCGATGGGTCCCCTGGCGGTTTCCCAGCCTTCGGCAACAGCACCAATCTCTGTCGCTTCCACCTGTCCGGAAAGAGGCAGTCATCCAGGCACTTCTGCATGACTGCTCGAAATAGATCAGGGGCCACTTTCATGGCCGTCCTGATGGCCAAGTTCGGGATTCCATCCGGTCCCGGTGCCTTGCTCACCTTTAGGGAGTTGGCGATCACGATGAGTTCCTCATTCGTAACCCTTACCTCCTCCACAACCTCTGCACGGCTGCCGTCTCTCACGGATTGGATGCCCGGCAGGTTGGCCGACCATCCCTGGTCTGTGTCTGAGATACTGGAACGTCGGACGTGAGACTCAGCAACCGGAGGCCAAGGATTTGGCTCGTGTCGTGGAAAGAGTCCCTCGATGATGCGCTCCAGCATCGCTGGTGATCGCTCTGCAGGCGCCAACACGCCTTTGGTCTTCGCCATTACGACTCTGTAGGCGTTGCCCCACGGATTCGTATTGGCACTCGCGCATAGCCTATCGAAGCAGGCCCTTTTGCTCGCCTTTATCGCACTTTTAAGCGCCGATCTTGCAGATCCGAATACTACACGGCGCTCTACCCTTTGTGCATCGGTACGTGCACGTTGCAACATCCGTCTTGCACGGAGGCACGCGCTACGGAGGTCCGCTATCGCGTCGGTCCACCAGTATACCGGTGACTTACCATTCCTAGGTTGGCGGGTCCTAGGCATGGTGGCGTCGCACGCCCGCGATAATGTGGCAACTAATTGGTCAGCACTCGGGCGGAGCCAACTGCCCCCCTCGCGCTCTCTTCTCATTGCTTCTGCAAATACCTCGGCATCGAAATGCGATGTCTTCCACCCGCGGACGGTCGGGGTATTGGCTCTACCCGTCGCCTGCCGCCTCACGTTCTGGACTACGCTATAGCAGACCGACTGGTGGTCACTATAGGTGTAGCCATCGTCTACCCTCCAGTTCACGATCAGTCCTGGGCTGGAGAACGTCACGTCGATGATCGACTCCGCACCATTTCTGCTGAATGTACACTTGGTTCCAACGTTGGCCAGATCTAGGTTGAGCTTTGCCAAAGCTTCCAACAAGATCTGACCCCTCCGGTTCGTGCGGCGGCTTCCCCACTCAACAGCCCAAGCGTTGAAGTCGCCCGCCACTACTAAGGGTGTTAGTCCCGTCAGCTCCATAGATAACAAATCGACCATCTGGGTGAACCTTTCGATAGACCAACGCGGCGGAGCATAACAACTGCAGTAGAACACTCCGTCCACCTTGGCAACCGCGTATCCTTCATTTGAGGTTGACACAACCTCCTGAACCGGGAACTTGCTGGTCGTGCATATGGCCGCCGTACTGGACTTATCTGCAACCCAATTACCGTTTCCGGGAGGAATGCAGTAGGGGTCCGATACGATTGCGATGTCCGACCGCGACTCAGACGCTGCTTGGTATAGCAGCTGCTGTGCCGCATAGCAATGGTTCAGGTTCAATTGTGTCACCCTCACGCCCGTGGTTTCGTGGCCGCCTTACCGGCTGGGCACCGTGGGCCTCCCATAAAGTGCTTGGCGTCCCGTTTTCCAGTACATACCAAGCACTTGGGAGGCTCCCCGCAGTCTTTAGCTTTATGGCCAGCACCACCACAACGCCTACATAACTGGCTCCTATCGGGCCCCTTGCAGGTCCAGGACTTGTGTCCTCCCTCGAAACACCTGAAGCAAACGTCCGGCTGCTGGAGTATGCTCAGGGGACATACTGACCAGCCAACCTTAAGTTTGGCTGTCTTCAGGGCCAGAGTTGCATCGGCCGATGCAAGCCGGAAAGTGGCCACCTGGGTCCCCGCTGGACCCTTTCGAAGGCGAATTACCTCAGTGGCTACTTCCACTCCGCACTTCTCCTTGAGGGCCTGTGCAATATCGCACCTCTCGGTGATTTCATCCAGGTTTTTGAGCTGGAGAGTCACCTCTGAGGTGAGTGCCCGAATTTGCACATCTTTCCCGAGGACCTGCTCGGCTACCGTCTTGTAGGCAGCGCCCTTGTTTTTAGCATCCTTACGGAGCTCAAGGATCATCTCGCCGGTGCGAGAACGACGGATGGTCCGCACATCCGCTCCCAGATCCTTGAGCTGGGTTTCGCCTCTCATTTTCTTCAAGACTTCGGAGTACTTGGACCCCTCCGTCTTGAGTATGAGGGCGTCGCCCCTGCTTCGCGCCTTCTTTCCCATTTTTGGACGATTTGTCGCCTTCTCGTCGTTGCGCTTGCTGTCTTTTTGGCGCTTCCTTCCTCCCACGGTAACCCAAGGGTTTCACGTTGCTGCCACTTCGGCAGACTTTTCGGCGGACTTGGAGGCCGTTGGTGTGCTATCTCGCGGGCTTAGCACAACCAACCGTTTCTTGCTGTTCTCGGGGGCTTCCCCCGGAGACTGCCTTGCTCTTTTTGCGGCTGACCCGGAGGCGCAAACCGCTGCAAACGTGCAGGTGTCCGTTTGGACCGACTTCGTCGCCCTTCCGGTCACCTCCGTTGCATTCTTCTCTGCAGCCACCGCTCTTGCCTTGAGCTCGGCGTGCTCCTTCTTCGCAGCATCGACGGAGGACCGAAGCATGTAGAGAGCCTGCTTCAGGTACTTCGTCGTGTTGGTGCGACTTTTCGCAAACTCGATTATGGCATCGAGCTGCTCCGACAGCGCTACTACCTTCGGTAGCGTGTCTCGCTGTCTTCCGACCGCCTTTATCAACAGTGGACCAGCCACTGCGATGTCTTGCATTGATCCGGTAGGCGTACTGCCTTTGCCGTCTTCGCAGGCGTCCTTTACTACATCCATCTCCGCCTTTCTCGGCGGAGACCTCTGGATGCCTCCTCGTGCAAACGGGTTTTTCAACCCATCTGCGCCCAATTGTTGATCTTCATTTTTTTCAATATTCATTCTTGTTAATTGGGTCCCCCTTCCAGCCGCTATCCTTATCCATACTGGAGTGGTCGCCTATCTGGTCCCATGGTAGTCTATGCCGAAGCAGTGAGGCCATGGCTAGGGGCGGCTGCCATAGCGCCTTATGAGCAACTATGACACCCCGACCGGCGCAAGTCAGGAAAGGACATCTGATCCCACTCCTGCCCGGTTCCCACCGGGCAATGAATTTGGAACGTACTGGAAGGCCTGCCAGGTTTTACGGGACGGAGACCCCTGCACCGGTTGTTGTCTCGCCGTTTCAAGCCGTTGTCACACGACCTTACTAAGGGAGCTCGGCGCAGGTGCCAGCCCAGAATCGTGGTACGAAAACGAAATCCGACTCTTATCATATGGCGTTGCGACCAGTTACCGTAATTGGGAACTTACTGGCATCAATCCCAATGGGCGAATTAGTGCATTTGGGTGGTGGGAGCGGCACTATTCGCTCCGTCAGAGCTGCTTCCGGATAATGTGGCTTTTGTGAGAATTCGGCGGCCCAATGCCTGAGTCTCACCACAACCTAGGCTAGCTCTCGCTGATGGTCCGGGACTGCGTTCTTGCAGTTAGCACTTCCGTGGCCTACGGTAATCGCCAAATACCGACCCGTGGTGGCATACAGCTCTGCCATATATATATATATATATATATATATATATATATATATATATATATATATATATATATATATATATATATATATATATATATATATATATATATATATATATATATATATATATATATATATATATATATATATATATATATATATATATATATATATATATATATATATATATATATATATATATGTATGGCAGAGCTGTATGCCACCACGGGTCGGTATTTGGCGATTACCGTAGGCCACGGAAGTGATAACTGCAAGAACGCAGTCCCGGACCATCAGCGAGAGCTAGCCTAGGTTGTGGTGAGACTCAGGCATTGGGCCGCCGAATTCTCACAAAAGCCACATTATCCGGAAGCAGCTCTGACGGAGCGAATAGTGCCGCTCCCACCACCCAAATGCACTAATTCGCCCATTGGGATTGATGCCAGTAAGTTCCCAATTACGGTAACTGGTCGCAACGCCATATGATAAGAGTCGGATTTCGTTTTCGTACCACGATTCTGGGCTGGCACCTGCGCCGAGCTCTCTTAGTAAGGTCGTGTGACAACGGCTTGAAACGGCGAGACAACAACCGGTGCAGGGGTCTCCGTCCCGTAAAACCTGGCAGGCCTTCCAGTACGTTCCAAATTCATTGCCCGGTGGGAACCGGGCAGGAGTGGGATCAGATGTCCTTTCCTGACTTGCGCCGGTCGGGGGTGTCATAGTTGCTCATAAGGCGCTATGGCAGCCGCCCCTAGCCATGGCCTCACTGCTTCGGCATAGACTACCATGGGACCAGATAGGCGACCACTCCAGTATGGATAAGGATAGCGGCTGGAAGGGGGACCCACTTAACAAAAATGAATAATGAACATAATGAAGATCAACAATTGGGCGCAGATGGGTTGAAAAACCCGTTTGCACGAGGAGGCATCCAGAGGTCTCCGCCGAGAAAGGCGGAGATGGATGCAGTAAAGGACGCCTGCGAAGACGGCAAAGGCAGTACGCCTACCGGATCGACGCAAGACATCGCAGTGGCTGGTCCACTGTTGATAAAGGCGGTCGGAAGACAGCGAGACACGCTACCGAAGGTAGTAGCGCTGTCGGAGCAGCTCGATGCCATAATCGAGTTTGCGAAAAGTCGCACCAACACGACGAAGTACCTGAAGCAGGCTCTCTACATGCTTCGGTCCTCCGTCGATGCTGCGAAGAAGGAGCACGCCGAGCTCAAGGCAAGAGCGGTGGCTGCAGAGAAGAATGCAACGGAGGTGACCGGAAGGGCGACGAAGTCGGTCCAAACGGACACCTGCATGTTTGCAGCGGTTTGCGCCTCCGGGTCAGCCGCAAAAAGAGCAAGGCAGTCTCCGGGGGAAGCCCCCGAGAACAGCAAGAAACGGTTGGTTGTGCTAAGCCCGCGAGATAGCACACCAACGGCCTCCAAGTCCGCCGAAAAGTCTGCCGAAGTGGCAGCTACGGTAAACCCTTGGGTTACCGTGGGAGGAAGGAAGCGCCAAAAAGACAGCAAGCGCAACGACGAGAAGGCGACAAATCGCCCAAAAATGGGAAAAGAAGGCGCGAAGCAGGGGCGACGCCCTCATACTCAAGACGGAGGGGTCCAAGTACTCCGAAGTCTTGAAGAAAATGAGAGGCGAAACCCAGCTCAAGGATCTGGGAGCGGATGTGCGGACCATCCGTCGTTCTCGCACCGGCGAGATGATCCTTGAGCTCCGTAAGGATGCTAAAAACAAGGGCGCTGCCTACAAGACGGTAGCCGAGCAGGTCCTCGGGAAAGATGTGCAAATTCGGGCACTCACCTCAGAGGTGACTCTCCAGCTCAAAAACCTGGATGAAATCACCGAGAGGTGCGATATTGCACAGGCCCTCAAGGAGAAGTGCGGAGTGGAAGTAGCCACTGGGGTAATTCGCCTCCGAAAGGGTCCAGCGGGGACCCAGGTGGCCACTTTCCGGCTTGCATCGGCCGATGCAACTCTGGCCCTGAAGACAGCCAAACTTAAGGTTGGCTGGTCAGTATGTCCCCTGAGCATACTCCAGCAGCCGGACGTTTGCTTCAGGTGTTTCGAGGGAGGACACAAGTCCTGGACCTGCAAGGGGCCCGATAGGAGCCAGTTATGTAGGCGTTGTGGTGGTGCTGGCCATAAAGCTAAAGACTGCGGGGAGCCTCCCAGGTGCTTGGTATGTACTGGAAAACGGGACGCCAAGCACTTTATGGGAGGCCCACGGTGCCCAGCCGGTAAGGCGGCCACGAAACCACGGGCGTGAGGGTGACACAATTGAACCTGAACCATTGCTATGCGGCACAGCAGCGGCTATACCAAGCAGCGTCTGAGTCGCGGTCGGACATCGCAATCGTATCGGACCCCTACTGCATTCCTCCCGGAAACGGTAATTGGGTTGCAGATAAGTCCAGTACGGCGGCCATATGCACGACCAGCAAGTTCCCGGTTCAGGAGGTTGTGTCAACCTCAAATGAAGGATACGCGGTTGCCAAGGTGGACGGAGTGTTCTACTGCAGTTGTTATGCTCCGCCGCGTCGTTGGTCTATCGAAAGGTTCACCCAGATGGTCGATTTGTTATCTATGGAGCTGACGGGACTAACACCCTTAGTAGTGGCGGGCGACTTCAACGCTTGGGCTGTTGAGTGGGGAAGCCGCCGCACGAACTCGGAGGGGGTCAGATCTTGTTGGAAGCTTTGGCAAAGCTCAACCTAGATCTGGCCAACGTTGGAACCAAGTGTACTTTCAGCAGAAATGGTGCGGAGTCGATCATCGACGTGACGTTCTCCAGCCCAGGACTGATCGTGAACTGGAGGGTAGACGATGGCTACACCTATAGTGACCAACCAGTCGGTCTGCTATAGCGTAGTCCAGAACGTGAGGCGGCAGGCGAGGGGTAGAGCCAATACTCCGACCGTCCGCGGGTGGAAGACATCGCATTTCGATGCCGAGGTATTTGCAGAAGCAATGAGAAGAGAGCGCGAGGGGGGGCAGTTGGCTCCGCCCGAGTGCCTGACCAATTAGTTGCCACATTATCGCGGGCGTGCGACGCCACCATGCCTAGGACCCGCCAACCTAGGAATGGTAAGTCACCGGTATACTGGTGGACCGACGCGATAGCGGACCTCCGTAGCGCGTGCCTCCGTGCAAGACGGATGTTGCAACGTGCACGTACCGATGCACAGAGGGTAGAGCGTCGTGTAGTATTCGGATCTGCAAGATCGGCGCTTAAAGTGCGATAAAGGCGAGCAAAAGGGCCTGCTTCGATAGGCTATGCGCGAGTGCCAATACGAATCCGTGGGGCAACGCCTACAGAGTCGTAATGGCGAAGACCAAAGGCGTGTTGGCGCCTGCAGAGCGATCACCAGCGATGCTGGAGCGTATCATCGAGGGACTCTTTCCACGACACGAGCCAAATCCTTGGCCTCCGGTTGCTGAGTCTCACGTCCGACGTTCCAGTATCTCAGACACAGACCAGGGATGGTCGGCCAACCTGCCGGGCATCCAATCCGTGAGAGACGGCAGCCGTGCAGAGGTTGTGGAGGAGGTAAGGGTTACGAATGAGGAACTCATCGTGATCGCCAACTCCCTAAAGGTGAGCAAGGCACCGGGACCGGATGGAATCCCGAACTTGGCCATCAGGACGGCCATGAAAGTGGCCCCCGATCTATTTCGAGCAGTCATGCAGAAGTGCCTGGATGACTGCCTCTTTCCGGACAGGTGGAAGCGACAGAGATTGGTGCTGTTGCCGAAGGCTGGGAAACCGCCAGGGGACCCATCGGCATACAGACCTATCTGTCTGCTGGACACTACGGGCAAGGTGCTTGAGAGGATTATCCTCAACAGACTGGTGAAGTACACAGAGGGTGTAAACGGTCTGGCAAGTAACCAGTTCGGCTTCCGGAAAGGTAGATCCACGCTGGATGCTATTCTCTCTGTCACCAAGACGGCAGAGGTAGCACTCCAGCGTAAGAGTTGGGGCATTCGCTATTGCGCAATCGTCACGCTTGACGTGAAGAATGCATTCAATAGCGCCAGTTGGGACTCCATAGCGCTCGCGCTTAGGAGCATCCACGTACCGGTGTCGTCGTACAAGATTTTGGAAAATTATTTCCAGAATCGGGTACTAGTTTACAACACGGAGGAGGGTCAGAAGTGCGTCCCAATCACCGCAGGGGTACCGCAAGGTTCCATCCTGGGCCCGGTGTTGTGGAATGTCATGTATGACGGGGTGTTGAAACTAAAGTTCCCTGTAGGGGTTGTGATCGTCGGTTTCGCAGACGACATCACGCTAGAGGTCTACGGCGAGTCGATCGAAGAGGTCGAGTTGACGGCCGCGCACTGCATACGCAAGGTCGAAGACTGGATGCACTCTAGGAAACTGGAGTTAGCGCACCATAAAACGGAGGTTACGGTTGTGAACAACCGCAAATTAGAGCAACAGGCGGTGGTCAGAGTCGGTGACTGCACCATTACCTCAAGGCGTTCCTTGAAGCTCTTGGGGGTTATGGTTGACGATAAGCTCACATTTAAGAGTCACGTCGACTATGCCTGTAAGAGGGCTTCAACGGCCGCTGCAGGACTATCTCGAATGATGTCCAATAGCTCAGCGGTATATGGCAGCAAGCGTAAACTTCTTGCCAGCGTGGTTTCGTCCATACTTAGGTATGGTGGGCCAGCGTGGTCCAAAGCGTTAGGTACCAACAGTCATCGTCGAAAACTGGAAAGTACCTACCTGAGGGTTGTGAGCGCGTACCGTACAGTGTCATACGACGCAATCTGCGTCCTGTCCGGCATGATGCCTATCAGCATAGCCATTAAGGAGGATGTAGAATGCTTCGATCAACCTGACACAAGGGGTATACGAGGCACCAGAAGGTCATTCTCGATGATCAGATGGCAGCAGGAATGGTCCAATTCCGCAAAGGGTAGATGGACGCATCGACTTATTCCGGACGTATCCGGATGGGTCGGGAGGCGCCATGGAGAAGTTAACTTCCACTTGACACAGATTCTGTCAGGTCATGGTTGCTTCAGGCAGTATCTACACAGATTCGGGCATGCGGGGTCCCCCATGTGTCCCGAGTGCGCGGATGCGGAAGAAACTGCTGAGCATGTCTTCTTCGTGTGCCCTCGTTTTGTGCATGCGCGGAGCGACATGATGGTAGTGAGCGGGCCAGACACCACTCCGGACAACCTAGTTCGGAGGATGTGTAAAGACCCAAACATTTGGAGGGCGGTTTGTACAGCCGCCTCTCAAATAGTTTTAGAATTGCAAAACAGGCGACAGGTTGACCACCGACACGCCAGTGTTAGCTAACGGCCAGTCTCCAGGTTAGTTAGCTAAGTTAGCAAAGAGATCTATAGAACCAAGAGGGTGCACAGAGCACAAAAGCCGCTCCCCGAAGCAATACCTAGCGGTGGTCCCGGGGAGTATTATGGGCTGGAGACTGGAGGGGTTTTAGTGGGTCCGGTCACTGATTCAAACCAACCCCACACTCCCTGAGGTTGGTCACCTCAGGGGTTTGGATGCAAATTTCCCCTCCACCTGAAACAAAAATATATATATATATATATATATATATATATATATATATATATATATATTTATATATATATATATATATATATATATATATATATATATTTATATATATATATATATATATATATATATATATATATATATATATATATATATATATATATATATATATATATATATATATATATATATATATATATATATATATATATATATATATATATTTATATATATATATATGTATATATATATATATATATATATATATATATATATATAGATATATATATATATATATATATATATATATATATATATATATATATATATATATATATATATATATATATATATATATATATATATATATATATATTTATATATATATATATATATATGTATATATATATATATATATATATATATATATATATATATATATATATATATATATATATATATATATATATATATATATAT
Source organism: Wyeomyia smithii (assembly GCF_029784165.1). Taxonomy (NCBI): domain Eukaryota; kingdom Metazoa; phylum Arthropoda; class Insecta; order Diptera; family Culicidae; genus Wyeomyia; species Wyeomyia smithii. The sequence goes on from NC_073695.1 coordinate 216,691,863, forward strand.
GAGTTTATTCATTTAATATTGTGAAAAAACACGTTTGATCCGGCATTGACGTCGAATTGTTTTCTTAAAAGTCGATTATTATTGAAAGAAGTCGGATGCGTCGAATCGGCAGCAGATCCCACATTTCTACGGAAGCTTTGCCAGCAAATGCGGGCATGTTTATGTGCATTATTTACACCCAACTATCCCGTGAAAAAATCGTTTATTTTTCAACTCAACTATGGTCACAATTTCACGTGATGTTACATTGTATTTCTATTCAAACTTAGACCCAATTTCCCTGCTAAAATTTCTACATATATATTAACTTTTTCCATAGTGTTTGTGATTATTAACTAACGTTTGTTTTCCACTTTGTGTCCCATAAAGGATTACGGTGTCATGTTGATGATTGCAAACTGGTCATACCCGGCTATTTGAGTGATTTAAAACAGCATTTCATTTCCCATCACAACATAAACACCAGTCGAAAAGCAAAGTTCCCATTTAAGTGTTCAGAGTGTGGGGTTCTTTATTGGTACTTCACCGACTTCAAAAAACATGTTTTAAAGTTCCATCCAATAAGCGAGGAATCAAAACAAAATCAAAAAGATCCACTGCCCGATTTATTCTCAATCGATGATCCCACAAAAGAAAATGATATCAATATTCGAAATCCGTTCTTCCATGGTACCCCGATCTCTATTGCAGAAGCCATTGATAAAATGGCAACATTGATAACGAAATTGAGATGTGATATATCCTTGCCTGAGATCAAGCTACAAGCATTTATAAAAGGACTTGAAGATGTGACTAACTATTGTCAGCGCTATACTATGGGAAGGATTAAACAATTTCTCATTCATAAAAAATTTCGTTCGATGATGACGCAACGATTGATTTAATAAATGACTTGCACATGCCCGACTTAACATCGAATGTAAAAGTACCATCAGACAACGTTGCGTATTTGGCTGCTAAGTCCGAGTGCCCTATCCCGGAGCTCATTGAAACAGTCATTCGAGAACACAAAATTAAAAAAATGGTGTCAATTCATGAACCACGAGGATTGAAGTTTCACCAACGAATTAAAACAAAGCGTTTAGTACAAACCATTCGAATGAAAAAAGATGTTACTCATTATATATCTATAATAGACACGTTACGTCTTTTGATGAGTAATTCAGCTGCTAGAAATATGGTAGAAAACGAAGTGCCTTTTCAAGATGGCTCCATTCAAGGGTTTAAAGACGGATTGCAATTCACCAAACATGAATTCCTCCAGCAATTTCCCAACTCTTTGCGAATATCTCTTCATATTGACGAGGGAGAGTATCTCAATCCGCTTGGTTCCCGCAAGGGAAAAAAACAAGTTAACCAATATATGCTTCAAGATTCAAAATTTTGATAGCCGAGTTAACTCATCTTTAGATCGCATTTACGTTGGACTTATGGTGAAGTCGAGCGTGCTAAAAAAGTATGGATATTCTGTTGTGTTGAAGCCATTGCTAAGTGACCTGCTGGTCCTCCGAGATGGCATCACCGTGAAGATAAATTCTGGTTTCTGGACACTACGGGCAGTATTGGTGAATGTGCTAGGTGATACTTTGGCACTACATGATATATATGGCTTACTGGGGCCTTCTGCGAATTATTTTTGCAGATCTTGTGAAATAACACGAGCAGATTTACACGCGGGATTACTTGGAGACATTTTCCCACACAGGTCGAAGCAAAGTGTAAATGAAGTGATCGCTGCAATTCACCATGAAGAACCAGAAATTCAATTCAAGGGAGTAAAAGAGCAATGTGCCCTTCATGAGCTTCCATACTTCCATTGGACCAACAACTATTGCTTCGACCCGATGCACGACTTACTGGAGGGTATTATCCCTATGGTTTTAAAAAAAATTCTAATGGAAGGCATACAATTAAAGGTTACAACAATCTGTGGCATCAACCAGGCAATTGATTGCTTTGACTACGGAGTAACTGAGGCAGCTGATAAGCCTTCAGCAAATTTTACTCTCCAAAGTTTGAAGTCTAGGACTAATAGTATTAGTCAGTCTGCTTCACAGTGTTGGCTTCTTCTGCGTTCATTTCCTTTTATTTTTGACATAATTTTGAAAACAAACAAGAAGTTTCAAGATATTGTAGCAGCAATGCTCGAGATTTGTTTTATCTCCTTTTCCAACAAACTATCTCACGAAATGGTTAACGATCTAAACCAAGCAGTGAATGTACTACACGGACTCTTCAAAGAAATATTTCCATCTTCTAGAGCTATAAACAAAATACATCACATCGCGCACTATTCTCAAGCATGCTTGGAAAATGGTCCTATTTGTTTTTCCAGTTGTATGATGTACGAAGCTAAGTTTAAAGAGTCAAAAAGCCAAGGGAAAACTTGTGGAAACTTCAAAAACCTTACGTACAGTTTGTCGAAACGGCTTAGCCTAAAACAAGCGAACACGATCTTGAATCATAGTTATGATATAAATCAACCTACCATAATAGCATCCGGGATTGTTGAGAAGAATGCAATTGATTCATCAGCACTTCTGCTAGATTTACCAACAAGGCTCAAGGTCATGCAACATTTCACAATCCATGGTACCGACTTCCGCCCAGGGTTTGTCGTGAAATATATGAAGTATTCGGGCAATTTTTATGGAATACTTTTGGCATCCATTATATCTGATGCTGAATTTATTTTCATAATACAAGATCTCGATGTGGTAGAATTCGATGTAAACCTTTTCGCTTATAAAGTTGTTGTATCGCAAAATGTCGTGAGAGTGAGTATGAATAAATTGTTGACTAGGAAAGTCTACAGCTTATGGAGAACATGTTACAATGATGATGTTTTCTACATAAGCCTTAAATACAAGGATGATTAGGAGGTATGTAACATTGATAGTGATTTTTCAATATATTTCAACTCTCTTATATATCCCTCAGTATTCGAAAAATTAACAATTTTTAGTCAATATTCCATCATAATTATTTCACTTTTTGTTGTAGCTTACACTAGTCGAGTAAATTATCTGAAAAACACTAAAAGTTAAGAGAAAAAAATCAAATATTTACCGAATGCCAAAAGAACACGGGTTTGTTTTGGTTAGAGTTGATGCAATTTTGAGGCAAGGCAGTGCTGGCAAGATTTCATACACATAAAATAGAAACTAGCAAAACCTCTGCTCATTGTGTACGCTTAATTTGTATTGCCAATTACTGTATTTATTGATTCCCAAATTTTATCGCCCATGTTTAAAATGATAATAAATATAATCTTGAAGATACAATGACATTTTAAATAATTTAATTTTTATAACCTAGAAAAAACAATGCCATTTTAAATAAAAATGAAGAAATCAACATTTTTTCGACAACTTTGTGCATGTGAAATTTATCTTGAACTCAGATACTATATTATAGTTACTTTTTTCTAACTTTACTAATTATGAAACAATGTGTAATATTTTTAAATATTAAAGTATAACTATTGTCATTCCAGCGAACCTTGTTACTGATGAAGGGTTATGGCATATGAACGATGAAGACTTGAAAGAAATAGGAATTACAGAAAAAGGGCCACGAAAAATTATTTTAACATTCATATCGAAAAGTTGCAGTTCCAAACACGGAATAGAGTTCAAAGAAAAAACGCTTAGTAATAATCAGACTCAACAGGTAATTTAAACAATTTGATTTCAATGTAATACTTATTTTAAAGCGGAGATTCAACTAAATAATATTTCTTAATTTAAACGGTGTTCTATGTTTTATAGTCGTAAATAAAACGAATTTAAATTGTTATAATCAATATTTATTTTACAGTTAAAGATACGCCACGTATTATCAATGGAACCAAAATTTCACAAAATTTTACTAAAAAAGTTAGATTACGGATTAATACCGGAAACGAATGAATTACTTTTCATGAACAGAATTCTAACAAAGCATTATTTCGAGAGACAAATCATGCAAGACAGAAGGTATATCAATGTGTTTTGTATTGTCCTATTTAATCAAAACTTAAGGCCCAGATACACACACAGCGTAATGACGCCTTCTTCATGCAAAATAGAAGGCGTGATCGCCATTACGCCTTCTATATCGTGTGGAGAAGGCGTCATTACGCCGTGTGGGTAACTGGGCCTTTAGGTCTTTAAGTTAACTTGTGATATAAAAGTTATTTCACCTTTGCTTATGCAATATCAATCTGGTGCTATAAATTAACTAACCAAAATCCATTAATTTAAACAACTTTAAGGTATCCTTCTTGGCAGACGACAAGAGTCCCCAAAAGAGGTGAAGCTTTTTTTAAGTTCCTAATGCAATTTCAAACAACAAATTTATTGTAGTCATTCTTTTTTTGGCGGCACGGTGGTAAAGATCATGGATGTCACAGTGGAATCATAGAGACTAGAGTTGGAAACATGAGGAAAGACGTTTTGCCGGAAAACCGTCTTTTCACCGCGCAATATCAGCGAAAATTATAGTGCCATTTTTTGAATTATGATGGTTTATTGGTATGTAGTACGAATTAGTAAAAAAATGCAAATAGTTCAACGTTTTTCCATTCACAGATTCAACAAGCGTATGAGAGAATGCATGTTGGTTATAATAAAAACGCAGATCTGAAATCGTTCCTCAGCCTAGCCTTGGTTTTTGAAGATAACAGTTGGCTTAATGTAAAAGACTGTAAGTAACAGTAAATGTATGTTAATTTTCTGAACGGGTCATACATTTTTTTTATTTCCACAGTTAACTTAAGAGGTGTTCTAATTTTAATGAAAAAGTTAGGCAGTCGCGGTATCAAAAGAGTGGTGAATACAAACGAGTAGCTTTCGTTGGAAGAATTGCAAGCGCGACCTCTAGTCAAATGGATTAAAGTAAGTTGAATTGACTGCGCTGTGGTATAAATTATATGAACTAATACAAGATTATTTTTTTAGAGTGAAGGAGTTCCAGAAGAGGAGCAGGTTGAAGCTTACAAAGAAAACTTTTCCGAACCACACATATTGTGTATTGGAGAAAAATTTACTCTCGGAAACCTATATTTAATTTTTGGGGCCAATACCATACCCTGTGGAAGTTCGTCATTGCAGGCTATTGATGTATTTTTTAAGGCATTGGCTGTTTTAGGAATAGCTGTTCCAGTACAGTTAAAAAAGATACATGATTTATTATCAATTCAGTTATGGAAGACTTTATCCTCAACGAACAGTTTAACTATTCAGCGTCTCATTACAAAAATAGAAAACTATGAACGAAGTATTAGTTCTCAAAATTAATTTTTTTTTTTTGATAAAGTGACAATTTGATGTATTCAACATAAATAAATTTGATTATCTGCTTACTAATATATATTATTAGATTGTTTTTTTTTTTAAACGATGACTTTTTCTTTCTTCACACATTTTTTTTACATATTTTGGGTTGATTCAACCCAATAGACAGTTTAAAATGATTTACTCAACGTTAGGTCGTTTTTACCGAAGATTGCATTCAGTTCCATCTACTCAAAATTAATTTGTTCGCTAGTAACTCAAAATTGGCTTCCTGCACTTTTTCTCTGAATTGAGTCAAAAGTACGTAAAATTGAGTAGGATCCGTTTACCGTGTACAGCACTTTTTTACCAGTGTTTGAGATGTCTGACAGTTGCGGGTGTTGCTTCTTCTTTTTCTTGAAAATACCCTGCATTCTAATTTTTTTGTGAAAGGACAATATAATTTAAACACCAAAACGGGACTTGTACATCATATGAAGTATGCAGGAAACTTCCGTTTTGGTTTTGTTTTGACACTAACCCTGAGTATGGATTGGTGGCTCTGTAGTTTTCTAGGATCGCGATACGCAGATATTTTTGTTGCTTTGGTTGCTCCGGTTGCTCGCTTTCTCTGTTGAAAAGTCGTAGAAGTGCTCTGTGTAAAGATTTCCGGCGACGTTCAGGTCGAAAACAGTAATTTTTCAATTAAATTAATTCGCACAATTTATATATTTCGATTTTAACTCAACATGTTGCTCAAAATGAACAAGGTAGGTTTGTAAACACCCTTGATTGTTCTGCTAATAACTGTTGCTAAGTGCAAGTTACTTATCCGGTTTTATTGTACATGTATTGTACTAAAATTAGCATACGTTAATGTTTATGTAACAGATTGTTAATTGAAGTGTTCGTATTTTGTTTCAAGGCCATCGCGCACGCAGTTTGCCGGCGTTATTCGACCTCCAAACGGCACGATGTGGTTATAGTGGCCGCGACCAGGACTCCAATTGGAAGTTTTCAAAGTACGTTATCGCCGCTATCTGCATCCCAGTTAGGTGCGGTTGCTGTTCAAGGAGTCGTCAAACAGGCCGGCATTGCTGGTGAGGATGTTCAGGAGGTGTACATCGGAAACGTGAATGCCGCTGGAATAGGCCAGGCACCGGCTCGACAGGCGGTCATCTTTGCTGGTCTACCGAAGAGTACCATCTGCACCACTGTGAATAAGGTTTGCTCATCAGGAATGAAAAGCATTATGCTGGGAGCGCAAACTTTGATGCTGGGTCACCAGGACGTAGTTCTGGCGGGTGGAATGGAATCGATGTCCAATGTACCATATTATCTAAAACGAGGTGCAACCCCGTATGGTGGAATGCAGTTGATAGATGGAATCGTATTCGACGGATTAACCGATGTATATCATAAGTTCCATATGGGTAACTGCGCAGAAAACACGGCCAAAAAAATGGGCATCACCAGGCAGGATCAGGATGAGTTCGCAATAAACAGCTATAAGCGAAGCGCAGCAGCTTGGGCAAGCAAAGTTTTCGATTCCGAAATTACTCCTGTTACAATCCCTGGAAAACGCGGCAAGCCAGACGTCGTCGTTAAAGAGGATGAAGAATACAAGCGTGTTAACTTTGATAAATTCGGCCAATTGGCTACAGTATTCCAGAAAGAAAATGGTACTGTAACTGCCGGAAATGCTTCAACCTTGAACGATGGTGCCTCGGCAGTTGTTCTGATGACAGCTGAAGCTGCCGAAAAGATCAAGTGCAAACCGCTTGCCCGCGTTGTTGGGTTTGCGGATGCCGAAACGGATTCGATTGATTTTCCAATAGCGCCGGCGTTGGCCATTCCCAAGCTGCTCCAGCAAACGGGTGTTCGGAAAGAGGATGTTGCTATGTGGGAAATTAACGAAGCCTTTTCGCTGGTGGTGGTCGCCAACCAGCGCAAGCTAGATATTGATCCAGCAAAGGTCAACATTCATGGAGGAGCGGTATCGTTGGGTCATCCAATTGGTATGTCCGGTGCTCGACTCGTCACTCATCTTGCGCATTCGTTAAAAGCCGGCCAAATCGGTTGTGCGTCTATCTGTAACGGCGGTGGTGGAGCTTCTTCGATTCTGATTGAAAAATTGTAAGATTTTTGTATCGAGTAAACTCAAAGTGCTTCCTATGCCTTCTGTATAACAGGGTTGTAGACCAGTAAGGGATCCTTTTTTATAGTGAAGAAAAAAGTGCATTTATTAGAATGATTTTTATATGAATTATATAAGATTGTGTATAAAGAATAAATGAGTTGTTAATAAATAACAAGTCTTTTCCTTTCGTCTCTTTCTGCTTCTAGACCAAACACTAGTAAAATCAACTCCGGAGGAAATAAACCGTTATTAACTTTGTACACCCACGATCATTGCTCACTTTGCGATGATGTAGTCCACGAATTGGAGGAAAAATTCAACGGACGCTACTTGCTGCAGAAAGTTGATACCACGAAAAAGGAAAACATAAAATTCCTTCGGCTCTACCGAAATGATATTCCGGTGCTTTTCCTTAACGGCCAATTTTTGTGCATGCACCGACTGAATAGTGATTTATTGGAGCAGAAACTGAAGACGATAGAAAATGAATAAATATCAAATAACTCGCATATTCCAACTATTTTTAAGGCTTTATTAAATAGAATTTTTCTATGAGTTTTATTCAAATATTCATCTCTTTTTATACAGGCATGGTTTAAGGCTGAAATGTTTGCCTTTGATAGAATGTTTGTCTACCGTGCGAACTTTTTTAAAGTTGAAAAAATAAAACAACTTGTGTTTGAGATCTTTAGTCTCCAGCAGAAAACCGCATTTTTGTACGCAATCGATAAATTCCTTCACATTATCAAAACGGGATGATACTTCAGCAATTCTTAGTAGTGCCCTGAAAAAAAAGCTTAATAAATAACTGATAACAGGATTTTAGTTACTATGATAATTACCCGACTTTCATGATGCGGTTAGCTTCCAGCAGAAAATCCCTCAAATTGATTCCCATGAGAGATAGGCAAAATACCACAACGTTCACCGAGTTGGTTTCAAGCGGGGTTTTGGCCATGTCGCATGCTATCACACTACTGTTCGAAGCTACTAAATCGAGTGAATATACCTTTTGCGGTACCTCCTCTGCCAAGCGGGCTTCACCACAGCCAAAATCGGCGACCACAAAATTTGGTGGTCTGAAAAATAAACCTGATAAATTTTTAAGCTTCAAAAAATTTCTACGAAACTTACAGCTTTCTAATACTTTTGATGATCCGATCCAATGGATTCACAGACCATTGGGCTATCTGATGTCGGTAGCCCTCGTGATAAGCCTGAAAAGCTTCAGGATCTTCCAGGAACATTTTTCTGGCATCCTCGCCGCTTGACTTGTACATCTGTTCGTTCAGAAATCTAAATCGGGATCCTTTCAGACTGTCGACCAGCTTATCCCGCAAACTAGCATCCTGAATGTGTATTGTATTTTTACCGTTACGCTGTTTGTCGATTCTAATTTCTTTTTGCTTTTTTTGTTGCGGACGCTCAGATTCTTCATGTAGCAATTTCGTTGGTTGAGCTGCCTTCCTTTTCCGAGATGTTGATTGATTTTTGGTGGGTTCTTCTTGGATTTCCTCCGCGGGCGCTCGTACGAATTTACCTAGATTGGATAACTTTTGTTTCGATTTCTTTTCAGTCTTTTTAGAAGCCTGAAATAATGAACGTCGTAACATTTTTTCTTCTCTCTGATATGCATGCACTTACTTTTGTTGTAATTGATTTGAAACTAAATTCGTTATTGGTGGATCGATCATCATCTTCCCATGGATGCTCAGTGAATATTTTCTCCATGTTTTAAATTATTACACAAAATCAGAACTTTCAAAGACAAGAGCAAGCAGTAAACTTCTGCCACAGTGCCACTTCTACACGACGGAGAAAATAAAAACAAAAACATTACCACGTGCGTACGGGGCTACTACAGACGGTGTTATGAACAGATACGCAAAGAGTGGGGTCGAAAACTCCAAGTGAACCGTCAAATCGAGGCTCCAAGTGTGCAAAGTAAACAAACTCAGGAGTGTTACTTTTCGTACAGAATGTGTATTGTAATCAGTATAATTGTTGTGAACCACGTGCAATTATGGTTTGAACGGAAAATGTGTTTGTTATGCTTGTATTATGAGTGATGCATTGAAAATTTAAAAAATGTATAAACAAGCTTTGAAACTCAGTTATATATCCTTACAAAGTTTCGGAATTTCATTACACTTTCTAGTGCGTGTGAAAAGTCATGCGAAATTAAATGTGGTTGCCAGGATTGTTTTGAATAGAATATTAGCAAAGGGTTGCCATATTAACTGCTTTTCTCTTTGCGTATCTTTTTATAACACAGTCTCTAGGGGCTACCTGAATATTACGAAAACTACACTGAAACAAACATGGTCAAAGTTCTCATGAAAATCGTGAGACTTCAATATTTTCTAAAATATTGAATAATTTAGAAAATGGCAATATATTGTCGCTGCAGCATTACTCTGCAATTCGTTGGTGAGTCCAGCGACGCGAAGATTTCCAGCGATGTCATTTTGTATGATTATTTCTCGCACAGTACAATGCAGTTTATATGTGGGTCATTATGTCAAGTGTCCGAGAAAATGCATCGACCATCTCCGATTTCGACCAAAATTTGTGAGTCGATATATTTTGGGCCGGAACTTATAAGTACAAAGTGTTGTACCGATTGGTGGACCCCTCGGCCAATGGGAATGCTTCCACTTTTTGCAAATTTAGCAAAACACTTTTTTATTTTGTGAATATCTCGGGACCCTGAAGAGCTACAGGTGATATTGACATATCATTTTGAAGGGTTTAAAACGTACAATCGAACTACGTGGTCATTTTTTTCCTGCAGTGTTGCCAACATTGCATTTTTTTCGGTTCAAAACTTAATTTGCAATTTCCTCGAAATACCCCCCTTCGACTTTGATTTTGATCACGCCAATGTGTTTAGCAGACGATTTTACATAGGAATCACTCATCAGCAAAAAACAAAATGTAGCGTTCCAGAAATACATCTTCAAAATTGTAAGATTTTGGATTTTGTCTACGCACGAAAGCGCTTCTACATAAATTGCTGCTATCTTAATGGTATCCTAGCAGGTGTTTGTGTTATCGAAGAGATGTTCCTTAAAGGAGCATCCGTTAATGATGCAACGCAAAAAATCCCGTTCTAGAATCATTTTCACGTAAAGTAATGCAATGCGCGTTTAACGTGTAGTGATTGGACATAAGTCTGGACATCACGCGAATGAAGTCCCGACCTACATCCAACCCCTTGAACCATGCTTTCGTCGATATCTTAGGAGAAATGGAATGTAGCCACCGTCCCAGTTCATCTGTGTCCCATGATGTTTGCCAACTTTTGAGCGTCCTCTGACGCAAAATACTGAAAAATTCATCATAAGCAATTGGTCTATCATAAATATCGCCATCAATAGCACCCACCTTAGCTAAAGAGTCAGCCTTTTCGTTGCCCGGAATGAAACAATGAGAAGGGACCCATGCTAAGTTAACCCGGTATTTTTTATCTGTTTAAGCACTTAAAAACCGCCGTATTTTCCCCAGGAAATACGGGGTGTGCTTCACTGGCTTCATCGATCGCAGAGCCTCAATGGCACTGAGACTGTCTGTGAAGATGAAGTAGTGGTCTATGGGTAGGGTTTCGATGATTCCAAGAGAGTACTGAATGGCAGCAAGTTCTGCGACGTACACGGAAGCAGGAGCACCGAGTTTGTAGGACGCGGTAAAATTTTCGTGAAAAACCCCGAAGCCAGTGGACTCATCTAGATTAGATCCATCAGTGTAAAACCTTTTATCCCAACTAACATGTTTGAATTTATTGGAAAAAATCTTAGGGATCTCTTGCGGTCGCAATCGATCCGGGATACCAGTAATGTCTTGTTTCATGATTATGTCGAAGAATATAGCATTATCAGAAGTATCTAAAAGTGCGACATTGAAAGGAGCGTATGAAGAAGGGTTAATATCTTGAGCCATATAGTCAAAATATAAAGTCATAAATCTGGATTGAGATTGAAGGTCGACCAACCTCTCGAAATTTTCAATTACTAATGGGTTCATAACTGTGCATCGAATTAGCAACCGATAAGAGAGATTCCAAAATCGATGTTTCAACGGTAGCATACCCGCTAGCACTTCAAGACTCATCGTATGGGTCGACTGCATGCAGCCCAAGGCAATACGCAAACAACGATATTGTATTCTCTCTAGTTTTATAATGTGCGTGTTCGCGGCGGAGCGAAAGCAAAAACAACCGTACTCAAGAACTGACAATATCGTTGTTTGGTATAACCTTAGTAGGTCTCCTGGGTGAGCACCCCACCAGGTTCCGGTAATTGTACGAAGAAAATTAATCCTCTGTTGGCATTTTCGTGTCAGATACCTTATATGACAAGCCCAGGTGCATTTAGAGTCGAACCAGACCCCGAGATATTTAGCAACTAAAACCTGAGTGATCGTTTTACCCGATAGTAGGAGCTGCAGCTGAGCTGGGTTATGCTTCCTAGAAAAAACGACTAACTCAGTTTTCTCCGGGGAGAATTCGATACCCAGCTTGAGAGCCCATTCAGACAAATTGTCTAAGGTATCTTGCAATGGTCCTTGCAGGTCGTTAGCCTCGCTTCCAGTAATGGAAACAACGCCATCGTCTGCAAGTTGCCTTAGCGTGCATGAATTCGCAAGACATTTATCGATGTCATTGACGTAAAAATTGTATAAGAGAGGGCTTAAACATGAGCCCTGGGGAAGACCCATGTAACTAATTCGGGAAGTTGTCGAATCACCATGTGAGAAATACATATGCTTTTCTGATAACAAATTGAGCAAAAAATTATTCAAATTTGGTGAAAGTCCCTGCGAATGAAGTTTCTCGGTTAAAACTTCAACAGAGACAGAGTCAAAAGTCCCCTCAATGTCCAAGAATGCAGAAGCCATTTGCTCTTTTCGAGCAAAGGCGAGTTGAATTTCGGTAGAAAGCAACGCTAGGCAATCGTTCGTTCCTTTGCCCCGGCGAAAGCCAAATTGAGTATCTGAAAGTAAACCGTTTGTTCCGACCCATTTGTCTAACCGTAAGAGGATCATTTTCTCCATTAATTTCCGAAGGCAAGAGAGCATAGCAATCGGCCTATATGAATTGTGATCAGAGGCAGGTTTTCCGGGTTTTCGAATAGCAATCAATTTGACCTCCCTCCACTCGTGCGGAACAATGTTTAACTCAAGAAACTTGTTGAACAAGTCCAACAAGCGTCTTTTTGCAGAATCGGGTAGATTCTTCAACAAGTTGAATTGAATTCTATCCAACCCTGCAGCTTTATTGTTGCACGAGAGGAGAGCCATCGAAAATTCCAACATCGAAAATGGAGGCTTTTCCGTAGCTACTAAAAACGCGTCGCGAAAGGTTTTCTGTTCCGGTACAGAGTCCGGGCAGACCTTTTTGGCAAAATCGAGTATCCAGCGGCCTGAATATTCCTCGCTCTCGTTCGAAACATTACGATTCCGCATGCGTCTGGCCGTGTCCCAAAGAGTGCTCATTGCTGTTTCCCTCGACAACGCGTTTACAAACCGCCGCCAGTATCTGCGTTTTTTTGCTTTGATTAAACTCGTCATCTGCCTAACCAGTACATCGTACTTTCGGAGCAGATCAAGAGTACCGTGTTTTCGGAAGGCCAAATACACCGAGGACCTTTGCGCGTACAGTTCAGAGCACTCTTTGTCCCACCACTTGTTGGGAGGACGCTGTCTAATCGTTACCCCGGGTATCGGTTTCGTCTGAGCTTGAGTCGCGGCGTCGATGATCAAGCCAGAAAGGAACGCGTATTCTTCCGCCGGAGGAAGTTCCTCGTGAGTCTCGATAGATTCCGCTATAATAGACTCATAACGCTTCCAATCAACATTACGTGTAAGGTCGTATGAAATATTGATTGGGTTCGGGGGAGTTGAACCATTAGCAATTGAGATAACGATTGGGAGATGATCACTACCGTGGGGATCATTGATTACTTTCCACTGGCAATCTAACGCTAGTGATGTCGAGGAAAAGGATAGGTCAAGCACGCTTTCACGAGCTGGAGGATTAGGTACACGTGTCGCTTCCCCAGTATTTAAAAGTGTCATATTGAAGTCGTCGATCAAGTTACAGATTAAAGAAGATCGGACGTCGTCGTAATGCGACCCCCATTGCAAACAGTGGGAATAAAAATCTCCCAATATCAAAAAAGGTGCGGGAAGCAATTCTGCTACATCAGAAAGTTGCCTCTGTTCAATCCGCACGGATGGAGGAATATAAATCGAAGCAAGGCAAAGGTCTTTTCCATTCATATTCGTTTGAATGGCAACGACTTCAATATTCGAGAGCGAGGGGAGGTCGATTCTGAAAAGGGAATAGCACTTTTTGATCCCTAAAAGTACCCCTCCACCGTGTGAGTTTCGGTCTCGACGAATTATGTTAAAATCGTGGAAATTGGGTTGGTCATTTGAATTAAGAAAAGTCTCACAGAGCGCAAACGCATCACAATTGTATGTGTTTATCAAATGAGAAAATAGATCGAATTTGGGGATGATACTTCTGCAATTCCACTGTAATACAGTGATAAAATTCCTAACCTCTTTCGCCGTATTAGTCATCGAAAGATATGATAGCTGAAATGAGGGGCCAAGTTGCTGCTAGTTGCTTCAAAAAGGTTTTCACTGTAGGGAGAAGGGCAAGAAGAATGTTTTTAAGGGGATCTGTTATGTTGAATGTTTTGAATATCCAGTCCACAATATCAGAGAAATTTATGAACCCTGTTTCTTTTTTATCCTCTGATCGAAAAATGGGTGCACGAGGGGTTTTTGGTGCCCCGGGAAGCGGTTTGATTTGAAGTTAAAATCGGGAGGTATTTGCTTCGGCATTTCTTCACCGCTTCCTTTTTGTGTTGGCTTATTGGTCATTCCGCTAGGGGTTATCTTGTGACCTTTGCGAGAAAGATTAGGAGAGTTAATAATTCTCCTCTTCCTTGATCCTTCTGGCATGGCATAAGAACACCCTTCGACGGGATCGTCAGATGTACCCTCATCGGTTGGCAAAAAGGAAAAGATGTTTCCTGTCAAGGGTAGCTCAGCCCTCTTAAGCATTTCTGCAAAAGAGCGCTTTGATCGTTCCTTGAGGGAACGCTTAATTTTTTCCTCGCGCTGTTTGTACGCGGGACACGCCGAAAGTTCATGCCGGGGACCACCGCAATAAAGGCACTTTTCAGTGTCCTCACTGCAAGTGATCTCAACGTGATTCCCTCCGCATTTGCTGCAGCGTGCCTTGTTGCAGCAGTAGGTGGCTGTATGATCCAACTGCTTGCAGTTTTGGCAGTGCATGACCCGCGGCACAAACAGGCATACAGGTAGACGAACCCTGTCCAAACGGATGTAGTTCGGCAGTGCGGATCTGGCAAATGTCACTCGAAAGGACTCCGAAGGAAAGAATTTCTTCTTCCCTTCTTCGATTGATACTGAATGCAATTGCTTGCAATCCAGCACCTTTACACTTTGCATCAGGGGGTTCTTGAAAAAGCCCACCCCGTAACGCAAAATGTCTTCGACAGTGAGATTCCCTTCGGTGACCACACCGTCGATTTCTACATCCTTGTCAGGGATGTACACGCGATACTCTCTCGTGGAAAGCTCGTGGCAAGCAATTGCGTTTGCTTGCTTCAAGCTGTTCACGACAACTCGCAGTTTGTTCGGTCTCACTTTCGTAATTTCAGTGACGTCCGAAAATTTTTTTGCCAGGTCCTTGCCGATTTGAAAAATATTCAATGGCTTTTTAATTGGCCTGAAGAAGACTACGAAAGCACCACCAGCAGTATCTGGGTAAGTTTTTGCCCGTACCGGGACCTTCGGTACTGGGCTAGGTACAGGGGAAGGTACAGGTGAAGGCAGGGGGGAACTGCAGGGGGAGATTTCAACCTCTTCCCCATTTGTTTTCACATCCAGGAATAGTTCCATCTGGATGTTGTCCATTTTTGCGGGAGCGTTCTGCTCTACCGCACGCAAACTATAAATATGCGTATATAGGGGGGGTCAAATAATTTTTGTAAAATGTGAAAACAATTTTCCAAAATAAGATGTGTTAAATAGAAAAAAAAAAGACTATTGTATTGAGAAAAAAAAATATATAAAAAATAATAATAATAAAAACAAATGTGAATACTTCACCAGACTATTCCAATTTCGACCTACGCGCCTCACTGGCTGATAGTTGGGTTGATCCAGTAGGTGGCAGGAATCACAATCAGTCTCCTTCAGCTGAGCCAGCACTAGGGACTAACCAGCGGTTGCTGGTGCGGGAAGTTTCCTTCGGCAGCTGAACGGTTGATATAGTACTGCACTGGTAGCACAAACGACATGTGACCGTCTACACACAATGCACAGTAACCACACCGCTAGGGTATAGCCGGCGCCCAGCGACGCGGGGGGTTTGCTCCAACGACTGAACGGCTTTTGATTTGACTCCAGCATCGGTACCGAAAACACAAGTAGCACGTGTATCGTCTAGAGACAATGCACAGTCTTCTGTGCCACAAGAAGTAACCAGTGCCCGGCGGCGCGAGAATTTGCTTCGACTGCTGGACGTCTATTGTATACTTCACTATACCGAAAAAAAACAAGCCACGCGCGCACCAAA
Source organism: Wyeomyia smithii (assembly GCF_029784165.1). Classification (NCBI taxonomy): domain Eukaryota; kingdom Metazoa; phylum Arthropoda; class Insecta; order Diptera; family Culicidae; genus Wyeomyia; species Wyeomyia smithii. The sequence continues at coordinate 216,707,875 of NC_073695.1, forward strand.
CGGTATTGTTTGTTCGAGCGAGCAAAGAATAACGGAGCTGTGCTCAAATGCTTCCTATCGCAACGGTAGCAGAGAAGCGAATCCGAAGACTGTTTTTATCTGTAAGAAGACTGTTATTATCTGTAATCATAACTAGCCTCACAATTGTCCTGTACACTCAACAGTTGCGAAGCCTGTGTCAAATAAACAGAACAGAAAAAGCCAGCTCCGCTCTAATCCTGGGTAAGAAGAAGAAGAAGAAGAACATAGGCAGATAAATGTTAGGATAGGCTTACTTGCTCTATGACGTGCTATGATATGAGCAAAGCGGGATTTTTTGCGTTACATCATTAACGGATGCTCCTCTAAGGGACATTTCTTCGATAACACAAACGCCTGCTAGGATACCATTAAGATAGCAATAATTTATGCATAAGCGCTTTCGTGCGTAGACAGAATCCAAAATCTTGCAATTTTGAAAATGCTGTATCTCTGGAACGCTACATTTTGTTTTTTGCTGATAAGGGCATCCTTAACAGTGCGGTACCATTTGAGTTGTTATGGCGGCTGTGTACAGCGCGATTATTTTGCTCACTCACCCGTTTTCACACCGGTCGTTGCCATCGTCTCAGTTTGACGTTTCATCCAGCATAAACCTTTAGCAGCGCTGTTATCGGGCTGCTAAATTTGAGTCCGCGATGCTCCCCGGATGCTCGGCTACTATTTATCTAGCGCGTTTAGCAGCGACCGGTACGGTATGAAGTGATGATAGAGCACTACCAAACGGGGTATAGAAGCGCACTGTTAAGGATGCCCTAAGTGATTCCTATGTAAAATCGTCTGCTAAACACATTGGCGTGATCAAAATCAAAATCGAAGGGAGGGTATTTCGAGGAAATTGCAAATTAAGTTTTGAATCGAAAAAAATGCAATGTTGGCAACACTGCACTTCAAAATGATATGTCAATATCATCTGTAGCTTTACAGGGTTCCGAGATATTCACAAAATAAAAAAAAACAATCAAAACTATTAGAAAATATTACAGTGGTATATTTCGGGAGATTTTATGTTGAATCAAAACTACATTATATTTATATACTACGAAACTCGCTGGAAAATTCTTGTCAGACGAGCGACTCGTCGCTTTCGGTTTTTCTCTGCATGCACAATATTGTTATGGTAAATTAATGAAAATTTATTTTCAGTCTAACATAATAATTTCAGTCTGCTTGTCTATCCGAAAAAATAACATCAAAAAACCTCATAGCGAATTTCTTTACTCTACTGTGTCAGGGCAAATCTGTCGAGCAATAAAACAACGGCATCGCGATTTACGACGCAAGTAAGAAAGAGATGCCAGATAATTGTTTACGAACTAAGCACGAGCGGTGGTGGGTTGAAGCTAACAAATTTTGCAGAGCGCTTCGGGCAGCACGCCAGGTCAAAACTGGGTCAAAATCGAGCGAATAAAGAAGGGTTTTGACAGCCGTTAGTGCGCTTCCATGTCAGAACGAGGTGAGCTGGTGAAATAAAGAAACTTGCTATCAAAAATTACTGTTATTGTTCATGGAAAAATAAAAATACCCAAATATGCGTATTTTTGACGCAAATCAGCCCTTCTGTGCGGGAAGGTACTTTTAGGTAAAGGAAATTTACCTACTTTTGGGTAACTGCACGGAATTCATCATTTAGGTAAAATCGGGTACTTTGAATCGAGGGGTAAGACAGTGAGTAAATTTGAGGTTTTCCGAGTTTTTCTGAGGAACCTGAAAAATAAAGAGCAAATCTAAGTAACTCTCGTGTCTCTGAATATCCATCCTTAAACTTTTTTCCCACCGCAAATATACACATGAATGTTGCTCGGTCCCACCGTCCATATATATTTATTGCTTTCAAGGTAATCAAAGATGTAAATTATCTGAGAATTTCGGAGTAATATTGAGTAAATCAGAGTAACTCCTAAGTAAAAGAGCAACTCAGATAAAAGTGAGAAAATTTTAGTTTTTCTGAGAAAACGTGAAAAATAAAGAGCAAATCTGAGTAACTCTCGTGTCTCTGAAAATCCATCCTTAAACCTTTCCCCCACCGCGAATATAAATATGAATGTTACTCGGTCTCACCGGTCATATATTTTGCTTGTTCTCAAAGTAATCGAAGATGTGAATCATCTGGAAATTTCGGAGTAATATTGAGTAAATTAGAGTTACTCCCGAGCATAAGAGTAACTCAGATAAAAGCTGTCTCGCCCCTTGCCTTGAATCATCAATATCAATATAAGATTATTTAGTCCCTAGATAAGTGATGTCGCTGGCGTCGCTGGATTTTTTTTTTGGCAGTTTTTGCCCACAACAAGGCTCAAAATAGAGGTAGGTCTCTCAATGTAGGTGATTCACAAAGCAGTTTTCAAGTCGAATCGCGACAAATCGACTCTAGTGCTTGGGAACTTTTGTGCAACATGATTTGCCTCGAATACAATGGGCACACTAGTGACATTACTTATCTAGGGACCAAATAATCTTATATATTAATATCAAAAACTCCTGGCAAATGTTTACACAAAATTAGGTATTCGCCTTTTAATAGGCTGTTCACCAACTTTTATGCGTTTTATCTACCTAAACTAGTGTAAACCTGAATTACGTAAATTTACGTTGTTCCTGCGTATTCACTTGGTAATATTTTCTTTGTACTATGTACACTGTGTACACTAGTTATACGGGTACAGTAAGGTCTCTTTTTACGCGGTTTTTTTTACGCGGGTTGCTTTCCACGTGTTCAATCATAATTCATCAGTTAACCTTCAACTAGCCCGCTCATCTGATAATAATATTGATCAAATCGGCTGTGTAGTTTCTGAGATAATGAAGTTTCGTGATTTCCACATTTTGGTACTTTATAGACGAAGTAACAGTCCGATTACAGTAAAATTCAATAGGGTGTTACGAGGCAGCTAGACTTATTAGTTGACACTAATTTTGTAGAAATCGGTTCAACCATCTCTGACAAAAGTGAGTGAGTTATTGTAGTCTTCGGAAAATGTTTCTTTTCATAGCTGGATTTCACATTTTTAAACATAACAGGCAATTGTATACTTCACTATACCGAAAATTTTGAAAAAAAAAATCAATAGGGTCTTATGGGGCAACAAGACCTTCCTTATGACACTGATTTTATGAAAATCGGTCCAGCCATCTCTGAGAAACATGAGTGAGGTTAAATAGTCTCCAGAACACGTCTCTTTCTATTACTTCTGAACAACAAGTTCAATCTTCATAAAATTCAAAAGTTAAGGGTTTTTTAGGTAGCCCGTTCATTTGAAATTAGTTTTGTTCAAATCGGTTGCGTAGTTTCTGAGATATTGATGTTTCGTGATTTTTACATTTTAATACATAACCTTTAAACTAAAAATCCGATTACAATAAAATTCAATAGGGTCTTATGGGGCAACTAGACCTTTCATTTGCAATTAATTTCATTGAAATAGGTTCAGCCATCTCTTAGAAAATCGACTGAGATTGGGAGAGCGTTACACACACATACACACACACATACACACACACACACACACACACATAAACAGAAAATGCTCAGCTCGTCGAACTGAGTCGAGTGATATACGACTTTCGGCCCTTTTGAGCACTTTTATACCTTTAGTTTTTTTAGTGATTGTTATACCTTTCTAGGAGAAAGGCAAAAAAATATATCTCGAAATCATTTTAATTATTCATAATGATATTATGGGGCTTATTACAGAAGACGAGTCACTGACAAGGCGAGCCAAATGAAACTTGGCTGGATAGTTGAGTCGAAAAGTTTCCCAGACGAGCTATTTGTCCAAAATCCAGCCGACTCGCCATCTGTAATATCAAAATTGGTCAGGCAAGTAACTCGCTGCTCGCCTCGTTTTCTTTGGCAAGCAAAAGTTTCCTAAAACTTTGAACGCCGGTTACTCGAAATAATGTTTTTGCAGCTTGGTTCGGTTTGGTTGCACGCCATATCATATCTGTTAGTGCGTCACCAGTTGCATTACCGGTAGAAATGGAATGGAATACATGGAGGCATTATGATGCCATAACCGCGTACAACCATTCAAAAGCCGATAGAACAACATTGAAAACGATACACGATCATCAACAATGACTCAATACCGCATCTAAAAAAATTGCTGCACGCTGAAAAAAAAAATTAATTTTCAAAAGATCTAAAAGATCAAATCGAAAAATAAACGATCTTTTCGATTTTTGCAAGGCTAAGGAATCGATTCAAAAATTCGAAAATCAGGACGGAAAAGATCGATTCAAGATCGACCAATCCAATCCAAAATCCAACCAATATTGTGGCGCTAGCACTAAATTAAAGTTCGGAAGTCAGACTTCCGACTTCCGAACTTTCTTCCGACTTTACAAACACATAGAACAACTGCGTGTTCACACAACATGTACTGCGGAATGATTTCAATGTATTTGTCTTTATAAACCGGACTGACAGCGCAGTGGCGGCTGAGATGCTTGCAGTGTTGCCGTAACACCAAAAATAAACATCGGAAGTGAGCCTGACTGCCAGTTTATCAGCGACATTTTGATAATTTTTATTTAAATACACAATAGTTATTTCTAGATTTAATTCTGTTTGAAGCTTCCGTTCTATGCAGGCAATGAGGTATACAGAGGTGAGGAAGAAGAAGACATTTGTCTGTATTAGTAACGAAAAAAAGGTAAACAGAAGCACGTGTTGGGGTTGTGACGTAGATCTTCAAAAACATGAAAATGCCATTTGGAATTATGTTCCGCATTCTTTAACGACGCAGGTAGGGATTTTCAGTCGTAAATTGTCATAACTTGTGAAAATTTCTCGAAAAAAATGTTCCGAACATTGATTTTTGGGCATTGTTTTTTGACTTCCACGTCATTACTGTTAACAAAAGAGAAGCCCTTTAAACCCGGGACTCAAACCATCTCCGTACCTTTCTATATTCCATTGTTATGCAGGGGGATGGCAACATGCTATCTCTTTCTATGTTGAATGAGTGAAGAGTCTTCCGTCTAAAGTGAAAAGTATATGGAACTTTTGCTGGGCGCCTGCCTCGGGGCTTTATTTTTAAATAAAGCCCCGATATGTTGCCTACTGTCAAACGTGTAGAGTTTAGCTAGGGCTGCCATCCTCTTGATTCTATGTTGCTATAGACCATTTTACGAGACGTTTCTGAACTCAATTCATGAATGAAATTTTGACAGAAAGCTCGGAACCGCTGAAATAACGCACGTAAAAGCAACATCATCATCAGCAGGATCCGTGACACCTGTCAGTTCGTAAAATAATCTATTCGATTTCTAGCCAGGGTTGCTAATTTTCACTGTCAGTGATAGATTCTCAGTTGACACTGAGAGCTACGAATATCAGTATCAACACGAACGAGCTGAAAGTGATAATTGCTATAAATAATTGACGGTGACGGTGGTGGCGGCGGTGGTGGCGGCGGTAGCGATGGTGCCGGCGGTAGCGGTGCTGGCGATGGCGGTGGCGATCAGCGTTGCCAGGTATCCAAATTTAGCTGGATTATCCAGATTTTTTGAACATGTTTCCAGGTAGACAGCCTTGATGTCCAATTATCCAGATTTTTCATGGATGATCCAGATTTTATTTTCTCTGTTCCGCAAAAAGGTCATCACTTCAATTTTGGCGTGGAATTTTGCAATTTTGTCACCTCAAATTTTGCGTACCCCAAAACTTTTATTCGAAAAATTAGCCTTTCACCCCACGAAATGACTGCCAGATTTTTCCCAGATTTTTATTTTGCCTTTTCCAGATTTTTGAAAAAATGACCTGGCAACGCTGGTGGCGATGGCGGTGGCGGTGGTGGTGGCGGCGGTGGTGGCGGTGCCGTACGCGTTATAAACATGCACACACGCGCTACAGGCATGCATACACGCCATAAACATACACACACGCTTTAAAGCAAGCCACACACGCTAGCCACACACCTTATATATTAGGGACACACGCTTCAAATATTCACACACGTTATGTGCATACACCCTGTATATACATACGCTGGATGATGGTGGCTTCTCAAACCACCTGGCGGTGCGAGTCTGTTTCAGTTTCGGGTTGTATTTGCCCAACGATATCTGAATCGGATTACCGCTGGTGGGGTCCAATTCAGATCGAAGGGGAGCCGAACTTAAAAAGAGGTAGGACTGCAGCTAACCACTACCACCGCCGCTGTTGCTCGCTGCTGATCCACGCTGCCTTCGCCTACTGCCATCGGTGTTGATGTCCGATGCTGCTGCCTGTTGCTAGTAAACTGATTTGCTTGATTGTTGTTGAATTATCTTTTATTTTTGGGTTTGTTTACTGAGGTATAATATTACAGGACAATTGTTTAGCCTTAGCGGCTCATCATCTTTGATGTGAATTGTTTTTGGTGTTGTTTTTAGGTTTATCTAGGTGGGTTAATGTACATGACTGCCTTAGAGGCATGGTAGTTTCAAAAAATTGGGTTAAATTGAAAAAGCCTACCTAACTAAAACTAACTTAAACTAAGTCGGCAAGGTACGAATTGCCTCGTGTGCTGAACTCTGGCAAGCTTCTCTGAACCTAGACAGTATTGATTGTTTGCGTTCGGCTAGTGTATTCAGTGCGGCTAGTTGGTGAATCTCAGAGTTGCGCGTTCTTGGGGGGCTGTTAAGGATCATCCGAAGGATCTTGTTTTGGGTGACCTGGAGCTTGTCATGATGACATTTAGCGCAGCTCTCCCAGATTGGCAAGCCGTATTCAATAACTGGTAAGATGATCATTTTGTGGACAGCAAGCTTGTTCTTGAGTGAGAGTTTTGATTTTCTGTTTATGAGTGGATATAGAAGTTAAATCAGGATATTAAATTTATTTTGTCCACATGTGATCTGAATATGAGCTTGCTGCCCAGAACAAGACCGAGGTATCCCACCTCGCTCGACCATTCGATGGGTGAGTTGTTGATTTTGAGCCTGACGTCATCAGGCGGAACAAGTCGACGTGAGTTTGAGTGGGGGAATAAGATGGCCTGTGTTTTAGCCGCATTGATGCAAATCTTCCAGTTGTTGAAGTAGTCGGATAGAACATCCAGGCCTGCTTGAGGTTTTCTAGTCAACGAACGGATCACTCGCCCTTTGTACATGATGGCAGTGTCGTCCGCGAACATGGACAGAACACCACCATCCGGTAGGGGAGGAACGTCTGACGTAAAGATGTTAAAGAGGATAGGACCCAAGAGGCCCCAGCATCAACATTAAATGTATCAGACTGGGAGTTGTTCAAGCAGACACTAAATGATCTACCCGACAGATAATTTTTGATGATTTTCACAATGAAGATCGGGAAGTTGCACCGATGCAGCTTATAAACAAGGCCATCGTGCCAGACGTTGTCGAACGCTTTTTCAACGTCCAACAACTCCATGGCAGTTGTCTTGGAAACAGACTTGTTCCGCCTGATAATGTTCGTTACCCGCGGCCTTCATATTTTTACATGATTTAATGGCTGCCATTACCTCATCTGCCGAAATTTTAGATTCCTCTGGGACAACTAGAGGGGTCACAGCGATTCTGGACATTGTAGCTGCCACATCGTGTTCAAAGGGGCTCACCAGGGAACGACCGAGATTGTGGGAATTTACGAAATGCTGACCAAGAGCATTAGTTTTTTCAGCTGGTGTTATTAGCTGAACTTGGCCAGCGTGTTGATCAAAATGGGAGAGAGTAGGGACAGGCCTCGGCTTGTTTTTCAAAAGTTTAGTTAATTTCCACAAGTTTGCACAAGTTTGCACAATCTGGGAGAGAGCGAATATGACTCTCAAAGCTTTTGTTTCTGAGATCCACCAACCGGGCCTTGATGATTTTATTAAGACGATTGCAGTAAGACTTTAAGTGAGGCAGGCCAGTACGTTGATAATGGCGCCTAGTTGTGTTGCGAAGTCTTATATAAGATTTAGTTAAACTGTCTAGGTTCAGAGTGTTACCCACCAGGTCAGAAGCAGGGACGTGTTGGTCACGGGCTAAGGAAAGTGCCTCGTCTATGATCTGCAGGCACTGATCGATGTCGTCCGTCGATTCAAGCTCCATGTTGTAGCGGATGTTGGCGTCGATGAACTGCTGGAGCTGTGGCCAGTCAGCACGATGGTAGTTGCGACGACAAGCACGAAATCGATTGGCGGAGTAGCCCACTTCGGCCACCACTGGATAGTGGTCGGAGCTCAATTCCTGGTAGACGATCAGATTCGAAATGTTCGCCATGTTGGTGATGAAGAATTCGATGGTCGAGTGGACACCAGAGCGGCTCAACCGGGCGGGGGAGTCTGGGCTCAGGATGATGTACGAAGATGCTTGTAGGTCGTTGTGGACGACTTTGCCATTTGGATTGATTCGAGTGTTGCCCAGGCCTGATGTTTGGCATTGAGGTCACCAGCCAAGATGAAGTTTTGCCGATGTCTAGTTAGCTTGACGAGATCTTGTTTCAGATTTGAGAATGAATCGTTCCTTGAGCTGACTTGCGATGGACAGTAGGCGGCTATGATAATAATAGGGCCGACGGGGGTAGAAACCTCGACCCCAACCGCTTCGATGACTTTTAAGTTGAAACTGGGCAGCAGCTTACAGCAGATGTTGTTCCTCAACGCGATGGCTACGCCCCCACCCGCTGAGTGGGTACGATCGAGCCGAACAACTCGAAAGTCGGGGAGGTAGATGTTGACGCCAGGTTTTAGATGTGTCTCGGTGATGATTGCTACGTCGATATTCCGCTCGTTGAGGAAATCAGCGAATTAGATGGCTTTGCTCTTTAACGAGCAAGCGTTCCAGTTAGCGATGTTGATGCATTCACGGGCCATATTTGGTGAGAATGGAAACTGCTGCTTGCAGCTGTTCAGCTCTGGTTTTACAGGTGCGAAGGGCTACGAATGCTTCGGCCAGGAGATGCACGAACTCTTTTGTAGTGAGAAGGGAATCTGCGTTGTTTTCTTCGGAGTCTGTGCGGGTAAACTTTATTCCAGCGGCAGGAGTTGAAAGCCCTGAGAGTCCCGGGGGAGGCGAGGAACGGTTCGATGCCGCGACATCGGCAAACGAAGTTGTTAGCCGATTATTCAGTGGGAGAGGTGGAAGCACTGGAATTGCACGTCGCGATGCGATGACTGGAAAATTTTGTTCGTTATTCACTGGTACTGGGACTTTTCTCCGACCGGGTTGGTTGTTGGTTGAGGCTCTTTTGCGGATCTCAATGAATTCCGTTCGCTTCGGGCAGGTACGACTGGTGGCCTTATGATCAGCACCACAATTCGCGCAGACAGGATCGGCAGTTTCCATCAATTGGCAGGCGTCGGGTGCGTGCGTTTGTCCGCATTTGATGCAGCGGTAGGCCATGTGGCAGTTTTTAGTCCTATGTCCAAACAACAGGCAATTGGAACATTGGGTCACATCTCGATGAACTGGTTTGTAGCGCTCCCAGGCTACAATGATATGGAAAAGGGCACGAATGGACTGCAAATCCGCCAAACATGTTGAATTTTTCTCCAGGTTGACAAGGTACAATTGGTCACGGTACTTCCGACTCTTGTTGTGGCGTGACATCTTATGGATCTGTATTGGCTTGAGTCCATTTGCCTTCAGTTCCTCTAACAGAGTGTCAATTTCCATGTCTGGAAGACCACGGAGAACAACCTTGAACCATCAGTTTGTAGCCGTCAGTGCACATACGGATAGTGCATTTCAGTCCTTTCTCGATGTAATAGACAATTGCTTCACGAAGACCTTCTGGAAATCCTTTCACATAGAAGGGTGGAATTTTCTCTTTTTTCACTATTTCGGGGTCCGTGGAGTTTTCCAAGACAGCAAATCTGTTTTTGGCCAAAAGCTTCTTAGCCGCCGAATCGGGAGCATTTCCAGGTCGAGGCCGTTCACCCGTACTAGAACTGGTTTTCGATTTACCCATGTCCTGGTTCACCGTAGCGTCGGTTTCCAACGCGAAAATAAAAACTTACGAACGAACGTACAAAGCGAACGGAGCGAAAATAAAACAACTGTACTGCTCAACACGCTAGCAGAGAATGATGATGATGATCTGAATGTACAATGATGAACTGATTTGCTTGAGGAGAAACAGTCTCTTATATAGCCCAAAGAGTGCATTCCCGGCTAACTAGGTACTCCATTTTGTCGTCCTATTTAGGGAAAGGCAGCAAGCGACCAATCAAAAATCGACATTTGCGTTTCAACATTGTTTCTTTACAATTTCAATTTTCTGCATTTGGACGGGTGCTTAAATGATTTTCCAATCGACTGCTGCAAAAATGACAGAAATCGGTTGGGAACTGACTGGGTTTAAAACGTTTGAAATTAGACAATTTATGTGACGCTCTCGATGTTTTCGGTTTTGAAATTGGATCCCTGTATTGAAATTGAGTCCCTGAAATTGTTGCCGTAAGACGTATTCTACGTCAAAACAGACTTGGTAAAAGCACCGCTCCGAGCCGCTCGGTGACATCGCCAAATTCTAGGCACCCATCACCACGAGCGTATTATCTTTTCATGCGACATTCGCAGCAAGCCCCAGCTCGGCGCAAGAGCTAAGAAGCTACGAATGCAGTGCCGTAACCTTGTGTTCGTCACCGGGAGGCACATTGAACGTTTTATCTTTTTCGTTCTGTTTTGAACTGCCAGTGCGTCAGGTCGGCTGGACTGAGGCCGCTCGCGCACGGCATTTGATGTTTACTCTGCTGCAGTGCTGCTATGGATTGATGAGCAGGGAGGGATGATGGCTGAGTGCTTGTGTAGTTGAACATGATTTTGCATTGCCGTCATTCGTTTTGATGTAATTCTAATTTGATGTGGCTTCTAATAAATGGTAAACATGTTTTGCTCTTGCAATCCGCCAACTTGGATGATGCGTGGTTTGTACTTTTTAGTAAACAAGTATACGATGTAACAATGATTTCCGCTAGTGTCAACATCCTACTGCTTACAGTACCGACACTGAATTATCCAAAATAATATTATCATTTCAACAGCGTGACATTTACTCGCATGAAAAAATAAATCTACTGATTTATAACAATGAATGCAATACGGGTGATATCATTTACCTTCATTACGGATCGTGAGCTTACTGCATTTCGTCTATGCTATTTGTAATCAAAATTATGCTTTCATAAATCAATAGCTGTTGTTATAAACGTTAGTCAATTTGATGATATTTGAGATTTGATAAATTAATAGTTTTAGCGATATAAGTAGATTAGCGTTGCTTTTTTTTTGCATTACATTGACTGAGCTGGTAACATTGTGATGGCAAACATGTGTTTTTCAATTCGGCTATTAGCTTATGTGCAAGTTGCTTGGAAGCACTTTTCTCTTCCGTTTAAGCCTTCAATTGATTTTCGTTACTGAGCCCAGGGTGAATATTATTATAATTTGATTAGTATGAAAAAATTTTATCATATCAAATAATATTCGTGAATATATATTCGTAAATATATAAATATATTTAATGGAGATTAAATCGAATAAAATATATCTTATTATGTCTCGCTTTTTCAATCAGAATTAACACATGAGTAGCTGGACTGATGATAAATCGCAACTCTGAATGTATGTACTGGTCGGACTCAATTACCCGGAGCATTGAATAATATTTCACTCCGGATAACCGAATTCTCCGTATAATAGAACCGTTTATTTATTTTTATTTTTTTTTATTTTCGCTTGTCAAGAACAGCTAGTTTGCTAATAAAAATAAGTGTAAATGTGCCGACATAAATATTTAGAAATGGTCTAATGGTCGATGTCGATGTTTATCATATAAATCACTTTCAGTTTATTTAAGTTAATTTATCTCGGAGATGTCTGAACGGAACATATTTAGTTCGAAAGGTATAGCTGCCTTCATATTCTAATAAACTTTATCGTAATCGGTCACCAGATTCCGAAATAAGTTCCAGAATAATTATAAAGGAAACATGAAGCCGCTAAAACACCTTGATACCCTTTTTATATGTCTCTTATTATTGGTAATTATATAAGCGTTGCGGCTAGATAAGCTGCGGATCAGAGAAAGCGACTAAGATTTATTCAGAAGCAACCCATCCATGCGATGGGTACAGTGACCGTCAAAATAGTGGAAATTCAATAATAATAAGTTGAACCAAAATCAATCTTGCTCCTCTCCTTTTTGCATCATTGAATTGACTACGCAGCATATAACGCAAAATACTGAACCCAAGTTGGTATTTCAAGGTAGAACAGTCAACAAAATCCGAAATCGAAGAAAAATAACAACTCGAGATGATCAAGCCATTCTCCCCGCATAATCGAACCCCGGATAATCGAGCCTCCGGATGATTGTGCCTCCAGATAATCGAGTCCGATCTGCATTGCAATATGCGTATGTACATTGGGTTTAAAATTTCTTATAAGGTTTTTCGAAAAATCCGTGGGTGGCAAAATAACTAACGAATTTATTATGTCCCTCAAATGTATCTAAATAACTTTATTTCTTCGAAAATACAGGACATATTTGCATTTGTTTTACGAAAACCATCCTTCTGTTCAACATAAGCAGCATATTCAACTAGTAAATGAAATAAAAAGTAATAAAAGTAATAAAATGCGCTCCTTATTATTTTGTTTTTGTTTGCGATTGTTGTACATTCGAACATTTTAATTTTAGTACTAAAAATAGTTGGAAATCGATATGAACCTGATATGTAGAAGGTTCATTCAATAATTTAATAACTAACAGGTGAAAAATAAAGCACCTAGACCGAGTGCGTGTGGGTTATGAAGCAGAGCTACAATCAAGCTTTGCTCGAGATGCTGTGCGGGCTTTACCAAGTTCGAATAGAAATTTTGTAATATTTTTTGAAATATGAACTCGTGTTGTGAATTGATAATTGGTGATTATACGTCCTGAAACGACGGAAAGTATCAAAATAGTGTCTTGTTCATTCTCTACTGTATTCTTTGGCTGAAGGCTTAAAAATATAAAGCAATTTAAACCTCATATTAGAGGAAATATTTACCGAAACGTATGGTTTCTTCAAAATCAGAGAACACACATTATAGGGTAAACGCTCCAATAGTGGAGGAGCTAAGCGAAAATTTTGCATATTTGGCCATTTTTCGCTCATAAAAACAAGTCTAGCTGAAATATTTCCCCATTTGCTGCTGAAACGGGTTCTACTTAATAGTTTTGCACCCTAAAATTTACATCAAATACTCTTTGAGGCTCAAAATTCAAGAAAATATGTTGCAAGGTTTTGTTCCAATAGTTGCGGTAGAGTTCCTATAGTTGCGAACGGGTGTTCCTATAGTTACGGTGTGTGATAAACATTCGCTTTAAATTTATTGAATAAACATGTTTAGCTTGATTAAAGTGGACTGTGTTGATAGTTATTATATTGTGTCATATCGATTTATGTATAGATACTCGAATTATTAGATATGGTCAGTTATATAATGCCCTGCCAAAGGTATATGTAACATATCGAATACTTTGGGTCCATTTAAAAAATTCGTCCACGATGAAGGTGTTGCGAGGAGCCTAAAATAATTATCTTTATCCTAATTTACAAAAAAAACATAAATGGACTAAAAATTAAGTCTATAACTTCTGCTCCGTGCCACGTTTGCACCTACAAATTCAACGTTAGTATTTACTTAAAGTCAGTTAGTTTTTCAACTGTTTCACACTAACGCACTGTTGATGACTCTTTAAAAAAATAAAAAATAAAAACACAAACTGTGAGTAAGCATCATTTAAGTGATTATACTTAAAGCATTTATGTAGCGAGGAGCGAGGGAGGGGAGTAATAAATTCAACATATATAACTTTAATAATGAACGTAAATATTTTATATAAATCGTGTATTTATGTCATGCCATTAACAATTATTAAAATTCTCATTTTTTCGTAGATTTTCGCGCTCCTGTTTTCTAATGGCAGCTTGCTGACGTTTTCGTTCACTTAATTTTTCTTTTAGTTTCTCAGCCTCAAGTTTCTTCTTCGCTCGTTTTTCTGATTTTTGTCTCATCAGCAACCGTGTTTCTTCCTTTAGTTTTTCCCGTTCAATTTTCTTCTCAGCTCGTATTTCGCGTGATGCTGCCTTCAGCTTTTCTATTTCCACCTTTTTTGCAGCGCGTATCTCTGTCTTTTCTTTTCTCTCTTGAATCTTTTTCTCCTTCTCCTCCTCGATTCGGCGAATCTCCTCTATGCGTTCACCAGCAGTAAGGACAGGGTAGAATTTACGTTTGTAATTTTTATGCACACGACTTCTTTTCGGAGTGTCAGGACATGTGAGAAAATTTGAAAGACTCATCTTTCTTTTTATTCCTGTCTGCTCGTTGCTGATGTCCATCAATACAAGCTTTTCTTGTTTAGCAGATTCGATGTCGTTTAATGGCACTTCTCGAATTTACGGAGCTTGGTTGATCGTATCTGGGTAGCAATGAATATTCGGTGACAAATCATTATGCCGTCGTGCGATGGATAAATCTAGCGGCATGTCAACTGGAAAGAACAAGGATAAATAATACTCTTATTTTTTCATTTAATATTTTAAATTTACCTGTGGTTTCTTGTATCAAGTTAATGAAATTGTTATTTGATGCGGTAAGAATTTGAACATTATCAATTTTTCCAGCGACTACTATTTTCTCTGTACATAACTCAAGAGTTGTATTCCACAGGTCATTACTTGTACTTAGTTTAGGTGAGTCAGGTTCATTAAATTTACCGAAAGAGTCATTTTGATAAACTTCGAACAATTGCTGATGAGGTGACTGAAAGTTTACTGGGGACATACAAAAATATATGGATTAGTTTCAATAAACAGAAAGCAAGCATTATTCTAGAATTACCTAACGTATGCAAGATTTCCGGCTCCGTAAGAAATGAATCGGGGATAGTCGCATTTTCGAAAGGGTGCACCGATGATTCATCCAGGTATTTAGTTTTCTCATTGCTGGAGTGTGTGAACCTTTGTGACAAGCAATACGGTTTTATAAGCTTTTCGTAAATATTCTTTATAACGATCTCGTCATCACTCATCTCTTCGGTCAACAATATTTTATTCAAACGCTCTTCTCCAATGTCCTTCAAAACAAGATCAATGATGTAGGAAGGAATTACGACAGAATCAATAGCTTTCTCAGAAACTGGATTTTCACTCGCGTCGAGATTGGTAACCGAATCTATAATATTCCCAGCAATTTGTGCTTCGCGTACGTCGAGTTCAGCGTGATGGTGGCTAGGATCCTGAAATGCAGCAGACTTGGCAATACATTTACTGTAGTCGATAACGTCCGGGTCGAACGGGTACAATCCGCAGGTTTTGAATCCAGATACGATGCTGTCTTTTTTTATCCCATTTTTCATAGCTTCCTGTAGAACTGTGCTGAAGTCAATTAATGTAAGAACATTTCCATTGTGCTTATCACGCCACGCAGAAACTGCATTTTTCCAGGCATTTTTTAGAGGCTTAAAAATAGCCACGTCAGCGGGCTGTGTAATCCTAGTTGTGTTAGGATATAACACAACTAGAACTATTCCCAACTCGTAACACGAGTCAGCCACATCTGCTGCCATATGCGATGAATGCCCGTCGACAAAATAATACACAGGAAGAGTTACTCCCGTCTTCAAAAGGAAGGGGTAAAATACCTTCCGAATGTACAATTCGAAATTGTTGGCATCCATCCATCCCTTAGCACTTTTTCCAATACCCCAGTCGGCCGGAAATGTTCGCAACAAGTCCGAGCGAATTCTTTCCAAAGGCAAGATGACGTCGGGAGGCACAACTAAGCCGTCTGCTGAAAAGCTGAACATGACAGTTATGTTCTGGTGACTGCTGGCATGTTATACTTCGTAAACATTGCGGCTCCCACGAATAGCCAACACAGCTTTATTTTTTGGGTTTAGGTAGAAGCATGTCTCGTCTCCATTCCACATCCTTGACGGATCCTGAAGAATGTGCGCAGTGCCGTGCTCTATCGCATATGTTTTTAAGTCGTGAAACCAGCCCCGAATGTTGACCTCGCTTACCTTGGCACTCGCTGAGGAGACAGCCTCTGGCGTTCGTATCGTGAGGGTTTTATGCCTTTTGAGAAAACTCTGGAACCATTTCCGACCTAAAGTTCAAAATCACAATATTTTGAGTTAAGTTATAAACAAAAGCATCACGCAATTTACCAGGAACATTGTTGCAGAAGGGATTTGGTCGTGAATAAGAATTAAAAAACGATTTAATTTTTGATTTCAGAGTTTCCCTCATAATCGGAAAACCCTTTAGTTGCATGTTTTTGATCCATCCAACAAGTTTCAACTCCTCCTCCTCCGACAACACCGTTTGGGGTCCTTTTCGTGTCTTCTTTGTCCATTTGCCGCTTAACCGATACCTCAAAGTCGATTCCGGAATGCCAGAAGATATTGCAGCCCCGTAAACAGTTTGTTTTCCTTCCTTGATGCTGAGAAGACTTTGCTGCACGTCATTTTCACAGTAGCACTCGCGAGCTGGTTTTTTCTTTTGGGGTTCGCGGCTATTATGAAATTCCATCCTGTAATGATGTATTTGTAATCAACTATGCAGAATAATCAAGTAAATTTATATAACTTACTTTTAAGAGCACAATTTAAAGCAGAAAAGGCTTAAAAAACACTGCTTCAATCCACTACAAACAACAAACGAAAGTGCAACGCGGAGGACTTTTTTGACGTTTATGAAGTCAGTGGGTGCTACGTTTAACACAGTGCAACCAGAAATGCGAAACATAACGCAACTATAGGAGCATAGTGTATCTTATGATCCAATAGTGGAGGAACCATTTTATCAACAATATGATATTAAATGACCGAATTTCACCTGTGAAATGGTTACTATGTTAGTTTATTAAATGTAGAAACAATTAGACGAATAGAAATCGTGCTACAATCAGAAACAACTCTTAAAAACTTCGTGGAAAAAATAAGGAATTGAATAGTATTTGGTGCCTTCTGGGTACGTTTTTGAAAAATACGGTTTTTATCAATATTATAAATATTTTTTTGAGTTTTTTGTTATAGTAACACATTTTACCATGTGTTATGTGCTAGTTTCATGAACCTGTAATATAAAGAACTAATTTCTAATCAGTTCAAACAATGATTTTTCATGAGATACCGCAACTATTGGTGCTACCACAACTATTGGATCATCTACCCTAATCATATATCTCTAGTTCAACAGTAATTTGGCTATGATCCGATGGGCGTATGGAAGCTGGTGGCTGAGGGAAACATGGTTCCCTTGAACTAACTGGTTAACCAGTAAATTGATTTATACTTTGCTGAATGTATAGCAAATTGTCATAGCTGACAACCAGCAAGTTGTATTTTGTTTTACTGAACATGCAGCAAACGATCTGTCACTTTTATGCAATTGGGCATTACTGAATAATCAGCAAATTTCATTCTGCTGAACAGTTTGCTGGAAACACAGCACACCAAAAATCAGCAAAATTTTACTGGTTTCCAGCAATGAAAATTTGGTGTGTAGCGATGTTTATGTGGTGTAGGATGAAGGTGCCTATCTGCTTCATTGAATTCGAGCAATGGATTGGCTCAGATAAAATAATTCTTATATTAATTAAGATATATCATTTATATCACTGACATGATTATTGACTGATAATTGACACGGGTGACACTCAATATCAATTTGAAGAGAGTGAGAGTGAAACTGCTGTTGTATCATTTTCATTCTTCTTTGTCGAAATGTCGCAACACTGTTTCTAGCACATTGCATTCAAATAATAGTGGAAGTCTTATATCCGTACCAATTAGGGGTAGGCGAAACGGCTCTTTTGCAAGAGCGGCTCTGAACCGCTCACTCACCGTTCCGAACCGACTCATATGAACGGCTCATGGTTCACAATGATTCACGAGCGTTTATAGTTCGTGTTTTCTCGGTAAACTTCGGGTTCGCGCGAACCCATAAGTTCTGGTGCGCTCAAAGAACCGTGGCTCTTTTTCGTGAGCCGTTCGTTCTTTCGCTCTTTCCTAAGAACCGATCCATATGAGCGGCTCGTGAGCTGTTCGCCCATCTCTAGTACCAATAATATAAGACAAAACTCTTCAGCTAAAAACGTCATGCAGAAAAAAATTGTTTGTATAGAATATTTTCTAAATTAAGAATCGAGTCCTTTTTCTTGAAGCAACACTAAATGAATTAACTTTTATGATGAGTCTGCAAACCTGAACTGGGTTGAGATGCAAAGACCAAAAACAACACACTTGGTTCATTTGGTGTTCGCTATTGTTCGTTCATTCTGCATTGCACAACTTTCAAACGAATAATTGTAGATTCCTGCCAACAGCCTGCAGCATTTGTGAGAAGCCATACAATTGTGCCAACGTGGATGAGGTGTCAAGTCGTCAGATAGAAACCTACTATGATTACGGTGAATGGTCTTATATTTGGGCTTACACAAGTTGTCAAACCATATTTGGTCTATGGATTACACACAGTTTTCATATAAACCTATAACGGTCAAATTTCTTATCTGTTGGAATCATTTTAATTAAATTTCTCGTGCGTATTTCATTATACTTTTCCTCAGGTGCTCAAATTGGCGTCGTCACTCTAGTTAATAATTCAGCGTGAAGAATTTCGCTGCAAAACATAAGCGGCACAACAAAAGGTGAGCTAACAGTCAGCGACCTTTTGTACAGCTAAACGACATGAGCTGCCACTAGTTTGTTTTGTCTGCAAGGATAATTGCTAACGTGTCAATGGTGTCAGAAAGTTCTCAAAACGACACCAGGGAGAAATTCGTCCACTGAACGATGGCTTTATTTGTCGTCGGTGTCTGGAGGATAATCCACTATTTGTAAATCGTTACCAATATAACATGCATATGTTTGAAGCAGGCTATTCGTGGCAGTAGGAGACGCAAGGATAGAGTACAGAACAGCTGAATGAGAGATTGCTATCCCAGAAGCTGAACTACTCTGCAAGGCACTTCACCGACGGATAGCTCTTGGCTCAGCATAAGATGAACAGAAGATTGTTTACTTCAGTGGAAATCAAGAGAAAATTGCTAACTATAATTAATAAACTGTCAGAAGCATAATCATGCTGTCATAGCCATAAGGCCGGTTCGCAGCAAAAAGAAAACCTACGCTCCGTATTTGTGTTTTCCATCAGTCTCGCTCCCAGAATGTGATAAATGAAAGAGGTATATTAATGGGATGGCAAATATGAAACCGCTAACCACTGTTGATGTTGTTGGTGATACTTCTATACGTGGTCACTAAATTTTTCATATCAAATATCCACGGAATTGGCCGGCTCCCGTGCATGTGTGCAAGCGAAGTAAATAAAGCACATTAATTTACCATTCACGAGGTCCACCGTAGCTGTCAGAATGAGTACAATTTTTCCTCCCACATTGCTACGGCAGAAAAACTGCTACACACTTGCAATATTTATGCTGCCATGTGTAGGGACCGGTGTCGTAAAGGGTGAGCTACGTGTAATGAAGTTCGTTAATTAACGACAGGACGCTAAGTAGATCAATAAAGCGGATAACTTTATTCGACGAAAATTATTAATTAGTTTGGGGCACGTGAATGGCCGGAGCGATAAAACTCGCTTAACTGTCACATGTATCTAGCTCTAAGTTAGACCTTCACCAACCAGTTATTAACGAAGCATGTAGAGTACATCTACTTGCTAGTTGATCAGCTCACGAAAAAATCAGCAGTTTTTCTTAGAATAGAGTTCGTCCCGCTGCTGATATGCAATTGGCTGTTATCAAAAATAACTAGAACAAGATACCTAATTTCCATATTTTTCATACATTTTGAATATGACCGATTTCCGACGGTTAGTGCTGCCATCTGATAACTTAAATTCTCATAAAATTGTCACTATGAGCAAAACCGATTTATCGTGCATAGTCCGTCATCGATCGTTGAGCTGTTCAAGATTGTATATGGAAAAGGTGTAGCTATTTGGTCAGTTCGACACTTGAGATAACATGCATCATTAATCTGCATTGTCATTTTTTGCACTTAATGCTATTGCCATATTTTTTGCACTTCAGAGTACGAATGAAAAGTGTGAAATTGACTGTCAGAGTGGGAGTTTATATTGAAGGGTTATATTTATTTTCAGGTCCCATTCTACCAACACTTAAAGTTTGATATGTCGCAAGCCAGATTTCAGCACCATTGTGCATATGGTCAGGTTCACCGGGGCACCCGATTTTTGCTTTATTAACCTCGGCAAGTGGATGTAGAGCGTGCTCATAGCGGTTATCAGGAATTTCTGATGGTACGCTCAACTTTAAATGATGCGCCGATTATTCGTGATTCTTCCGGAAAGTTTCATGTTTGAGAACTAAACATTCGTACACATTATTAACATTTTTCGGATGGCAGCACCGTTCAGTCGTCCACATGGATACTGAAAAAATTGTTTCACTTTTCAGCAGTCATGTTTTGGCCATTTTTTTTTATCAAAACGTATATTTGACACGGCACTATACATTATATGTTTAACGGAGCCAACTGGGTCTTATTTCTAGTTTCTCTTATAAACTAAGGCAAATTTTTACCCTCGCTGCCGACTACGAGCTTAAACTAAGTCTACAACTAAAACTAGCATGGTTTTTTTTTCGACGGTTCTGTTTGTTGGAATTGTTAAATGGGTACCCTTATGCTTTTCAAATAGCCGTAGATCAGCACCAAGTATGAAGTGTTCCGTTGGGCCAAGATATCGCGGACCGGGACGTAGGGTTGTATATTTCGGGCCCTGAGTGTATTCAAAAGTAAGGATCTAGCGTTACGGAATTCAGCACACACCCAAACTACGTGTTCGATCTCATGATACCCCAATCCACAAACGCAATGGTTACTGTCCGTGAGCCCAATACGCAATAGGTGTGCATCTAACCCGTAGTGGTTGGACATAATCCGAGACATCACGCGAATGAAGTCTCGTCCTACATCCAACTCCCGAAACCAAGGTTTGGTGGAAACCTTGGGGATGACGCTGTGTAGCCACCTTCCCAGTTCTCCCTTATCCCACGAGCTCTGCCAGTTGACGAGCGTATTCTGATGTGAGATTTGCAAAAATTCATTGTAGGCAATTGGTCTATCGTAAATATCACCGTTTGTTGCGCCCACCTTAGCCAAAGTGTCCGCTTTCTTATTGCCCGGAATGGAACAATGAGAAGGGCTCCACACTAAGGTAATCTGAGAAGATTTTTCGGATAAAGCACTCAGGTGTTCCCGTATTTTCCCCAGGAAATATGGAGAGTTCTTTGCATTTTTCATCGATCGGAGAGCCTCAATAGAACTGAGACTGTCCGTAAAGATGAAGTAATGGTCCGTGGGCATTTTTTCAATAATCCCTAAGGTATACTGAATTGCAGCCAATTCTGCGACGTAAACAGAAGCAGGATAAATATTTTAGGGATCTGCTGCACGCGTAAATGATCTGGGTTTCCACGAGTTTCTTCCATCATGTATGTATCGAAAAACACAGTAGAAACAGAAGTATCTAACAAGTTGACACGATTGGAGGTGTATGTGGAAGGATACTTTGAGACATGTGATTGAAATACACAGTCATGAAACGGGTTTGAGAATTAAGTTCAACTAGCCTATCGAAATTTTCAATTACCAAGTGGTTCAAAACCTCACATTTGATGAGAATACGAGTAGTTAGATCCCAAAAGCGGTCTTTTAGTGGGAGAACCTGTAGGCTCCTGTAACAGAAACCACGCTGTCGTCTGCAAGTTGTCTTATCGTGCATGAATTTGCCAGACATTCGTCGATGTCATTTACATAAAAATTGTAAAGAAGGGGGCTTAAACATGAGCCTTGGGGAAGACCCATGTAGCTAATGCGAAAAGTTGCCAAATCGCCGTGCGTAAAATGCATGTGCTTTTCGGACAACAAATTGTGCAAAAATTTGTTTAAAATTGGAGAAAATCCTTGTCGATGAAGTTTGCCCGAAAGAATGTCATTAGAAACGGAATCAAAAGCCCCCTTAATGTCCAAGAACGCAAACGCCATTTGTTCTTTGCGAGCATACGCCAGCTGAATATCTGTTGAAAGCAACGCAAGACAATCATTCGTCCCTTTGGCACGGCGGAAGCCAAATTGAGTTTCTGATAGTAGACCATTTGATTCGACCCAATGGTCTAAACGACGGAGTATCATTTTCTCCATCAATTTCCGGATACAGGATAGCATTGCAATCGGCCTATAAGAGTTGTGATTAGAAGCTGGTTTTCCCGGTTTTTGGATGGCGATCACCTTCACTTGCCTCCAATCCTGCGGTACAATGTTTTGCTCCAGGAACTTATTGAACAAGTTCAACAAGCGCCTCTTGGCATTGCCGGGTAGATTCTTCAACAAGTCGAATTTGATTCTATCTAACCCAGGCGCGTTATTGTTACAGGACAGGAGGGCAACTGAAAATTCTGCCATCGTAAAAGGTGATTCTATCGCGTCGTGGCCCGGAGACGTATCGCGAACAAAGTTTTGCGCAGGAACAGAGTCCGGACATACTTTCCTGGCAAAATCAAATATCCACCGACTTGAAGACTCCTCGCTTTCGTTGACCGTTATACGATTTCGCATTCTTCGGGCTGTGTTCCAAAGAGTGCTCATCGATGTCTCCTTCGACGTTTCGTTTACGAACTGGCGCCAATATCCGCGTTTCTTTGCTTTAGCCAAACTTTTAAGCTTGGTATTAAGCTCCGAATACCGTAAATAGTCGCCAGGTATACCTCCCTTCTGGTAGGCCTTAAACGCGTCGGATCTTTGCGTGTAGACATCGGAGCACTCTTTGTCCCACCACGGAGTGGGAGGCCGTTCTTTAATCGTCACGCCGGGATATTTTTTCGTTTGGGCTTGCATCGCGGCGTCGAGAATCAAGCCCGCGAGGAGGTTGTACTCTTCAAGTGGTGGATGATGTTGAATCGACTCGACCGCTTTTGAAATCATTTCCTCGTATAACTTCCAATCGACATTCCGTGTGAGGTCATACGGAATGTCAATTGGTCGCATGTGAGTTGTCCCGTTTGTAACTGAAATAAGAATAGGCAAATGGTCGCTACCGTGAGGATCGAGGATTACCTTCCATGTGCAATCCAACCGTAGCGACGTCGAACATAAGGATAGATCCAAAGCGCTTGGGCGCGCTGGAGGTTTCGGGATACGTGTCATTTCACCGTTGTTTAAAATAGTCATGTCGAAGTCATCGCAAAGGTTATAGATTAAAGAGGAGCGGTTATCATTATATGGGGAACCCCAAGCCACGCCATGAGAGTTGAAGTCTCCCAAAATCAAACGTGGCGAGGGAAGAAGTTCTATTAAATCAAAGAGCAGCCGTTGCCCAACTTGTGCTCTGGGAGGAATATATATTGAGGCAATACAAAGCTCTTTACCTTGTATTGTCATTTGACATGCGACAACTTCGATGCCTGGAATCGAGGGGAGGTTAATACGATAGAAAGAATAGCACTTTTTGATCCCTAAAAGTACTCATCCATATGGGGTGTCTCGATCAAGGCGAATAATATTAAAATCATGGAAGTTGAGATCAATATTTGAAGTAAGCCAAGTTTCACAAAGGGAAAATGCATCGCATTTGTTTTTATTTATCAAAACTTTAAACGAATCAATTTTTGGTAAAATACTTTTACAATTCCACTGTAAGACAGAGATAGAATCCTTCATATACGCAGTTGAATTAGGCATCGAAGGATACAATCGCTGCAAGGAGGGGCCATTGGGCAGTCAACTGCTTCAAAAATGATCTAACTGTTGGGAGGAATGCTGTAAGAAAAATTTTAATTGGATCGGGTATATTGAAATTTTAAAAAATCCAGTCCACAATGTCAGAAAATTTCACTAATCCAGAGTTTGTTTCATCAACTGGATGTGCAAAAGGAACAACTGGGGTTTTAGATGTTCCTGGCAGTGCTGGGAACTCCTTCTGGGACTTTAAATTGGCAAGCCCAGGAGGAGTTTGCTTCGGTTTTTCGCAGCACTGTTTGGTTTGTTCGTACTTTTCATTACACTTTGGGAAATCTTAGGACCTTTACGGGGAAGTTTAGGAGAAGAAACATTTTTCCTCTTCCTAGACTCCCCAGGATTGGCATAAGATGCTCCCGCTGATGAATCGTCAGAATCGGTTTCATCAGAGGGCAACAGATCAAAGGGGTTCGATGTTATGGTAGAAGTGGTCACGGTCTTCTTCAGCATCTCAGCGTAAGAACGCTTTGAACGCTCCTTAAGTGACCGCTTGATTTTATCTCTGCGCTGCATGTACACCGGGCATGTGGAGAGCTCATGCTGGTTTTTCCCACAGTGAATACATTTTTCAGCATTAACACTGCAAGAATCTTCCGCATGAGTCTCCCCACACTTGCTACATCGTGCCTTATTGCAGCAGTAGGCGGCTGTGTGGCCTAACTGCTTGCAATTGGTGCAATTCATAACACGGGGTACATACAATCGCACAGGCAGACGAACCCGGTCGATCGAGACGTGGCTAGGGAGTGCAGATCCGGCAAACGTAACGCGAAACGAGTCTGACGGAGTGTAAACTTTTTTACCGCCGACGAGAGACATGGACCGCAATTGCTTACAATCCAAAATCTTCGCCTGTGTTTCGGTATTTTTGAAGCAACCGGTTGCGCTTTTTAGGATACACTCGACAGACAGACTCGAATCGGTTATGACACCGTCGATCTCCACGTCTCGTGCGGGTATGCAAACGCGATACTCGCGTGTGAAGAGCTCAGAGCAAGCGATAGCATTGGCCTGTGCCAGATCACTGACCACGACACGGAGCTTGTTAGGTCGGACCTTGGAAATTTCGGTCACGGCCTTGTACCCCTTCGTCAGGTCTTTTGAAATTTGCAGTATGTTTATCGCTTTGAATTCACTCCTGCCTTTGGACGAAAATAAACAGTATAGCTGCCCTGTTGAGATCCGTCCGGGTAAAGCCTGGGGCGAGGGGGGACTGGAGAATGAACAGGGGAGGGGGTAACAGAAGGGTCAGGGTCAGGGGGGTTCGGGGATGGTGGCACGGGAGGCGAGGGATCTATATCCATCGCGCTAAATGTAGCGCACTAGCGAACTAGCGCCGACAAGAACACGTACCTCTTTACTTCTTCCTTCCAGCAGTGGTTGTCCGATCGTTCGAAGCTGCACCCAAAGCAGCCAGCAGCACCAGTACAGCAGCACCAATACAGCCACCAGCAGTGAGCCGGGTGTGAGATCACTCAGCACAGCGACACGGACTCGACTGTCAACTGATGGCCTTGAATAATACACTCTTTTGTTTGGCTATTCGTACACACGGACCGGATTGTAATAGAACGACCACTTTGCACGTCCGTTTCTGTCGAGTGTTCGACGCGGAATGTGCTACAGTTGCTTCACTGCAGGCGATGTTTGCACAGCACAGAACCGAGTCGAAAAAAACACACGCGCCGTATACACGCTGTGTATAAAAGCAGATCGAACGACAAAGCGGACTCGAACAATGCGCGTCTATTTACTTTAATAAAATCGGATAGCTTGGCAGCGGAGCAGGCAACAACGATCCTATCTCAACTGAGGTTTGCTTCCAACTGATGTCTTGGCTTTGTCGTCAGTTGATTTTGACGGTAAGTATAAATCATATTAACAGTGTATAAATTAGTTCGACTTTTGCTCACGCGCAGCGACAATCATGTCCGATGAATTCTGCAAGAGTCAGGTATCTTGTTCTAGTCATCTTTGCTGTTATCTCCAATTAAAATACTCTAAATAAAAACCGGAACTGGTGATGAACTGAATAATACTTCCGGAATCCATTTCATTTCGTGTGCGTGTCATGGCGAAATACAGTCGAACATTTGGGAAAATTGCAAATGAAAATACCAGTCTTGCCTACTTTCAACGCGTGATAGATTGACGCGATTAATGGGATTAGTCGGTAATAAATAAATATGCCCATTTATTGGCATTATTGTCGGAGGAATGAATCGTATATTTTCCCACACACCAAAT
This sequence comes from Wyeomyia smithii, assembly GCF_029784165.1. Taxonomy (NCBI): domain Eukaryota; kingdom Metazoa; phylum Arthropoda; class Insecta; order Diptera; family Culicidae; genus Wyeomyia; species Wyeomyia smithii. Next base: position 216,733,934 of record NC_073695.1, read on the forward strand.
TTTCATTGCTGGCAACCAGCAAAATTTTGCTGATTTTTGGTGTGCTGTGTTTCCAGCAATCTGTTCAGCAAAATGAAATTTACTGATTATTCAGTAATGCTCAATTGCATAAAAGCGACATATCGTTTGCTGCACGTTCAGTAAAACAAAATACAACATGCTGGTTGTCAGCTATGACAATTTGCTGTACATTCAGCAAAGCATAAATCAATTTACTGGTTAACCAGTTAGTTCAAGGGAACCATGTTTCCCTCAGGCACCAGCTTCCATCCGCCCATCGGATAATAGCCAAATTACTGTTGAACTAGAGATATATGATTATCTTTTCAACCTTTGAGTTCATCTAGCCCAACAGTGACTTAGCTATGGTCCCATATCCGCTATCAGGAGCTTAGCGATGATCCCGTACCCGCTGCACAGCGATTTGGCGCGTTTTACTAATGACAGCTTGACGTAAAATATTTTGACATATCAATTCTTTCGCTGGATTCCAGCAAACATTCATTTACTGTTTTCTGTTCAGCAAATAGATTTGCTGTATTTTCGCGAATCACTGAATCGACTACTGGTTTTCAGTAAATTTATTAATGAAATACTGGTTTACAGCAAAAATAAAATTACTGAACGAAATTCAGTAAATAGTAGAACTGAATTACAGTAAACTTTTGAAAAAATGCTGTGATTCAGTAAACAAGTGATTTGCTGATACACTTTCAGCAATGTCTTTTGCTGAACCATAAAGAGAAATTTTGGTGTGCAAAAAGCTACGTTTTCCAGTTACCTATCCACACAACTTCACGAAATATCGGAATCTTTTTGTGAAGATAGCAACTGAAAACTTGAATTCTTGGTTTTAAGGGCGTTTTACGGAATGAATAATTTAATTAGAACCAGCCGAAAATTTAATTGTTCTCAAGGGGTTTTAAAGCAAAAATAACAAAATTGTTTTAATCACATGAGTAGTTCACGTTTTAAATACTCCTCCAGAAACAACGTTTTCTCCACAACTTCAAATTCCAATCTTACAACAAATTTCCACCAAATAAGAGATTTTTCATAAGTTGCCACGTAACCAGTACACAGCTGAAAGAACTTTAACGATCGATTTTTTTTTCTTTCTTATTTATCCATCCGTCGATGACAACTCACCGGCCATGTCTGAGCAGCAGGCATTCATCCAGAAGAAGCGGCTAAATGTGCTGGAAAAAACATGTTTCCGACGTGTGTCTTTTGTCCGCACTTGGCCTTGGCCTATTATGCCAAAAAATCATTTGTGGAGATGGGTAGGATGAAGGTAAACGTTGTACCGAAGGCCGAATTTCTGGGTGGCACTATTCCGATAAATCTAGAAAATCTATAACGAGCGTCTTAGCAGAGTGATTGAGATCAATCAAAGAAATAGTTATCGGTTTCCGTTATACTCTACTAATTTTTTTGGAAATAAATATTGAAATTCAGTCCGCAAATATATATTTCGACTGTGACGTACAGTCTTCCTCAGTGCTTATGTGGACCAGTCCACATAAGCACTGAGGAAGACTGTACGTCACAGTCGAAATATATATTTGCGGACTGAATTTCAATATTTATTTCCAAAAAAATTAGTAGAGTATAACGGAAACCGATAACTATTTCTTTGATTGACTATTCCGATAATTTGGTGGCCAAAACAGAGGAAGCAGCTGATCGTCATGCCACATCGAACAAAAAAAAAAACAAGAAAATCCGACATCTATATTTTTATCGGGTATGGCTAATAGCAATCGCCCGTAAGGCCGTCAGGGAATGCACCGAAGTATGGTTTTTGTAGAAATCCTAATGTAGGATTTACGGAAAATTCGTTCCATTGCAGTAAAAGTCACGAAAAATACGTTTCAAGCTACGTAAAATCGAATGGAAAACCTTAGACCATAGAAACATTTTCTGAATAGAAAACTTCATTGAATTCGCATAACTCAAAAAAAATATTAATAATAGAATAATGAGATTTGAAAACGTAAGAAGCGTTTTGGTTTTAGCCAAATTGGCTGTCACAAAAAGCAAAACTCGCCAACGCGCCTAACATGGTATGGAAGTTCTTGCAGCAGTATTATCAACTTCCTCCAATAATGTACGAGCTTCGAACAGAGAATGTAAGCAATTGACAATGCGCTGGATCATTACATTATGTCCCTTCAGGACGTGATGACAAACGGCGGCGAACGACCATAAACAATAGCCGTTCTGATTAAAAGCAAACAATGTGCAGCAGAGCCACTGAGTCACTTTCAGTAGTCGCGGCTCCAACAATGCCGGCCGGACACCACTTCAAATATTAATTACATACCAACATCAGCGAACCTTAACGGTTGATTCGTTGGCAATTTAATATTTTATAGCTTCCTACATCATTAATACGCTTCAAAGGAGACGCACGCTTCTATCATGATCGAAACAATGCGGCAAAATCTTAACGCCTGGTGAACCTAAAACAGATTATAAAACTTTAGATAACTAAAATAACCGAATGATTTTCCGAATGTCAACCAGTCGAGCGTTTAACATGCATTGACACCATAGACTGGCATGCAAATGCAAAATATTTTGATCTTCATTGCCGCATTAGCAATTCAAACTCAGATTAACATAGAAGCGGCAACATTTCCGGTGCATTTATAAATAGAGCAGTCCGGAACTAACCTTGAAGCACTGACTGCAAAAGCGAAATGGCACAACGAGGAAGACAAATGGGCATTCGCCAAATTAGCCATTCCGACGGACACTGCTGCAGTCAGCCCGCCGGTAGAGGATGGGAGGGGGAAAAAACAGGAGGCCCCCAGGTTCGTACATCGGAAACAGTTCTAACATGGACACAAAAGAGCTTATATACGCTTTCATGAAAAGACAATTGAGAACCGCTGCTATAAGCATGCGGACCGACTGCGCTGCATCTTGGTGCAAATGCTTGTCCTTCAGGATAAGCCAACTGCACATACATACCATCGGAGAGATACCGGATCGAGGAATCAATGCATGGCGGCGGTAGCAGCTGCCACTGCGGACGGTGACCAGACGAGACGATGGCTTTATGAGATTTATTTGCATAGTTTATTTAATATTGAATGTTTCATGCAAAGGAAAATAGTGGCGAACATGACTTTTCCGTTACTCTGTGTGATATACTATTTTCACTAAAAACGTACCCGATTGCGATACACTGACGGTCCAAGGTTATGGCGATAGGGTACCTAGCAATTCTACTTCTTATATCTGGTAGTAAAACTCTCAACATTAGCGATAATTTTTGAGTTTTAATTTATTTTATTTTATTTCCAAAACTAGGATTGAACGTCGAGCGAATTTCTGTTTAAACTTCGGACACCCTACAGCTAGTAGACTGTTTCTTTAGGACAACGGAAGCCGTCAGTGCCGGTGACTCACTACAAGGATATTATTATTCGACAGAGATACATGTGCTGATGATCCTGATGGAAAATGCTTGTTAGAGCTGGACTAAGTATATGCAAGCGGATGCATTGGCGGAGAAATAATGATTATTTTATGACCATGGATGCGCCACGTGTATACACATACCTATGGAAAGTTTAGTTGGGTGTTAATCGCAAACAGTCTTTTTCCATCTAAATGAGTACTATCGTTTTTTTCTACTCTACGATCAGTAAAAATAAATTAATTTAAAGTAATTGGTATTGATTTTATATGCTGTTTAGTGAAATTGAAACACCAACAGAAATTTTTATCGGCGCCTTGTATATTTCCAGTATAAAAAAGAAACTCCTTTTCGAGCTCAGCTGAAGAGTTCAGTTCGTTTTTGCAGCTCAAATAAATATTTTGAAAGTTTGACTGAAGAAGAGGGTATGTTTTGCAAAATAACCTGCAAATAATATTTGAGTTTTTAATTATTTAATTATTTTACTGTTTGTTGAACATTTGGATGACACCCTGGATTTTTCTAATACTCTAAGTTTAAATCTACGAATTTGAATATTATTTGAAATTATTAAGTAATTATTCATGGCTTTTTAATTTTTATTCGCATTTCTGACTTTTACTGCCACGATCAGCTTAAAAAATTACCATATGTTCGATTTTTTTGCATTAGCAAGAGCAACTTAGTTTCTGTGTTTTTTAGTATTTACTGATTTTCATTCAGTTTATGCAAAATATATCTCCAAATATACCTTCAATATCATTTGTCGAATTACCCGAAAACATCACTCTACTTTGAACATCCGAACAAAAATTGCGAAAATTTATTATTTTTCGACCTTTCAAAGTAGGGTCTCCCTTTAAGAGAAATTGAGTTAATCTGACGAGTGGTTCACAATAGGTAAATTTACCCTATCTTATCCAACCGATTTGCATCAGAATCACGAGAAACATTCATAAACCCCAATTTGGGTAAATTACCCTATAGTGGACTGATTAGCTATATTCACTTAATATAAATCGGAGATTATAAATGTTTCTAGTGATGTGATAAATGTTTCTAGTGATTCTGATGCAGGTTGGCAGGATAAGATGTTTCTCGATGGAAGTTTTCTCAAAATCCCTCGATTTTTCGCATAAATTGAGTTGATCTGGCGAATGGTCCACTGTCCCAAGCAGCACGCATTGTTGCAATGAAGCAAATGCAACTCTCAATGTAGCATTTAAAGATTGTAATAAATCGCATCCGTTACTTTTATTCAACTTGTAAATAACCGAAAAAGCGCAGGAGGTGGAGCCTATATGCAACTAACAGTGCTATGTGAATCATCATCTGCATCGATAGCCGCTGCAGTGTAGGAAGAAAAGAGAGGAGAAATAAAGTTAAGTTTGTTTACCTTTACTGTCATTACTCTTCGGTGATGGTGTTCCGAAGTTTCATATAACTACATACATTATAAAAACCTCAAATATATCGAACTTTTTCTCTACTTACGCTTCTAATAGGTATGTAATTCTACCTGCGATTCAAAGTTTACCGTGCAAAAAATGTTTTTACTTCGTCATTATTCACGCGCCTTTTATAAAGTGTTGTAAAAGAAATTTTAGGATTCAAACTCGCCAAATTATAAACAATATTTTGGGAAACGATAGTTCAGAAAACGTTGCTCAGTGGATATGCAGTGTTAATCATGCGGAATATGGAGTCACAAAACCATAGTTCCAACAATAATCATTTATCATTCATTTATATCAAAGGTGGCTGTTTATTGTGTGGTAATTTTAGCAAATATATGGTTCAACAAGATGTTGCTATACATTTTCATCACTAGTTTGCTTTCCTTAGAAAGAAACATTTGTGAAACAACAATATGCAGCATCATGTGACATTATCGTTATTTAAAAGCATCATGAAATATGCAGTTGGAAATAGATTGCAGAAAACTATTGAGCAATTTCTAGTGGTCAGTTGCGAGAATGATACACGTAAATAACAAAATGTTGCTCAATTCTTTTATATTTCTTCAGAGTAACCGCAAAAGTTTCTTGCACCGTTAAAAAAGTTTTAAAACAGCAGATATTGAGTAGTCTGATTTGAAAACATGTTGCAAGTGCTGCTTGGGGCAGGAAAGGGGTCTGCTGTAGGTTAATTTATCCTATGAGTATTTCTCATAGCAGATTAGATAGATAAGATGTTTCCGATGGAAGTGTTTTGAAAATCTTTCGAGTCTTCGCATTAATTGAGTCTATCTGACGGGAGGTCCAGTAAGGGAAGTGGCCAATCCAATTGGTGCTGGGACTTTTTACCGGATATATTCGTGATTCAGTTATCCGAAGCTCGGATTACGGATGGGTGAACGAATATTATTCGGATGACCGGATATCCGGATACGGATAATCGAATAGTCGGATATTTACTATCCGGATAGCCACAATTTTTTTTTTATCTTTTGAAGCCTGTTCTACTAGAATGTAACGCGAAAAATGGCTTCTTTCATAATCCCTCATCTCCTCGAGAGTAATTATTTACATAATTCTTATTAAACTATGGTCGGATACAAAATCCGTATATTCGGATATCCGACTATTCGAAAATCCGAATATCCTGTCGGATAATATCCGGATATCCGATTGATCCGGAATTTGTCGGATATCCGGATGTTTGTCGGATATCCGAGGTGGGATATCCGGATATTTTAATCCGGAAAGTCTCAGCACTACATCCAAGGCAGTTCTAGCCTAGCGTAGTATTCAACCATTAAGGGTTGTTTTACAGACACCGGTAGTGGATTTCCTAACGTCTGAGATTGATTCCTGACTTCTGAGCATCGTTGCGATGTCGAGAATACCCATACTAGAAAATCGGTCATTTTGGGCTGTTTTCCAGAAACCGGAAGTTACCATTTAGGAATTCAAAATTACATCGGGGACGGATTCTGACTTTACCCATATTGGATGGTATTTCACTAAGTGAAATACACTTGAGACAAGTAACGGGAAAACTACTGACCCGATCGGTGTAAAGGTATGTAGAGGTTTTCGGGACCGGTAGAGGTGATTAGGATAGTTGGAGACTACTTGAAAGGAGTGCTCCCATACAAATATAAGGGGCCGTCCAAATTTCACGTGGACAGAAAAAACGTCATTTTTGACCCCCTTCGTGGACATTTTCACCCCCTCCTTTTGTTGCTGTGGGTATTTTTTAAAAGGAAAAACTTAAAAATGTTTCGTTATGTGGTTTATTTAGTGATTAGGCAAAAAATAACAATAATAATTTCAAATTTAGCCCAAAGCCAAAAATGAAAAAACCCTATCATAATTCAGCTTAAAAGGGCCGAGAAACACACCGAGAGATTAGAGAAGGAACAGGAATTGATTCCAAGTTTTACTGTAATAGGTTCCGAAGTTGGATGAGACTTAAAACGAAAATGATTTCGAACGTTGCAGGAAATTGAGCGTCAGTGAAGGGCTGAATGGTACTATCAAAAATTCATCCCAAATTACCATTCTTAACTAAAGTCTCTTGAAGGTAGAACGAAAGCGTATAGAAGTTTATGCTGATAAACATCCCTAAAATCCAGAAGAAGTCGAAAAGAGAATAATCTTGAAAATTGAAAATGAAAAGGAGTTCTAAAATTTTATGACCCACAATGCACCGCAAACGAACATTATTACAATTATGTGTCGAAGTGACCCCAGTGTTTAATGCATCGGGTAGAATTATAATGTTTTGTGACATTTGCAAATTTAAATCATATAAATAAGGTTACAATTGCATTAAACTAGAAGAAAGCCAAAAAATACTAGGCTAAGGAAAGTTGCTCAGTTTCGTGAGAATAGATGTATTTTCGTAAGGGGAACAACGGGCAACACGGACAGGGCGGGCAAGTTGGTCCGTTGCTCATTTCTATATAAACCATTGAAATTAACACAAATTATTTATGCCAGTTACATACCAACAGCATTCTGGGAGTTTCGTGATATTATGTAGATTGAAACAATAGTTAGTTATTTGAGAAATAATAAAAATAAGCTCACCTTCAACAGCAAAGCAATGTGATGTAGTTTTTGCCGTGCCGAATTTAAGCTTCTGCTGCGGTAAAACTTTAGAAAAATATAGTTTTCAATGACATTGGAATAATTAGGCACATTCGAAACATGTGGGTGAAGATAGTTTAGTGAAAATATGATTTCCAAATTTCGATCCAAAAAATTGTTTGCCTCTTGGACAAAACGGTCAGTCGTTGTGTTCGCAAAATGGGCAGTCTGAGAAAACGACGATAGCACCATTCAATATTGTTTCTTTCAGCATTCTTAGCACGTGAGATGAGACATAAAGTCATTAACTCTCATTCGAAATAAAAATCATCATAAGAAACGTTGTTAAAACCAGTAAATATGCTACATGTAAATGATGTGAATAATTCCATTTGCGCAGCGGACGGTAAGCTTCAAACACGTGCTTTTTTGCGCAGCGCGTCGTCCCGAATAGAAAAAAAGTAGGAGGGTGGTATTCAAGACACGACCGCATGACGTTGGACTACGGTATTCTTATATTCCATTAAAACAAATAATAGAGAGAATTGCAACTCTAGTATTTGCTGCAATTTTATCTAACAGTGCATTTCTGAATGCTGAGACGTTAAAACGTTATAAATAATAATATATACTAAAAGAATGGATATCTTTTATTTAATCGCTGTCATTTCATACATATTCGAAACAACCCTTTGTTTGATGCACTACCAAGACAATCATTTAATTGAGCGAATTGATAAAATTTTCCTATCTAAGCAAAAAGCAAACTTTACGAAACTATCTGAAATTGGAGCCCAGAACGATTCAAACGAAAATTTTAAATTTGAAAATTGTTTGACATTTAATCGATAAAACTCATGCTACACAGTACCAAAAAATGAAATTTACAACTAATACAAATGAAAGCACAGAACGATTTCTAGCACATAAAGTGAAAAACATATACAATTTCACACCGTAAATAATGTACAATACAGAATAGTTTTAAGACATGTAAATTTGTACGTTAATTGATATAAACTAAAAGCTTCGAATATAAATATGCATGCAAATTCACAATATATTCATTTACTTTGCATGTGAATATAATGCCTCACGGAATATTACGTGATTTCCAATGCTCCATTTATGTGCATTTAAAGTAATGTAAATTTTCTTTACTGTGTAGGTTAGTTCCAGCCCAGCATATAACTTCATGTATTTGAAAAAAAAAAAAAAACGTTTGGTTCAATAACTCAATATAGCAAGAGCTCAATCACACGTTTTTCGGTAGTTGTTATCAAGGTTTGGGCGAGTGACAGGAAAATATCTTAACTTCTTCAGTTGTGATTTAGAGCATTTCTAATTGTTTTGTTATTTTTCACGATAGCGACAAGTTTGTTTCTTTCTCTGTGTGCGAGAAACAAAATAAAAACCGCGCACCGAGAAACAAAAACGAAAATTTAATAAATGCTCATTGAGAAAACTTGCAACTCTTTTTACCAATAATTTATGATACTCAAAAGAACCCGTTTAGATCTAAATCAAATTTCTAGTAAATAAGTGTTGATCATTCATAGGTAGTAATTTTTCCTCGATGAATAAAGACTGGCTGAAGAAGTTAAAATCGCTGCTGTAAAATCAAATTCACAACTGTGTTCGTTAAGACGTTTTAATATTTTCAATGACAATAATAATCTTCGTTAAACACCCGCTATAGTTATTCACACACATTCTATAACTATCTAAAAACGCGTTAAAACTATTCATACACACGCTGTAGCTATAGCTATTCATACACACGCTATTCCTTTCCATACATCCGATACAACTATCTATACACACGCATAAGGTATCCAACCATGTGCAATTACTATCCATACATACGCTATAACTAATCATTACACACGCAGCAGCTATCCACACACAAGCTATAACTATCCGTACATACGCTGAAGATATACACGCAATAGCCATAATATGCTACACATGCTAGTGTCTTACACACGCAATAGCTAGCCATACACACGCAACAGCGCCATCCCTATCATCGCAAATGTCATAGCAATACAGATGCACATACGCTATATGTGCACACTGCACACACACTAAATGGCGGTAGCTTTCCTAGTGGCGGTGCTGGCTCGTGCAGTTTCTGGCTGTTTTCACTCAACGATTACCGCTGGTGGGGTCCAACTCAGATCGAAGGAGAACCGAACTGAATGAAGAAATGCAGCTTCCCACTACCTCCGCCGCTGCTGCCTGATACCACCGCTCTGGTTCTGCTGCAGCTCGGTTTGGCCGCTGGAATCAGCCACCGCTGCTGATTATACAAGACCGGCCTGGTGGCCTTTCACTTGTTAACTGATGACTGCTATGAGACGACACAGGCTATTATATAGCCCAAAGCAAAAATCCATCCGCGAGCAAACAAGAAGCGAGCTTGTAATTGGTTGAATGTGCACGACTTTTAACACAACTTTTAACTAGTTTAGTATCGAAAACATATTTAAATTATTATATGACAATCTTGCGCAATATTTCCCCTATCAATCAAGCCATTGGTGTTTAGAATCTGTTCAGTGGTAATGATAAAAGAAGCATTTTAAAACGGTGTTGAAACACCTGTTGCAGCTACCGAAAGCGAGCTCGTTATTGGTTGAAAGCTGTGAGACTGTTTACAAAGTCAGATCGGTTGTATCCGTTAGTGTCGACTGTGTTGTGAAGAGAGGTGGTGATTGGTTGCTCGGTATGATTTAGACAATCGATGTGATTTATCAATTTTTCAATAGTGTATCTCGAACAATAGGTTATTTTTGTTACATAAATTCAACCGTAAAAGAATTTCTGATCGGTTGATGCCAAAACCTCGAAATTCTGAAAAGAAATGACTGATATATAAGCGCTCAAAACCTGACCACTTTTCCCTGGTTTTCCCCGGTTGAATTACTAGATTTTCAAATTCAGGTGCCTAACTTCGATATAGACGTTAGTCCAACGTCAAAAATTCTCTATAGTCTTTCAAAGGGCCGTCTTACCAGCACAGCTGGTCCGTTTCATATGCACGTTGTGAAATAGTGGTTTTTCGAGACTGATTTTATTTTAGTGAAAATAGTATAAAATCTTTCTAAAAAGGAAAGGTTTGCATTATTTTATGAAAAGCACTGTTCAATGTCGAATATTATGAATATCGTTAGTTGCAATGTTGTGTTTTGAGCAGAATAATGAATGATTTCCTTAGGGTGACCGTCTTGCCCGTTGTTCCCCTAAGAGTGAGCCATAATTGTAGCATTGTAGCCATAATTGTGGAGGGACTGTATATCCTATTTTACCTGATCCTCATGAGAGGCTCTCAACATTTCTGAATACTCTTGCAAAAAAAAAAAAAAACAAAGAGGTCACGAATAAAATGGTTCCAAATTTATTTAAAATGTAGCTCACAGTGACTTTGAAACCTATCTCTAGAACTTCTATTATAAGCCATTATATTTTTTTGGTAGATTTCCATTATTGAAAATCCACCAGGACATCATCATTACGACCTCCCCTTTTCCGGGGACAATCATGGACATTTGCGAGCATCAGCACTAACATATATTTTTGAATGGCTGATAAGTTTGTAGAAGGTTCAAGAATTGAAAAAAAATCTGGGATAAAAACAAACACAAAACCTATGATTTTAGTGCACTTTCATAGAAAACTTTATTTAGCACGTAAATTGTAAGAAATAGAAACATGATCTTCGGCAATGTTTCTTGTTTTTAAATCACCTGAAACTTTGCTGAAGATACATACTATCTAGTGATCCCGAGAACTCAACCTGATGGAAAAGTAAATTTTCTATCTAACTTCTAGTTGGTTTGATAATTTATTTTTCTATATAAAAATATGCGTTTCAACCAGACAGAGGCGTGGTATAATCGGTCGATTACAGTATTCAATATATGGGTCATTCCATACGAAGTGTACATGCCACTTGGACACGACCATCACGGATTTGGCTCAAAGCTGGGGGAATTATTCATCTAGGTTCACTATGAAAAAATCCCAATTTTGGTGTTGATTGGAATACCCCCCGCTCTGTGGGACCCCCTTCTTTGTGACAAAGTCAGGCAATTTTTGTTCAAAATTCCGTTTTTCTTTTTCTTACAATTCATAGATGTAGGACGTCCGCAAAATACTGATAGATGATTTCTAAAGAAAATAAACCAAGGAATCCAAAACAAATATAATTTTTGACTGGAAGTGTTGCCAGATAGATTATTTTTCTATTTTAAAATTAAATTTGCATTTTTCGGCAAATGAAGCTGAGGTTATTTTGAATTCGAAGGTTTCATCGTGTTTCTCGGAAAATTTTACGTAAGAAAAACTTATCACCCCGTGGTAATATGAGCCAATCTCGAGATATATGATTTTTACGAAAAACTATTTACTAAATTTAAAACCGTTTTTGTACTAGTATTTTGCGGACGTCCTACATCTATGAATTATAAGAAAAAGAAAAACGGAATTTTGAACAAAAATTGCCTGACTTTGTCACAAAGAGGGGGGTCCCACAGAGCGGGGGGGTATTCTGATCGACACCAAAATTGGGATTTTTTCATAGTGAACCTAGATGAATAATTTCCCTAGCTTTGAGCCAAATCCGTGGTGGTCGTGTCCAAGTTTATTCTCTTCCGTGGTCACTTCGTATGGAATGACCCATATATATTTTTTTTCCAAGAAATTTAATTTTGGTTTAAATAAAAAAATGTTTTATTTTCTCGAAAATAAAACTTTTTCTTTCTCATTTCTCCATGATCGGATCCACTAACCTCATTATTTGAAAAATCGTCTTGCAAAAAACCACGCCATTTGAAAAATTGTCGTGAATATAACTGTGTTATTTGAGTAAACGTGGAAAACTAAACGCGTTATTTGACAAAGTAGCGTTAAAATCACGTAAAAAAGAACCTTACTGTATATCAGAAATCGTCAATGAACCACCATGCGTCTCCATTGAAAATAGTTTCTGCAATTTTATTATGGAGTGGTGGTTCACGGATGATTTCTGACTTATTAAGTGGCAGTGATGATTTAAAAAATCTATCTTCAAATAGGGGAACTGCTCCATTATTCATCTCAGCCCATATATTCATCTCATACAACATGAAAACACAATTGAAAACAGAAAAAACGCATATTTTCTAACTAAACCAATCTGTCAATCCATGGAGTGGATTCATAAAGTAGAATCCTCAAAAACTCACTTAAAAGCTCTAAATTTGATATTATAGTCGGGGATGCACTCGATAACTCATTTAATTCAATCACCTACCTCAGAAGACGAAATCCGCGCATCGTTCTATACGGCTACAACGGGACTCGTTCAGCAGCCAACCAAAGTTTCTTTCATCACTAGCGGACCACTTTTGATTTTAATCACCAAACAAAATCACTCACTATACTAAGAATACTTTAATCTTTGAAATGTTCACCTCAAATTTTCTAAAACAAGCTTGAATCAGCAGAAATATATGAGATGAATTTCTACAATCCCTAAATATCAACTGTATGTATTTTCATCTGTTTTCACTGCGTTGAAGAAAATCAAAAGTTGCCAAATCAGTTTCTGTTAATACGAAAAAATCATACTAAAAATGTTGAATTATTCCGACATAATTGACACAAATCGAGAGCACTGCAGTGGTTACCTAGGTTACCAATTTTGCACGTAAACAACTACAGCGGATATCTAGGTAACCTACTACGAAGGGCTGCGGCTTCGTTCATTCATGATAATGTGATTCATTCATGATTAACAGTGTGATGAACATAGGGCGTCGTGAGATGAATAATTGAGCAGTGATTCGAGTTTTGAGATGGTTATGGAAGCGTTGTGAAAAATGGTTTGTTTTACAAAATTCAGGATAAATCTAGCTATGTTTACTAAATATACAATGCTGAACGATTCCATAAGAGCACGTGAGCGTATTTTGTTTATTTGTTCAATAATTTTGTGAAAATATGATGTTAAATCCGTGCATTCTTCGTGAATTTCGGCTTAATGAGATGAATAATGGAGCAGTTCCTCAAAATAATGAACCTTTATCAAAGTGTCATATTTTAGAATTCAACTCCAGCGACTTCATGATCTAGACCGGTAAACCGGTAATACCGGTTCAATATTTTTTAGTGAAAAATACATAAGCTACTTTAAATTGGATGGCAAAAAATTCAAAATCGGTAAAACGGCTCACAAGTTACAAGCTTTTAAAATTTTCTTAAATATTAAAAAAAGCCGTCTCTTGGGCCACTTCATTTCAGAAAGTGACACGTTATGGGCTACACAAAAAAAAACTGTTGGAGACTGGACCACTGCGACCATTATTGATAGTAGATCTGTTGTGGTACGCTCGGCCTTACTCTAGGTTCATTCAATTCTGCAAATAACTATTATTAATTTGATGTCCAATTTGATTTGCACGTATATCTTAGTCAGGCACCACAGTTCGAATGAAGTAAAGTATCTAAGAAGAGCTTTCGTTCCATACGTAGGAAGGACTTGAGGATCCTTTATCGGGGATATGCAGTCTGCGATGTATTGATACTCGGCATTCACGAAGTAGGTGTTCCGAGGTTTTGTTCTCAAGTCTGCAGAAACGGCACCTCTCATCATCGAGTTTGCCTAACTTACTTAGGTCGTTTTTGTTGAGCGATACGGGTTAAATTTTTTTCGATGAACAACAACTTCAATGATTTTAAGCATGATCGGAGTAAAACAATTTTCGGATAGAACTGTTTTTGCACAGATTCTATGTTTTGAATGCCGAATTTTTTTTTGCCATAAACTTTTAATCCTAGAAAAAATATTAGAATTGCAGGACAGGTTAAACTTTGATTCACTTTAAGAATGCAATTTTCCAATAATATACTTGTGTAAAGATATGCATATAATTTGATTTTTCGTAACTAACGGGTGTTAAATAAAAAATGAGAATTTTTTCAATACCTTTCAGTAACTCAAATACAGAGCGTAAAATTTTCTTTCTCCAAGATAATTGCTCTTTGGGCTCCCTAGAAACAGTAGGCGTGTTTGGTTTTGCTAGTTTGAATTTAGTCCAAGCAAAGATGGCGTCGAAACAGCACGTGCTCCGCGAACGCATTGTACGGTTCTACGAAACGCATTTGCAGCAAGGAAAATAGTTCACGGTGACACATTTTAAGGAAGAAAATGTACCTGTCAGTACGGTATATCGTATCCTGGGTTCCCTGAACGTAGAGCGGAAGGTCGGAAGTGGTCGTCCGGTGACGATAATGACGAAGCAGAGGAAGACATCGTTAAAGAAGATGTTTGACAACAAGGACGCAACCAGCCTGCGTGACGCCGGTCGGAAATATGGCTGCTCCCACGTATTGATCCATCGGACCCTCAAGATGGAAGGAATCGTCTGCAGGAAGAAGACGAGGTCGCCGGAGTACACGGAGGAGCAGATTGAGACGGTTAAAACACAGTGTCGGTGGATGACCAAATAATACCGCGGGACGTCTTTCGTTCTGGACGACGAAAGCTATTTTCCGCTGTCCAAAACGCATATTCCAGGAAATGATAATTACTACTCCAGCGACAAGTCATCCACACCGCCTGAAGTGAAACACAAGTTCAAGCACAAGTTTTAAATAAAGGTTATGTTGTACATCGCCATTTCCAACCGGGGCATTTCAAAGCCTTGGTTTAAGCCGAGCGGTCTGGCAATCAACCAACAAATCTATCAAGAAGAGTGCCTCGATAAAATCCTGCTACCGTTCCTGAACGAGCATCACGCGGATGGGAAGTACGTCTCTTGGCCAGACAAGGCGTCTTCCCACTACGCCAAGAAGACGCTGGCGTATCTTGAGGAGAAAAAGATACCGTTCGTGCCGAAAGATCGTAACCCAACAAACTTGCCCCAGTGCCGCCCAATAGAGGATTTCTTTGGCTCACTCAGTGCCCTAGTATATAAAAACAATTGAAGGGCCAATGATACGAAGTAACAGACTACAAGAATCCGGAATTGTATCCGGAAAATGCCGTGCAACGTTCTTGTGAGAGCATCGCAACAAAGTTGCGTCGAACAGCAGAACACGGCCCTTACTCAAACATTCACTGATATTTTTTTTGAAGAAAATACATTATGGTATTAATAAAAAATACTGAAATCGATGAAAAAAAAATTTTTTTTTATATGTGATTGAAAAAATTCTCATTTTTTATTTACACCCGTTATAAAGCTTTCTTTCAGGTTTACAAATCACAACTTTTAAGCTTTAATTTATCTAATGGAAAGTTTTAATATGTATTACCTGCCGTGTCATATAATCCTTCTCGAACAAAACTTTATACTCTATAACTTTTTCCTAAAGACATGGTGTATTTATTTTGCTCCAGTAAGAGTCGACAAATGTGCCTCGAGAATCGAGAGAATTGATTTTGAAAGTGTAAACCAACAGTTCGCAGTATGTTTGTTAGAATACAAATTGTCATCATATATTTCAATTAACTTGTGTTAATTTTTTCACATTCCAAACCATTTACTACGTGATCCAACCACATCCCAAGTAACAATTCTATAGCTACTTGGTTTTCTAACGGTTTTATCACAGCAATGAATATTACCAACGATTTTATGGCGGTTAAACCCGTTACCAAAAATAGCAAGTCGTAATGAACACTGATAGCTGTCAATAAAACTCTAATAAAACTTCCAATAAAACCGGCAAGAGTCAATGCGATTTTGCCTTATTATTGGTTTTATTATTACTATCTATTGCCCCATAAAACCACTCCAGCTTGCTGTCATATAACATAGATACCACTTTTATTGCGGTCATTCAAATCAGAGTCTGTGTTTATAATAAGAGTCCCGCAAAGATGCAACCAGAGGAACCAAATCAGTGTCAAACGAGGGTACCAATCGAGCAATGTAAATAAACAAGGTGATAATGTTGGGAGTGGATGAAAAGTGTTGTAATTGAGCGTAATAAAAAATATGTGTTTTTCCGAAGTTTTACTTACACATTTTAATCCAACATTAAACCTGTACACTGGTTCACTTAAATTTAACAAAACATCACCGGTGTAATCATTCAAAACTGTGTACCTTGTGCAGAATTTCAAAAAATGATATTCGCTTATGCATGGTGAAAAACAGAACTGTATAGTTCTTGGCAACAAACGGCACAGAAACTGTGTTGCCGGAACGATAGATTTTCTCTTCGCGCGACTCTATATACACATAGACTCTGATTCAAATGCCCATTTTAAACCTGTCAAACTTGTAAACAAATATATGCAGGCAATGATATACATAAAGGTGAGACAAAAGCGGCTGAGTTGGTTTAGTGTGATGCAGGATTCTGTCGCAGTCTCCGTAAGATGTGTGTAAAATGCTTCAGAGCATCTTGCAGCGCATTTGTAAACATTGATGACGTAGAACTCCAAAAATCTAATCTAAAACACAGCAAACTTAGTACTTTTCGGTAGTTTTTTTTTTTTAATTTTATCGCCAGTTTGTCTTGTTTTGGTTGAAAATAATTTCCTATGTCGTTAAATTATGCGTCCTTAAAAATAAGGTAGGGGCAAGACACTATTGATATATTTCGAAATATATTCAATATTCAATTAAACTAAGTATGTATCATTGCAATTTTCGTGCACCTCTCTATTTATATTAAAGCTTGTTGATTCCTCATTATCGTCGGTGTGATGTCAGATTTTTCAAATAAAGTTGTCTAGGCCCCAGGGATTTACCATATTTTTCTCTAATAATACACGCATCCAACCTTTGCCGCACCTTACAACATATATATCATTGAACTAGGCTTATTGCGGCTACGATTAATGCCAACTAATTACCAACCGCGCCATATTGATATTTTTGAAACTTTTTATAATCTTGAAACGAAAATCGAATCGTCGTCTGACTAATAAATAAATTGAATATCCTAAGTTGATTTTGATCTATCTCTGTATTGAAGAACACGGCTAGATTTTTTTTCTGAAAAACTGAGCTGAAACAATCCAATTCATTTTTGCTAACAATGAGATCATTTTTGTAAGCCCGTACTATTTTGATGGCGCATAAATTTTAAGCGCCTATGATCTCAAAATGCACGACAAAATTGCATGCGCATATGCTTGAGAGCTACAAAACCTACCAAAAACCCCTCCTTATTCCTTATCTTTCTACAATATCACCATCAAATAAAATCGATTGCACGATGATAACCAACACAGGTAAAACATTTCTCCCGCGACGAGAGATTTCCTTATTAAAAAAAGTGGCGTGATGTTCTGGTGTGTGTGTAGGAACGGCACAACAAATCAACTTATTACGGTTGCTGTCAAGCAATGAAAAGTTGATTTGGACTTATTGTGGCAAGTAGCAGAGCGCAATAATGCAACCAAACTTATTGCGCTCTTAAAGAGGTAATGCCAGCTGCTTATAGTATGCGGTACTCTTTCCATGTGGTTTCAAAGTAGTTTTATTGCCATTCTTATAATTGTTTCAATAAGCTTGGCAAGGGTGGGCCACCTGGCTGTAAAGCAAACTTATAGCGGTTATCAGGAGGTTCTGATAGTATTTTTAGTTTTAACAGCAATTTTGCGAAATTGGTCATGAAAACCGCTAAAAGAATGCAATACGACTTAAATTGTTACTTGGGATATCCGCTTCCACCGCATCGTGTTGGGAAAGTCCGGGCGACAATTCATGCAACTTTTTCATTCGGGGCTATGGGCGGGATATGTCACAACCACGGAGGAGGTTCTGTGTTGTTGTGTGTCAAAAAAAAAACACACGAAAGTACAACTATTTTCAAACAAGAGCGGACATGTTATTTTTTTGGCTGAGTTGCCGCTGCTGATCCGAAATGGTTTGGTTTATTTTTCTCTGTCGTCAGGAGTACGAGGACGTGTATTATGCTAGTCGGTGGGAGAATCGAGGCGAACTTCCCAATGCAAAGGGAAACCACATACGATTTTAAGTACAGTTAATGAACACATATTTCGACTCAAGCACTAGCAATTAGTCCAATTTATAAAACTCAACAAAGCTTCAGATTCGGGACCTCCTTGTGCTGAGCTGAGGTTTCAAAAATTAATGCATAACTTGAAAACAGAGTGCACAAAAAATTAATTAACAGGCTGCGACTAATCTACTTCCTACCGTAATTTTTAGATTGTTGGCGCAGATGGTATTTTTTCAGTGTGGTTAAGCATTGTCTGGTGGTGAAAAAAGTTAGCTCTCGGTACGGTATTTACGCTTAGTTCATCTAGACAAATCATTACTTCAGTAAACTCCTCTTGGGGGTCCAACTACGCTGCCACCAGCACCACATCCAGTGGCGGGCTAAAAAAACCGCACATTCTTCAGCGTAATGCATTTGTTGAAAGCAAGTTCGTTTTACAGGTCTCTCTTGATCCTCATTCTAGCAAAAACTTCAGCTAGCTGCTAGCCGCCCAGGCTGCAGAGTGTTTACAAAAAAAAGTCGGAAACCGCCAGAATGGGCTAAACTTCTCCTCGGCTGATGGGGTTTTCCATTGATGGAAGCTGGAAGCCGGGGGACAGCGGACGAAAAGAGCCAGTATTCTTGTGCCAGCTTTTTCTTAAACATTATTCTTTGGTAACACAATTTCACGCATCTTCGAAATGGTTAGCTAGCAGGCAAAGAAAGCATTCAACCAAGAGGGAACATAAATTTGCATGCAAAGGAAACGGTTCGGAAAATAGACAGGTTCTGTGGAAAAACAAATCTAGCTGTGAGTAATGCGAATGCAGATTTAATTCAACGCTTGCAGAAACTATAAAATGCTTTTCGGTTGTGTGGGATGAAAAGTTTCGTGTTGCTGGTTATAAATACCTTGATTAATTATTTTATTGTGTAGAAGAATGAGCCCAACTTTTAAGGTTACTTTTCATTCATTGAATTGAGGCTGTTCAGGTAAATGTGACAGCGACAAAGCCAAACAGTTTGGACGCTCTCCAAGTTTGTTGTGGAAAATCATTTAAAAATACACAAAGCTGTACACTTGAAACAGTCATAGATCGTGGCAGTTATTCTCTCTTCGGTAAAGAACTTCCCGTGAATTATCAGTTAATAAAACAGCTGATATATAGCGATGACCCAGAATAGCCAAGCATGACAGTAACTACGCTGGTATCCGTGTGAAGCTCGTTGCCTGATGGCGCACAGAGTAATAGCAATATTTGCCATCTTGTCGCAAATAGTGAGTGAACATTTTCTTTTGCCATTTCCAGTGTTCGCCTCCCGACGGGATCGAAGCGCGAGGAAAGTAGCAGATCCAGTGGCAATCAGCCAAACCCATCAGCAGTGCAGTTCTCGAGTGCCGGCATGTGAAGCTTAATAATGCAAAGCATATTTATCCAGTGAGGAAAAAGTTTTCCTTTTTTTTGCCTTGTGCAAAGTTTGCCGCATACTTTCTTTTTCGGTGCATACCAGACCCGCAAGTTTAGGGTAATTGGTGCAACATTCGTGTTTGGTTGAAGTGAAAGCCTTTTTGAAAGGTCAGTTTGCAGCTGCTCTTAAAGTTTTCTTGAAAGTGTGAATACTAATATGGTTCGCAGAGAAGGGATTTGTGTAAATTTGAAAATTTCCCTTTTTCGATTGAAATAGTAGATTTATTTTAAGCCAAGCAATAGATTTACCTAGAATATACAGGAAATATTTAAAATCTATTAACATATTTAGGGTCATATCTTTTTTCTTCAACCTGGATTACATTCTGTGAAAACTGAAATGTGGTGGCAGATTTCTATTACCAATTAATTTCATACAATTGTACCGATTGTAATACTCAATGTGTGGATGTGAAAAAAAAAATCATTATGAGATTATTTTCATCGCGTGTACGGTTGGGTACGCTCTTGGTAGCAACCATAGCATACACTTTGCTACTTTTTCTATCGTCTTCGATTTAGAAAATACTTAAAAAGCACGCTTTCGATATGAAAGATTTGACATGTAAATTCTAATCGACTTGAACGGCAATTTATTTTTGGAGTTATTTGTAATCATTTGTGGGAACTTTTCGATTTCGGTAGCATTTTTGACAATTCTGAGCTGAACTCAAATAAAATATCTGTTTATGTGGCGGTTATGATTGAGGGCTAATTATAATTTTCACACTAAAATAGTCTTTCGAATCGGTCAATACGAATCTCTGAATAATTTAGGATTATCTTTTCCTAACGTATTTTTACCCTATGGATTAATTGTTTAGGTACTTTTTGTTCTCTTGTTCGTCTTTAATTTGAAAAAAAAAAAATCCTTTCTATGTCTTTTACTAGCTCAAAAAGTCGCTTTTAGGTGATTCGAAGCTAAATTTAAAATCATTTCCTGTTTCTTATCTCCTTCTAGTGAAGGAATCAGATAATAATCTCATATTAAACTACATCCTGTTACATCGTTTTCGGCGTATGGGTTTTTCGGCTTATGGGTTTTTTTTAGATATTTTCTGATTACTCCAGGATCATATTTATTTCACAATTTTGAAGGCGTTTCTAGCCGATTATTGACTTAATTCGGGATTAATTTTTTGCCAAAATTAGGCTAGGTAAGGAGGTTTTCTAATAAGTTTTAATCGATTCGTAAAATAAACCGGAATAATTTAACATTTTACTTTTAGGGCTGACTGTTGAAATGGTTTTCGTTAATACAGCTGGTTGAAAAGCATAGTGGTGATGGAACAGCTAGAGCGTACCGCCTGATAAACCTGCTCAACGTGGACTACAAGACTCTCGTCCATGTGATGAAGACCCGATTAGAAAACATCTATAAGCACATCGAGTGCTGCGCGACGCGCAGAAGTGCGCAAACCCAGACCGTTCTATCGTTCAAGCGACACTCTCTCTAAATGATCGCATGGCTCAGCTGACCGCGAGGAAGCGAAGAGAAAAGATGATCTCGACCCGTTCTCTTCCTGGGGCTCAACCAGGACTTCGTCGGATGGCTCTCCCGCATTGGTGCTGCCTCGTTCTCTCTACTGCTGGGATGCTCTATGTAGTATTCGAAGTAGCGCAACTAGTATGGTTGAATAGCATGCGGTTCCCCACCATTTGATATATAACCATATATTATAAAAAAATATTAGCAGTTTTCTAGTCAATTTTGAGGATCATTCTCCTGCCTGACATTTCCCATCCTCAGCGCCTTCTATCTTGCAATAAAAATGGAGTGCATAGAAAGAAACTTGATCTTCAAACTTCGTTTAGTAGTAAACTCTTCAGCTTCGTCTCCTCGAAAAAAGTCTTCATGCTAAATTTCAGCACAATCGAATATTGGTAACACTTTCCTCAAAGCGATTAAAGATAAGAAACTAGGAGAAAGGCAAAAATCCACCGAAATTATCTATTGGAAATTGTCGAAATCGAATTTTTTAAACCAAATATCTTAGCAATATATAAAACTATGAGAACTGACAACAGTTCAATATTTGGTATTACTGACAACAGTCTCAAAAAATTTTTTTTTCGAAAGATCAACTTTCTGTCTTCTAGCTCGAAAACTTTCGGACTATTAGAAACAACACCTGACTTCGAAAAGTCATGGGTTTCTAAGAATTTGGCATTAGAAAAAAAAAATTCGACATCGAAAATTTAATCGGTCAAAAAAGTAACACTTTGACAACTTTGAGGCATGATTTTCGGATGTCGAAAGTCGGTTGTAAAGGCAAAGTTATTCTTTAAGACCTTTGCCAGGGACTTGTAACACATAAGTCACTGTATGTAGGAAAACATAACGACCACCTGGATTCAAGTATGGTGTTAGACTGATTTTATTAACAACACAGTCTATTGAATCCCAACCCTAACCAATCTTTTTTCCGATTTTTCTCCCTGTTCGTTTATTAACCGTTTGAATCTTGGCTTTGAAAACTTTATTGATGTCTTTTTTTTGCTGCAGCAAAATGATTCCATGCTTTCATTGTTGTTTTTCCCGCGGGAAACAAGGAGTCTAGTGTCTGCACTTTATTCTGGCGAAGGAATAACAGAAAAATATACTATTTGTGATCAAACAACAGGTTGCGTTGAACGTGTGTCTGTCGGTGAAATTTTGTGGCTACACATAGTTCTAGGAAAAAGGCTGCCGCGCGATCGAGGTGGAATTTTTAATGGGGACTTTTTTGAGAAGACAAAAGCCTTGAGGCCTACCGCTAAACGTAATTTTTAAAGTCGATTTCCATTGACATCCTACTGTTTATGTCTTGCGAAAAACATCAATTCGAATATTGTTCTCGAATTGACCATTGACTGAACTACGTAACGGTTGATTTAAACAGCATGTGCGTTGCACGGTAAGCGGTATCACTAATGATAGCAGGAAATCACCTTATCTTTAATGTTGTTCCATTCTATTCACTCTTTTCAATATTCTCTCGCACTCATATCCATGCTTGTCATTCTCCTCTGTATGTGAAGGAGAGGAGAAAAAATTCACCGCGCACTTCCCTTCCAGTATGTGCCTGCGTGTAGCAAATGCTTTCACCACACTGCTTCTTTCTCACTCCAAAGTGTCTCAACCAGCTTACAGAGAGACAAACACACTCCCAGCTCACCCCACATCTGATAGAAACAAGAGGGGTAAATCACTCTACAGAGAAAACGCAGAAGTGCACAACAGTGTCCACTGGCGAGTAGTCCAGAAGGTGAAAAAAAAACCTGCCGGGAAAAATGTAGTCCTTGTGTAGCTACGAACGAATTCCACCAGAGTAAATTCGACTGGCACGAGCGGCACGAGCAACGCAGTCTATTTTTTTTCTCCCAATCTCTTTTCCTCTTCTGCCATGCTCAAGAAACCAACTGTGAAACGCACCGCAGATAGCTCTGCAGTGTAATTATTGTGCGTGAAGTCCCCACGTGTGAGAAAGTACACCATAGTTCATTGTCTCGCAAGAGAGAGATTTCAGATTTCACCGCAGTGCGCTCAGGTAGCTCAACAGAAAAAAATCGTTTGTCGCTCTCCTCTAGCATGAGCGTATTGATTTGCTCTTTAGTGTGACGGCAGTTGTCTCCGCAGTGCAAGATGTTCTCGTGCGCTCTAGAGGTTTACTGAAGAGAAAAGACAAGCATGCTCATATCTCTACTACAACCCGTATTAAGAATGAATGACGTGGCGCGCCAAACTACTGTTTTTCTAATACCATTTTGTTTTAAGATAGTTATTGGTGTTGGAAACAGAGAGTGTTACCCTCCTTCCTCTCTTTTCAATATTCTCGAAATTCCATAACCCCCTCCAAAAAGAATTTCTGGCTACACTGATCAGATGGTTTTGAAAACTGGTATAGCAACAACCCAATTGGATTTTTTTTTTGCGATTTGGTTCATTTTGGTGATTATAGGTTATAATTTCCCAGAAGTTCAATTGACCAAAACATAAAGCCGGAAACATTGGAAATAGTGAGTTAGAGTCCCTTCTGGATGAGGAAAATTTTTTTTGTCTAAGTCTCACCTTCAGCTCTTGTATGTTTTTTGCACTTTCGGAAAATTATAGGTTATAATTTCCCAGTAGTTCAATTGACCAAAACATAATGCCGGAAACATTGGAAATAGTGAGTTAGAGTCCCTTCTGGATGAGGAAAATTTTTTTTGTCTAAGTCTCACCTTCAGCTCTTGTATGTTTTTTGCACTTTCGGAAAACTACATATTTACATTGCCCGCTTTATAAATATTCAGAAATGGTTTTATACTGAGATACGTTTGATTTTGCATTATTTTTTTTACTTCTTCTTGTGACAAAAACCAAGCTTCGCAGTTTTTAAAAACATGTTGAGGAATTCTAACCAAATTCATTTCAACATATTTTCCTAGGGTTTTCGACATATTTTTCGGAAACTATTTTCTTCATTTTTTTCTTCATTTTTCTCTCACAATTTCTGATCAATAAAAGCGGTTTTAAACAAACCATAGAATATTTTTGGAGGGATGTTTTTTATAGCCTTTCCAGGCCTGCGGATGCGATTTACCCTGACCTTGAAGTTTTTTGTATGATAATAGTCACGCTACATACCCCTACAAGGGTATGAGGGATTTATCTATAGATAAAAGTGAAAATGCTGTATGAAAAGCGAAAAGAATGTTGCCCTGAAAAGATTATAGCTTTTTAACCATTCCCGTGAATCATGGTGTCCCTAGTGGATGCAGAAGTGCGTCAAAAGTCCGCAAAGTAATTGCTCGCCGGGTTAGTCGCTTCTACGTCTCCTTACGAGAAAACTCATCTCTGAAAATGTTACCTCTGATAGGTGCACCAAAATTTACAGGACTGGTTAAAAAACTATAATATTTAATTTTTCCAGTTCGAGCTCTAGGGAGAAAACTGTGTTTACCAGTGCAATTAATGTAATCAACTAGCATAGGGTTTTTATGACCATCAGTCAGACAACCCCCTATTACTTTTTTTTCTTCGAGCATACAAATGACAATTTTGATATCAATTGCAAAACAATTAATTTGTGTCTGCTAATGTTTAAAAAAATCGATTCAATATAAAAATATGAATAACATTTTACAACATAATGGAATCCAATCTGAAAAAACTTCGTCAGTTGAACAAACAAACAATAAATGAATAATGTTCGAAAATGAATTGTTCATTCGAAATAAACCCGTTATTTAAACTTCGTCACAAATATTTTTCGTTCTGTTCAAGTGGGAAATACATTGTGTCAAGTGTTGGTGGACGTTCAACATGCCTTGGCATCAAATTAAGAAAATTTAAAACTTTATAAAACGATGCATTCTGTGAAGCTCTAGTTCAGCGGCTCTCAACCTTTTTTCGTCCGCGTACCCTTTGGCAATATTTTCCAAATTAATTGTACCCTCTGGCTTTTAAAGTATTGCAGAGTGGGAGAAAGTAGTGGTAGATCACGATGTGGTAGTCTAGTTCAGGTTTTGAATTGGACAGTTTGAACAACAAATGAAGTATTATAAAAAACATTGCTTTCCCCGCCATTATTGATACCATTATTGATACCCCGCGTACCCCTAGGGGTACGCGTACCCCAGGTTGAGAATCACTGCTCTAGTTAGAAAGAAAGGTGTTCTTATTTCATCCGCTTTTCTAGTGTTATGTATCTAAGAAAATCTCTTCCTCATTCAATAATCATGCCACGATATTTAGTCGCCCGAACTCGATCAATTGACTCATCATCTATAACAACGAAGACATTGTCATTTACAATGTTGCGCGAGAAAATCATAATATTAGTTCTATCAAAATTCAGTTACAATTGCTTATACTTCAATCATCTGTTCTACGTTCCTAACAGCAAATAATAACGCAGTGTCATCGGTAAAAAGATTAATATCACAAAAAAACATACAACTCTTCGCGTGTCATCAATTTACGTAATAAATAATAAAGATCCTAATACACTTCCCTGAGGAGCCTCAAGATCATTCTCCACGGGACTAGATATAGGATAATTTATAAATTTATTGTCTCAAAAGCGCGTTTATGTACAAAAAAAACCTAAAAAGCTTCTTTTTATGATTTTCTGTGCTTTAGAATCATATTTATGTGATTCTAAGCTTAATACTGGATCCCATTTTTTGGTTATGCTTTTAAGATTGAAAGAATTTCTTGACGGTTATAGTTTAAATTTAGAAAATTTTTATTGTTTAGCTTTTCTAGTCTCTAGGAAAGGTGATTCTCGGTTCAATTTTGAGTTATTTTCTTCAAATGTTATGCGTTATAGCCTTCCAATACATTTTGGCGATTTTTAGCTTAATTTGAAAACTTTTTCGAGTTTCAATTTTGCAGTTTTCATGATGGAACGACTTTTTAGCGATTCGTTTGGAATCTTTTCTGACAATAATTGGTGTAAAGAAAGATTGTTATGTTTTTGACATTTCCTCGCATTCATCGTAAATTTTGACTTCTATTTTAGATAGCTTTCCAGCATTTCAGCTCTTTTTTATTGTGGTTTTAGGTCATTTTTGGCATTTCGAGGCCTTTAGAAACCGCAAAAAAAAGCAATAATAATTCTTATTATAATTACGTTGGATCCTTTCTCGTGTTCGGTGTGCATTGGAGTCGACATCATAAGCTAAATTTGAATCATGTTTAATTCTCTTCTCATTATAGATAGTTCTGAATCTAATTTGTGACCAAACATTATTTTTTAATTTGAAGAATTTATTTTGAATCTTTCTATATTATTCGCTTAAGAATAATTTTTCAGTACCTTTATTGATTTTATAACAAAATTTCTTTGAGTTCACTAAACTGAGGTTAAACTGGGGTCATTTTCTCGGAGAGTTCGAGCTCAATTTGGCATCCTTTTCGCAATTTGTTGTTGAAAGATAAATTCTCAGAAAATGTTAGGATCACTTTTTTGTTCGGCATTTTCAGAATTAAGATTTTTAGCGATATTCGTATGAATCATTTTTCGGTGGTTCCAATTTTTTTTTTCAAATAACTTAGCCTACAGTGTTTTTCGGTGACAATGAATATAATTTGGACCAAATTTTGGTGCAAATCTTTGGCCATAAACATCGATTATTGTTAATTCTCATCTTCGAGAAGTGGTTTTTGGTTTAACACATATAAAATTGGGATTATTTGCTTTACTAGAATTTTTTTGTTTGTTGATTTTTTAGCCGGATCTCGCATTTATTTTGGATATTTGCTGCCATTTTTGGACCTTTAGCACAGGTTTGAGATCACTTTTCTGATTTTGTCCCATTCTAGCCCTAATAATCGATCTTTCAGATTTGAAATAATTTTATGTTTTGATTCATTTTATATTAACGAAAAATAACACGATTTCATATTGCACTGATGGCTAGAAATGAAATGGTTTAATTTGCAATTTCTGGCGTTCCGAAGTGTGTTTTGGAAATTTGGAAAAGCGTTTCTCGGTGGTTACTATCATTTGAACTCATTTTTTCCCACAATTTCAAGTCTTTTAAAGAGGTTTTGTAGAATTATTAGAACAATTGATACGTGATTGATTATTGGCTTAATTTGGGATAATTTCCTCTAGCATTTCTTATTCTTTAGAAACATTTTTCGTCGATTATGTTTGTAATTATTGGATTTCTCATCCTATGACGAGAAATAATTCTGAACCAAAAAGGCAAAAAAAGCATTTCAAAGGACTCATTCCTTTGAAATACTTTTTTTGCCTTTTTGGTTCAGGATCATTTTCGATGATAGGATTTTTTCACTTTTAAGAGCGTTATTTCAGTGATAACGACTTATGTTTAGGATGTATTTATTATTTAGCATGTTACCTTTAGCATTGAGAAGTATTTTTTGATTGTAATTTTGGATCACCTTCGGTTTTTGTGTTTTTTGTGATTTTTTTTACTGGTTTGGGATCACTTTGTCACTTGATAGTAATTTTTAGTTTTGTTACTTGTTAGTAATTCTGAATGTAATTTGGGATCCAGTTTAATTGTGGGGTTTTCTGGCATTTGGAAGTTAACTTGGAATTATTATCAAAATGTTTTGTTGTCTAGAATAGAAATTAGTAACTTAATTTTGGATTAGGTTTTTTTGCACTTTCTGGTCCTTAGAAGCACTTCTCGGCGATTCTGAGCATAAAATTGCAATTTTTGCAGTATCAGGCCTTCAGAAGCCTATTTTACTTGATACTGAGCTTGATTTAGATTTATTTTCTGGTTTTGATTTTTTTTATTACTGAACTGGCTTTTGGGTTGGTGATTACTTTGAACTAGATTTGTGATATTTTTTGTGAGCAAATTTTTTTGTGGGCAATTCGAGAAATCTGAGTGATTATAAATGAAAATTTCTAAAAATTGTAAATACGTAAATACGTTTGAGATAGGCAAAACTTAGCTCTGTATTATTAAGAGTGGCTTTTCCCGTGTGACATGAAAGTTTCACTGTTATTTGTTAGAATATAAGTCAACCGCAAAAAGGAAATAATTAGACATGGACTGGACACTCATCAAAGCTAAGCAAAGTCTGCATCTGGGCCCAAAATTCATACCACTACCAAACATAGATATTGGAATGACTACAAACGACGATCCGTGCCTAGGTGGAAGTTCCCTTTTACGGCCCTTGTCAGGTAGGGTGTGGAGGTGGCTGGGGTGGCCAAAAGGCATGTGTATAGAAAAACTCCTGCTGCAGATGTTCTTTCGCTTAACGGCATGTACATCAAGTCATAAGCGAAAGTTGTTGCTGTTGCAATAAATGAAAGTTAATCCCCTCTGACATACTGCAGGTTGCAAATGGATCGGTAAACATGCACGTGCACGACGAGTGTCTGCCGGTTGAGAGCAAAATATGTGTACTATACAAATGCATCACAAGTGTAACTTTTGCACTCTGTGCATGCCAGGAAACAAAACTGAAAGTGCAGAAGTTTACAGGTACTTTTGGGAGGGGATTTTAATTTGGCCATTCACTATCATTAATTGGATCGTCGTCGTCGTCTTGATAGGTAGGATTGTATTAGACGTGGGGAAATATTTTTATTACGAATCTCGCATGTGTGCAAGTTCGCAGCACCATTAGTCTGCTAGAGCCGTAACAGGTTATCATCGTCAGCATAATCATAGTATCTTCATCAAACATTTACGATGGGTATAAAAAGGGCGACATATGTCCTGAATTTACTCATGTTATTTTCTGGCCGTAATGTTAACGTTCTGACTCGGATATATGGGCGAGCTGATTAATGTTCGTAAAAAAATAGTTTCAATAATTCAGTAGCACCGTTATTGTACCATCTATCATGCTATTAGAAATCAAAAGATCCAACTTCGCTACGTTGCGAATCCACTGAACAAAGAAACTAAATTAAGTCGAGACTTTTGAGAAAACTAAACCGATTCATCTACGCTGTTTTGCAAAATGTCATGGATCGGCACTAAATCATACTATCAGCAGTGCTGCTCCACCGTTGGTCGTGTGCATTTTGATAGCCTATTCCGGCCACTGTTTCTATTGGCTGTGCGTAAATCAAACCCTAGAGTCCATTTTCGTCAGAAGTGGATCATAAAAATCTGGTCTACCTCGGCAGTTCGGCTGTTTTTCTGCACTGCACCCTTTCTTCGATTCGAACGAGAAGCTTCTCCTAAAGTAGGTCTACATGGGAGATAAATCTGTGCGAAATCAAAACTGCTGCAGAGGAACTTTTCGGGCATATGTGTCTGTTCAGTACAGGCAATCAAATATAAAATATCTTTTCCGAAACCCGAGCCCGGCTGTGCATGAAACATATTCGATGGGGATCGATTGCTGTTTCGTCGATTGAGGATGCTCGAATGGGTTTTTGTTTCCTGAGCAGATAAATTATGTAGAATGGTTTTTTTAAGAATTATCTTAGATAGTGTAGGATAAAAAATGAAAAGAGGTATAACATTTAAGGCAACAACATAATGACCCTTTAAATGATAAAATTGAATAAAAAAAATTGTAACAAGATACTAACGTCTGGAATATTGCCAATAAACTTGAGCGTCTCTATCGCTCACGCATCTGATTTCAGGGCTGGAGGCCTAGTCCAGAGAAGGTTTCTATTATGTATGTGTGCAAAATGTTACTGTCTGGCGGGCTCATAGAGCGCACTACATTCGGCTAGGCTAGGTTTATTCATAATTGAACGACACAGTTTCCTGTCAGTATCGAAGCACGGATAAATCATGGAAATTGTTCCTTCTTGTTGTCTTGTTTGCATTCTGTCGATCTTGTTTCATATGCATAATAGGTAGTGCTGTAGTTTCTTGCGAAGGACTAGCTGTGTGATTGTATGTAGTAATTTCGGGTTTGTTGTTGTTTCACTCCAATTATTATCTTTTTTTCCAAATATATTATCTTCTTTTCTATTATCATATTGCACTCTTTGCGTTGTGATCCTGCATTCCAAAAAAAAACCACCACTAGTAGTTAGAGGAAATGTCAAGAATGCAAAATGTTAGAATTGCGTAAAATGCTCTCAATTGCTGAAGGAGAAAACAGATTTAATCCTTTTAGCAGTGAAACGTACCTTAGTTATACCAGTAAATTGCTTCAGTAATGTATGCGTTGCTTTATTCTGAATACACGGTGCTCTCATAGACCGTTATTATAAAAAAATGCACCATAGAATCTGAGTACACCATTCGATCTCTTGAAGGTCGTAAAGTACAAAAAAGTGATATAAAAACGACGAAATACTTATTGTAAAGCACGTTTTTCAACCACCATTTTATGAAATAAATTCCAATATAGTTACAACACAATCCAAGGGTTATATTTCAAGACATTAACAATTGGTGAAAAAGATTTATTTGAAAATCCCACAGTGCACAGTGGACTAAACTCGAAAAATCGTGATCGTTCTAGATTTGACTGTGAAAAATTGATTTTATGTACTCAATGTCTTCAGCAAAATTGTTTCATAGAACAAGGCCTTACTTTTGGTGTTTTTATTTTTCGATCAATCCACCTAACAGTTAGATATAAAAAATATTTTTTCAAATTTTCAATATACCAGATTGCTTCCTTCAGCAAAGTTGTGGGAAATTTCAAAAGCAAAACAATTGTTGAATACTGCGATGTCCTATGTGTGCGTTGGACACGAAAAAATAGAGTTTTTTGTGGAACACGCCTCCTTAAAGTCAGTTTTTTGTCTATAATTTTGTCTGTAATGGTCAAAACAATGCAAATTATTCCAAGATTTTATTCATTCAACTAAGATTCTCTCAAGACTTAATAAAATTTATTGTTTTGACAATCATAGAAAAAGTTATAGACAAAAAACTGATTTTAAGGAGGGGTGTTCCACAAAAAACTCTATTTTGTCGTGTCCAACGTACAGATAGGACATCGCAGTATTGAACAATTGTTTTTCTTTGAAAATTTTCCACAACTTTGCTGAAGGCAGCAATCTGGTATATTGAAAATTAGAAAAATTATTTTTTTGTCTAACCGTTAGGTGGATTGATCGAAAAACTAAAAACGCCAAAAGTAAGGCCTTATTCTATGGAACAATTTTGCTGGAGACATTGAGTATATAAGATCAATTTTTCACAGCTCATTTTTCGAGTTTAGTCCACTGTGCACTGTGGACTTTTCAAATAAATCTTTCCACCAATTGTTAATGTCTGGCAATATAACCCTTGCAATGTGTAGAAACTATTTTGGAAGTTATTTCATAAAATGGTGGTGGAAAAACGTGCTTTACAATAAGTGATGATTTTGAAATTTTGACCAGACATTCTGGACGTCATAAGGGGCCATCCACATACAATGTGGACAGCTTGCGGGGGGGGGGGGGGACGTACAATGTCCACGGTCCTTACAAAAAAAAAAAGAATTTCTATGGGCATTTGTCCACGGGGGGGGGGGGCTAATAATCGTTAAAAATCTGTTCACGTGGTATGTGGATGGCCCCTAACGAATCGAATGGCGTACTCAGATTCTTTGGTGCATTTATTTTATAATAACGGTCTGTGGGAGCACCGTGAATATTGATTAAAGATTTGTAATTCAACACTCATGAATACAGATTTAACTACTCAGTTTAGCCTGGGTTCGAATTTCAACGCCGACATAGGTGTCGATGGTTGTGGGGTGGCGTAATCCACTCACAACCAACCCAACTGGTCTAGATTTAATCCTAGCCGACACTGGGAGATTTTCTGAGGCGAAAAATCTCTAGGATCACGCCTTTTATCGCGTTAGGAAGTAAAGCCGTTGGCGGTCCGTTAAAAAACGGGCCGTAAGTTAGGGTCCTAGATGGAGTCGCCTCCCTGGGCGTCGGAGATTGGCATAACAACAGTGGCGGATCTAGACCGACGGAAAATAAGCGAGAACAAAAAAAAACTTCTCTGATATCTATACACTTACACTTCAAAAGATTTTTTTTAAATTCAGGTAACTGTGTAATGTTCTAAATTTATAAGCTTAAAATATCTTGTAATTGAAATTTCATTACCATGTTTTAAATATGAGTTCAATATTCGTGAAACTTTCAAGACTATTTGAAATTGATAAAAACTTAGAGATAACATGCAAATTGTGACCAATCAGGGTTGAAAATAATACAAAATACCAACCATAATGGGTATTTTCAAAACCAAGATGGTATACAGTGGCCAACATTCGACTCCAGATGTCATTTTAAAATCCAAGATGGCGACTTCTGGTTTCTGGTAAACAGTCTAAAAAAAATCAATCACCACCTTTGGTGGCAACGAAATAGTTTACAGACGTCATTTTGGAATCTAATTTGTTTAAATAAATAATCAATGAAATTTGGGTACGTTATGATTCCAGATTTTCAAACCTTCTATTTTAAGTTACATCGGATACCGAGTCAAACTGTCATTTATTTAGAAGAGTTGATCTATAAATGATATCGATAAACACTGCCAAATCCGATAGACAATTTCATCTGGAACATTTAAAAGAAAGAAAACAGTATTTTACATTGCGGTTAAAATAAAGTGATTCAGTTTCTTTTCAACCGCAACCGCAAAATTTTATTGGTTTTCAATCGCGCGGATGATTTTGCGGTCGATGTTGTGTTTAGCACAGTTTAGATCCCAACCACAAATTCAATCCGGATACATTGTGCGTTGTCTGATAACGGGTTAGAATTAAAATTTTGTAATTTTTTGTACTGCTGTTGAAATAGAAAGGCTGATGTACCCTAGTGAAATCCAAATTATTTCTCATGAAGAAACGAACCGTTCACGCGACTATTTAATTGTAAAACCTGATTGCACCAATCAACTGTTTGCAGTTCGTTGTTCTACAGATATTTTTGTATATCACAGTTCTTAAAACCCCAAAGAAATCTTTGATCGAGTTGAGCATATTGTCCTGGAACGTTTATGTTAATTGCTATACTGTGATGATGCTTTATCTGGCCAAAACACATACTGCCGCTCACGAGAATAGCAATTGAAAATCGTAACGCTTTGAGTGAATTTTTTCATAAATGCTTTTTCAATCGAGACCATCAACAGAATTTAGTACTGCAATGACAACCTAACACTATTGCATCATAAAACTTGCATAAACACTGAAATTTGATTAAAATTTGTTAAAAATCATAAGCTGGGACTCACATGCGATTACTTTTACGGTACGTAGTCAGAATGATAGCAAGTCATTCCCATAGCCAGCTAAGACCGGTGATAAAAAAAACTACTGCAAATCAATGGCAGTGCTATACTGCCCATAATTCAAAAATTGGCTAATATGCCATAGGCATCAAATCGAGAAAAACTCATTTGAAAGTTTTTTGTCGGTACAACATATTTTGACTGTTCATGACAACTTTTTTATTGAGTATATCACCCTTCATATATGCTGGAACCTTGCCGTTGAGTTGAAACAGAGAAATCTGTAGAAAAATTCCATCCGCCACGTATGTATTTTTAACACAGTAGCCGTTTTTTTTTGACGTGGGACACGTCTTTGTTAACTATACTGGGATGCATTCTGTAAAATTGGAAATGAAACGGGCAAATGTTGCGTCAGATTTCAAACGCTAATAACAGCATAACCACATGATGGTTAACAATAACGAATATGTTGTTGGATAGATAAAATGTATAACAATTTTGTAATGTGTTAATTATCACTCTAATTGCTCTAATTAATGCTAAGCGGTAAAATTGATAATAATTTCAATAACAAATTTACGCGAATAATGAACCAATTACATGCGAGCATTCCTAGCACAGACGACGTGAATGGACACCATCCGTTCCCTGTGATATTCCCTGTATCAATTTCGAAGTAAAAATTGACAGAGTCTCCCCGTCCCAATTGGTCAATTTATTTTTGCTTCCATGAGCTTAGACTAATATGATGTCTCGAAGGTAAAAGTTTTCCTAAAAGTTGGAAACAATACCCATCATTGAACAATCTCTAAACCTGCGTGTTAGGTACTGTAGAACCTAATAAAAACTGATGTCTTGAAAGAAAACATGCCAGTAAAAGCAACAGTACCAGTGGAGTATAGAACCGCAGGTCTCTCGTCGTCTATGATTGCATTGGTACTCTTCTATTCGTACTGCAGCAGTACTATTCGTAATGCAGTGGTACACTTTTGTTCGTACATTTCTATTCGTATGCAATTGAGGAAAAACTACAATGCTGCTGTTGATGGTGATTGAAAGTTTATTTCATAAATATGATTGCCATGAATTACTCAACAAGAATTGTAAATTTTTGCAACGGATATTTTTTTAATTTTATCTTCGATATTCACTAAATAATCGTGACCGGATAGTATCGAAAGAGTAAATTCCTAAATATATACATTTATAGAAGAGTAAGAATCTGCGAATGCTTGTGATTTTTTAGTTTATTTAGTAAGATTCGCACAGAATTTTTTTTTATAATTCAAAATTGTTAGATGATATATTATTATTCTAAGCTTTACCATAATAAACGTATATTTCCTGTCTTCGTAATACAGCGAATGTAGTTGCAGGCAAATGAAAAAATTGTCAAGCAAAAAATAAAAATGTAATTGTGGATTTCTACGATTTTTTGCTGGAACTTGTTAGGAATTTTGTTCAAAATATTTTCTTATGTTTTCCAATTGATGAACCTTTGTAAGGGCTTCCATATTATTTTGAAAGTAAGATCCATACTATAGATTTGATTTAGTTAGAGTTAAATAAGACAAAACCATTCATTATGATAACGTAAGCATTATTGGATTTGGTTTTTGAGGATATAGAGATAATTCTGACTTTGACGCATCATGAGAAATTCTTGGTGCTTCTTCAACAAGCACGATATGATTGTGCCTTGTTAAATACATATTTTTTTGCAAAAAAAAAAAAAAAAAAAAACTAAAGGCATAATATCGCCAAATATAAATGACATTTCTTCGAGTGTTGTTGAATATGTTCCAAAAATTGATTTCCAGGGGAGGCTGAAAATAAACACATTGATGCTGTCTGCAGACTCTGTATATTTTGTAACAAAAAATCCCCTAATTACAGTGTTTAGTCCCACGTCACCATTTCATACAACCCTAGGGCTGTATACCTTGTAGTATTTCAATTATAAACGAAAGGTCAGTTGACAAAACGGTGTGCAATTTGGCTAATATCCATACGATGTGAATTATATCATACTCGTTGGTGATGAAAATGGTTTTAAATTTAATAAAACAACACGGAAGCACAAGTGAGGATGAAAAGGACGACGAGAAAATTGTTACGTGCAGCAATATAATAATATAACGAAAATATTATTATTCATGGTTATCTCACAATCCACTTTCCTATTTTGTCTCATTAAATCCAAAATGAAATTTGAATCTTCTCTTTATTAATATTACTCCTAATCAAAGAGGTAAATATCATTTTTTTGAATGTAAAGATTTATGACAGAAGGAAACAGTCACACGTTTTGATCATTGGGTTTCGCACTACAACAAATAAATTCTTGTAGCATCAAATATTCTTCGTGAAAAAGTCAAATTTGGTGCAAGGGCCTTACGATCGCTCACCTGTCGCCAGTAACCACCAAGCTAGAACACACTTTCGAAAGTTAGAAGAAACACAGCTCAGTAATACTACACTGGTTCGTGAACATGCCACAGGTTCATATTGGATATTAGCCAAATTCTCAATTATTTTGGATATTAGCCAAAATTGTTCCACGTTTGCTGCCTTCCCAAATGCATTTTTTGACAATCGGCTTCCGTAGGGACCTTGTTTAGGGTGTGTACCATCACGAGATACTGTTTTCTCGATTTTGGTAAAAATGGCATATTAGCCAATTTTTGAATTTTGGGCAGTATAGCTTGCGTTTGGAATGAATCCATCGCTTGTCAATTCATAAATGACCTTCTCTCATGCTACATTAAACAAGTTTTTTTGTGAGAAGCATAACACAATGTACCAACTGCGCAGCAATGTACCATTGTACCATTTCTCTGAGAGCGGTCACACGTTCGTGACGGCGAACAGCTTCCACGTAGCAGTGGAAGCAAATATGAAAAAAATTAATCCACCTAGTGGTGCAGAAACCTTTGTTATACTAACTATTACTTTATACATATTTGGCCAGTCACCTACAAATCGTATACCATCATAAGTCCAATTTCAATAATGAATGAAATGAATTTGAAAGATAGTTTTCAGAGAGTTAACCAAAGACGATCATTGAATTAAAGCTTGAAGTGGTTTTTGCAAATAATATGAATGTTATCACTGGAGTACATGAGTCTTAGTTTTTCGATCACAAACCAATTTTTAAATGCTGGCTAGAAGTATTTGATTTTATTTTTTTAGATAATCGAACATGGGGAAACAGTAATAGATAACAATGATGTTGATTTCACACTAGAACAGCAAACATGTATGTTAGTTGAATGCGGTTCTACTTATTCGCTTTATTTTCAGAAATCGCAGGACCTAGATTTATGAATCAGCATCAAGTTTTTTTTACGAATTGAAGCAAACTTCTACAAACCTGCTCTCGAAATATAGTTTAGAATTATACAGGAAAAAAATATAGCTATTGATGAAAGTTGTCAATTTATTTCTATCTCAAATGCATTATCTGAAAATGCTGGTTCTCCACGATCTTTGAGAATTTTAGATTTTCATAGTGTAGGAGAGAACATTATTCTTCTCGAAGGCCTAGGCTGTATGAAAAAATCCGAAATAAAGACTTTTTAAATCTTGCTGCGATAACGAGAAGTGGAATAACATGGATACTGGACACTCTGTTCGCACTTAGTCTTAAATTAGAAAGCAATATTTATATGTTACATGAGCATAGTGTATCATATCATAGCGATAATTAACTTTTCACCTGCGCGCACTAGTAAACGTGTATAGCCATGTAGAGTTGCTTCAACACTTTTTCCTAATTTTGCCGATTACGTTTACCAGCTACTTTAGATTCCTGGTTACAAATTTAATACATAAAATAAGTATTCAACTTAAATATTTTCCAGCTGTTCAAAACGTAGCATTGCAAACAAAACAGCGATTTATTTGCGTTTTTCTCAACGGGTGGCACTAACACATTCGTACGTTAAAAGGTCTATACATCTTTGGTAAAGCTTTTCAAAATATCTGCATCGCATGCTTTCATTTAAGCATGCGAACTGTGGGATCAGATTTTGCTACAATGCTTGGCTCCCGAAAGCTGTAAATGTTTCTTACTTTCCCAAATCTAGGTTCAACGTAAAATTTAGTATATATTTTAAAAGAAGTGAGGACGGGAGCTTCGGAAGAAAAGGAGCTAAGTAAGCATTGCAGTTTCTTCTAAAATCTGGTTCAAATTTCCAAGAAAAAGCTTAAGGGTAATTTATTTACACCAGTTAAGACGCACTACGAAGAGTGTAAAGATTATGAAAATTGGTCCATGATCGTTGATTTCCTTTGAGAATTAAATAGCGATACGAAAAAAGAGGGATAGAGAAGATCAAAGAGCAGTGAGAGAGAAAAATTATACAGAAAGTAAAATATCCCATGTCTAAAATATACTTTGGTCAAAACTCTACAGTTCAAGCAACCAATAAAAGATCGCACTCAGTATGATTTTCAAAGATCTCTGGGGCTTTAATTTGAGCATGCGAACATCAAAATCGGAAGATGCGTAAAAAGGGTGTTTTTTTGTTATTTTTTTTTGTTCGATTTTGATATACTACACATATAAACAACATATTTACACATCTATACATACAGGCACACATTCACATACATACAGAAATTGTTCAGTTCGTCGATCTGTGTCGATTGATATACAACACATGGCGCTCCGTGCCATTCATTTTGCCTTAAAAGTTAAATGTCTCATATAAAAAATACTCTTTAAACAATATTTTAAAATCTAGGCCACTAATCAGAAATCCACTCGGTAGCATTCTGGGGGGAGCACAGTAGCTTTCGTTTGCGTATAAGATCATTAAAATCGGATATTGCGTTCTGTAAGAAAGGTGCTTTAGTATTTTGCGGCACATACATACAGACAACATACATACACACACACATACACACATACACACACATACACACGAACAGACATTGCTCAGTTCGTCGAGCTGAGTCGAATGGTATATACGATTCGACCCTCCGGATCATGGATCTATTTTGCGTTTTTCGACCGATTTTATAACCTTTGTTTAGTATAACAAAGGTAATAGTATAACAAAGGTAAAAACACCTATAGCTTAGGAAAATGTTTGCTCCGTTAGAAAACAGTTAAGTAGTGTACCGAAGTATTTGGTATAACTGACTAATTTGTCAAAACGAAATTCACGACAATAATTGAACAATTCTTAGCCACATCTTTACATAAAATATGGATAAAATACAAACTAAAGAATGCTTTAACTAATCAGCAACTATCAACTAGAGCCACACGTTGTAGAACCGCGTAAAATTCAATCAAACCTCCTATCGAATAAACTTCTCGCGACTTCTTGCGACTTGCGATCACTTTTGCTATGGGACAAACCGACTTGCTATTTTTTCATAGTTCCGCAGAACGAAGTATTCAAAAATATTTGTTTTATCGAAAGTAGATACAAAAAGGCTTTGATTCCATAAATAAACTCAAAATTGATAAAAATGCAATTGGGACGGACTTGCCATGAGCGGCAGTATACCTTCCATCGGCATGCTATTTGTGAAAAAATGGAATCAAAATTTTCTTCAAACATTCGTTCTGGTACAGTTCTTGATTGATAGCCAAACCACTGGATTTGAACCAAGATTTTGACAAAAAGAACGTAGTTCTTTTTGTCCATTACTTTGGCCGGTCTTCTACTACCTGTCTAGCGAATTGTTGTTTAAAACCGGAAGGTTATTTTGACAAGCTGAAGAAAATGTTATGCAATTGAGGTCCATACGATAACGTAGGTAGATGTAAAATTCATTCGTGATTATGAAATAAGCGATGGGCGATGGCCTATTGAGCATGCATTAACAAAACAAAAAAATACTGGTATAACGAGTAGAGAGAGAGCTTACATATACATATTCTCATTTTTCTAGGAACATGTTTGTTGTTGAGTGAGACAGCCAAAAAAATTGAAATTTCAGTTATTACCAGTTTTCGCCAGTCCAAGCAGTTGTTATGTTCAAAATTGCTATCCATTATGCATTTTTGGTAAGTAGTCGAATTCATAATAATTCAACGAATGTTCAAGATTTAATAAACCGAATAGACTGGCAACTCAAACGCGATCCAAAATATTTCTTTCTTGATGTAATTCTTTCTGATCGTGCTATCGCGCTTATCAAATAACGTTAAATAAGGACAGCAATCAACATCACCTCTATCCTGAAAATATCCATATTGGGTGGTATCGGTCATTCTCGGTTGTTTCTCAGAAGTCTGAGATCGATTTGTGGCCTCAGTGCATCATTACGATTGCGGAAATACCCACATTGGGTGGTATTTGGTCACGCTGTATTCCAGAAACCGGAAGTCGCTATCTTGAATTTCAAAATGACATTTGGAGACAATCTGTGGCCACTGGGCGCCATTCTAGTTCTGGAACGTCCATATTAGAAACTGGAAGTTTCCATCTTAAATATAAAAATGGCGTTTGGAGTCGAGTTTTGGCTGTTTCCGAAAAAAAACTGGTTGAAATATATCTTTAATTTGTATGGGACCTGCCTCCCTTCCAGAGTACGAAGGAGTGTCAAACCACCATAGAAATTTGTGTTTGATTTGTATAAGAGCCCTCTCATCCAGCAGTGGGAGGGGTGCCGAACCACCTTGAAAATATTTTTTGCTCTCAAAAACTTCTACATTAGCGTGTCCCAAAAAATCGATGTTGAAAAAATCAAGGTGCCCAGCCCTAAATTGAAAGATTTTTGTAGAACATTTCGACTTTCTAAAAAATTGTTTTCAGGTTGCCCAAACGTGATTTAAGGAAAAATTACTTTTTTAAGCTACATACCCACTCTTTTGCACTTTTTCCAATTCCTAAATTTTTCCATATTTTTTTTTGTTTTTGTGGGGTTGTTTTTGAATACTTTGCATTGTTCAGTTTAGCATTGCATTCAGTTATTTGACTACCAGAGCCCTTTAAACATCACAGAAAAAAAATTTTTTCTAATAATTTTTAGATAAAACCCTTCAAAACACAAATAAAAAAAATTTTGATCAAGAACTGAAATTTCATTGCAATTCTTGACGATAATTTACATGAAAAAAGATATTTGATATCTTATCGGGAAGCTGAGATATTGGCATTTATATATGTGATGGAAAACTATGCATTTTCTCAAATATGCCACTAAAGCTCAATATCTCCATAGCACAGTGTTTAATTTTGCCGTTTGTGCGAATAATTTCCTAAATAGTGATTCAAATGTTGATTATAGCCATAAGTCAGTCATTTCTTTATAAATTACGTTTGGGTAACCTGAAAACAATTTTTAGAAAGTTGAAATGTTCTACAAAAATGCTATTAATAAATATTAATCTCTCTTTCAATTTAAGGCTGAGCACCTTGACTTTTTCAGCATAGATTTTTTTTGGACAGCCTGGATACTTTATAGATCACTGGCGACGTGTGTAGACGCTTTATTTATTGCGTCCGTGGTAATCGCGTTTTATAGTGATATATAGCACGATAAATTGTGAATTTCGTGTGGTAATTGTAGGTGAAAGTGTTTCGAGTGTTATAACAGTGTATTAAAAGTGATTTGGAAGTGAAACGATCTGGAAATTCAAAGTTTTATTGCCGTTTTTTACCAATTTGTCGCCTAGCAAATGGCTGCTTTCAAAGCGCAGTGTTGTGTTGGTGACTTTCCTTTGATACGGTAGTGTGCAAGCATATTCTCCGCCGACGGCACGATCTGCTGAGAGGCAGAAACTGAGAGAGCGGCAGTTGTAACCATAGAAACAAGTTGCCTATACTTGTTTGTGTGCGAGCGGAGGCATGTTTGGTTTGCTGAAAGCTGATTCAATGACTAAGATAAGTGCATACATTTACAGACATGTTTGTTTATTTATAAATGACTCGAAGGTAGTAGTTTTCACCGACAAGAATCAAATTGTTTTTTTTTCTATATTTCGTGTTGTAGCGTGTGCAGTATAGTATGAGTTTTTTAGCGATGAATTTGTGCGTCATTTAATGGCGAATTTATCTTTCATGTGTGCTACCACAGCGTAGCATTTTCGTACTGTTCTGTCATTCATTCATGCACCGCTTGAAAAGGTGCACCACACGATTGCTGTTTATCTATTTTGCGATATTTCCCAATGTTAAAAATGTCTTGAATTTCTGAACTGAAATATATCTGATGACCATGTTTTAATGTCCATTGTCATTCCTTTTCTATTTATGACTTCACTAGCTTTTGAATAATTATTTTTACGCCATAGCAAAGTTTTGTTAAACATGCTAAATTTTTATAGACGCAAATCCGAAACGGTAAAATGAATAATAATTGTTCTGGCATTTTGTAAAGGGCTTAGAAATACTGTAATGTTGTGTCAAGCTCGTTTCTGCGGCTGTGCTACACCGTCCTGGACTACACTTTACAGCTCGAAAACGAACACGCAAGCGACGCTACACTCAGCTGTCATATTTTTAGTACGCCATTTGAGAGCATTTGTTTTGTTATTAGTGTTTTCAGACTGCACCCTGTCTCTTTCGGGTGTAGTCCAGGATAAAGTGTGTAGTCGGATACAGAAAAAGTATAGTCCGGAAAGTGAAAAAAAAGTACAGGACAAAACTGTAGTCCGGGTGTGAATGCGCCGCGGAGACGAGTTCGACATTACATATGCTTTTACGCATGTCGTTTGACAAAAAGGTCCCCGTCGCTCAGCTTAATAATGAGCCAACATAACGCGTAACATTACTTGAACTCGTCACCCAGAGAGTACTGTTGTGGTTTGTGGAATTCGGAATATGGTGCATTGTTGCTAGTCGAAGTCGAAATCTTATAATTCAATTTTTTCGATTTTTCTAGTTTTTGAGCAGAGGTTTTTGTATACTATGTCCCAATAATGACTAGTTCGGCATTTTGTCAACAAACTTAAGATATATATTTTGGTCAATCTGCGTATCTGCATTTTTCAAATTATTGGAGCTTTGGATGCATGAAACTTTGCCAATTTTTCTATTTGATAGGCAACACTCGCATCGACAGCTAATAGAGAATCGGCGTGAAATATCGTGCTCCCGAGCGTCTCCGTCGGTAGTCGTGGATTGAGCGGTCGTGCACAATGCTTTGGTAAAACGCGTCTCCGGTCCGGGAGAGTTTTGCTCATATAAATGTTTTCGAAATGTAGTAACCCAACTTTATGATATGTTAGTTCAAATCGTCCACTTAGTGTGGTATACCATTTTGCGTTTCACTAGGATGTACCACACTTACCTGTGCGTGACCCTAACAACACTCTTTAGTTTATTACTGCTTTAAATCGGTCTCAAATCAAAAAATCGCTTTTTAAGAATAGACGAACAGTATACAAGAAACGCCGTTAGTCGACCAGCTAAGCTCAAAGACAGATGTCCGGGTGACCGAATATCTAGAGACTTCGCGTCGATACCTTTCATGAGGTCGTATTTTCTACAGATTGGTTATAAACGTGTTATAATTTTTATATAAATAGGGTCACTCCACGAAGAAGTGATAGGAGTCGCGAGGCGTTAACGTGGACTCACCTCTCGTAGCTTTCGTAACATTGTGTAGTCAGCTGAGATCAATCAATGGGAGACACGTTACGGTAGTTGCATAATGACTACATAAACAGATGTTCAAATATTTGAGTCGGTCTTGATTGAGTCATAGGTCCGGTATTCTCGCGTGCACTTTATTTTTGCGGTGTTACTTCATCTAACATATTGATCGCGTTATTATTTCCGTAGAAGGTATAATGAACTCGTACGCGCGATATTTGTTATTATGAACCCGGTACTCGAACTCAGCGCATCGTTTACCAAAACGAACCTGCTGCAAACCTTACCCTTTTCTCCAACATCCCAGTGATTTCTCGTGGAAGTGCAGAGGTGTTCTCGGCTTCCAATAAAGCGAGTATTACGTCAACATATTCCTATACACACTCCTTCTTTGACCTGCATTCGGATGCGGCCGGCGCTGGTATTGCCTAATATAAAGATTAAGGTCACCAGTTTTTACACATTGAAGATGAATGTTAGTCCCAAGCATCATCTGTTGGTTCTCTGTGTAATTACGGTTGATCTGGCAATAACGGAGTAGCAACCGCGGGCGGTCAATCATGCTCATGCTCATGCTCATGCTCATAGATTTTTTTTGGACAGCCTGCTCTGCCGTTCCAATCATAGTAGTCCCATGTTCTACACAAACCTTATGCACGCTGGGACAACTATGCTTGGAAGGGCAGTACTCCACATGCCAAATTTGGTTCCATTTATTTGATCAGTTTTTGAGTTGTGAAGAAATTTGTGTTTTAATTGTATGAGAGCCCTCTCTCCCAGAAGAGGGAGGGATGTCGAACCACCATGAAAATTTTTCTTGATCTTAAAAACCTCATCATATCAATTTTGATTCCATTTGGCTGAAGTCGTCAAATACTCTAAATGTTCTGAAAAGTGAATCAAATTTAATAACGAATAATTCAGTCTTGATAGTTAGTGTATTCGATTGTCTTTTTTAAACGATAGGGTCTCTTGGGTCCCGAACCCTCGGTGGGCAAAATAATGTTTTTATCAAGATTTTCTCATGGTTATTTTTATTAAAAGTTTAGTTGGGCGGTTTGGTATTTTTTCTTGAAAGACCCAGTAATTACCGCCAATTGAATGCCAAAAGGTTCAAAATAGGTTGAACGGCCTAAAAGTTACGAATTCTTCAAAATTGTGAAAGTGGGTTTGACAAAAAAAAACAATTTAAAATTTTTGCCTGGAGTTACTGCATATATTATTAAAATCAGGCATGTCGATTTCCGCTTTCTGGAAACAGCTAAGATGTCTTAAGTGAGGAGTGAAAACTTCAAATCATTGGTAAACGCTGTTGAAGGCTGTACAAAAGAATAGTTCGAAGTGTACTGCAGAATCACAAAAAATGCTACTCAAGACTGAAAATCTTTCTATAGGCTAGAAATATCCAAATGATTGAATGATCAGTTGTTGACCTAAATTA
Organism: Wyeomyia smithii; assembly: GCF_029784165.1. Taxonomy (NCBI): domain Eukaryota; kingdom Metazoa; phylum Arthropoda; class Insecta; order Diptera; family Culicidae; genus Wyeomyia; species Wyeomyia smithii. Next base: position 216,778,453 of record NC_073695.1, read on the forward strand.
GAAAATTAGAAAAAGTAACTAAGTTGAGCCTAAAACTAGTGAAGAACATTTCAAGTCTTAGCAGCGAAAATAATCTGAAATCAATAATTTATGAATATAACGCCTCAAGCCATAAAATAATTAAACATGCAATAATCTCTAGTTAACTGAAGCGACCTGAAGGGAAACGATTTCAAGTCACAATTTAAATCTATGACACGATTTTGAAAGCATGAAAATGCAAATAAATGGAATTAAATAAAACCGAGAATTGTTCGAAAGACTAGATGTCGGAGTTTAAAAGCATCTTGAAGCGTCGAGAATAATTGATAAAAATATTCTGAAGTGATTTGAATTGCTGAAATCTCTTTGGAGGGAAGATTTGGGGAAACTAATCCAACGTTGAAAAAAAAACACGAAGAGAAGGGAAAGAAAAAATATTTTTATGTAGGGCTAAATTTCTGTTAAAACTTTTAATTGTCATACCTTAATTGAATTGAGAACCATTTCCATTCTTAGCTTTGAATTGAAATTACAAAATACTCATAATAGTAACTGCAAGTTTAGTATTTGCATACTACGCTTTTATATACAAATTTTAATCAATTCTTATTATATTCGATGAAAATATTTTCAGTATCGATAAATTACACATTTATGTTGTGGCTTTTATACTTTCACGTTTTGAAGCAACATTGCTTGATTACGACACATACTGATAATACTTTTTCGGTGTAGATAGGCATAAGCACTCAGCCCAACGAACGCACTCTCCAATCATCTACGTCGTCAACAACCAGTAAAAACCATTTGTATGGAGGCCTATCAACAGTGAAGCGACGCATTTGAGCCTCAGCCAAATAACGATCAGCTTTATGACGTTTTATAGCCTTGTTTGTGCTTCGAACAAATTAGTTTTTAACAACAGCTGCTGCACTTCAATTTCACTGCCGGAGTCTTTGTTTACTTTCGTTGTGCAAGATGTGAAAATGTTATTGAAAATTGCGATTTATGACGCAACTTCACAACTGGAACCGCTGTTCGAGTGAGTGTTTTTCCTCGGGAAGGGCTCCTCCCTGTACGACTCAGCCTAGCTTTTGGATTGTTTAATGGGTGTAATAAAAAGTTGATCTCTAGCATACAGAGCCACCGAGGAACAATTTCAATTCATTAGAAGAGGACAGATTTATGAAAATCGCATGTTACTTGCGAATCTACAACATACGACCGGTAAGATGCCCTTCCGCCCTTTGGAGCAGCAGCACTATCGGCTGCAGCAAAATCTTTATTAAATAGCTCGCAATCATCATTATCATCACCATTATTACTGCGCCGACATCGTCAACAGGCAAAGTTTTCCTGCGGGGCCAGGCACTTCAGCCTCCTGAGCGGCATTTAGAGGGGGTTAGCGTACGGCGACAATGGAATCGACGGCAAATTTACACAACTCTTGCGAACACCGGCAACGTAAAACATCATAAACCGGCCGGGCTGCTGCTGCTGTTTTGTTCGTATACCCGGCGAAATGACACTTCAAGGGGCATCCTTTCCGAAAACATCCCCATAAATATTATTATAACGCAAAATATTCCCACCCAGGCCGGGAAATGGTTCCGTCGGCCGTAAACATAGCAGCTCGGTCACAACAGCAGCCCTGCCTGCTATGCAACTTGGCCTGCCAAGAGGTGGTCAGTTTCTGACAGGAAGTTCGATGGATTACTCTAGCTGGCAATCCGTTTGGTTTCTTCGATTTCATCGTATTCGAAATTAGATCATTTTGCGGATGTGAAATTCTGGTCATGATTTACGTGGGCTGGTTTGAAGTTAGTTATTTTTCCAAGATTTCGGGATTCATCGAAAAAACAAAAAGATTGTTTCTTTCTTGGAACTAGCAACAAGCATGAAAAATAACCAAAACACAATTAGTATAAATCAACTTTCTCATCTTCATCCTTATATTCAAAACACATCTAACTAAAAGGCGAGAGCAATAAAGGTACATAAAGGTACACGAGTCGAATTTACTCGATGCTTATGATAAACAACATTGCGGTTACCAAAACAGTATTTTTTTCGTCAGCGCGTCGTAGTAATTCTAAACAATGCAAGAGAATAGGCAAATGATACTTAGCTGGTTTTGTCTGTCTCACTCTCCCTTCTTTATCATTCGCTTGTCTATGTTGTGCGCAAGAACTGACATCTCCTTTGATTTGGCTGTTCAATGTGTAACTGGAAACTGGGATTTACCCGAAAAAAAGGAGAGGTTCATTTTAAATGCCTATTTGTAAATCTTGGTGAAAATCTGACACACGTAATGAAAACGGAATTGCTACTATGCCTTGCATTCCCAACCTTTTGAGACAATTGTTAACGAAAAAATAATTCTTCAAATTAAAAATTTAAAAAAATAAATCTATCTACCTGAATATGTATTTACTCTCTGAATGTAATGTATAATGTGAACAACCTTTACACATACTGCAGCAAAAAGTTTGACCTGCTACTTTTCAACCTTTAAAAACTGGGATTGCGCCTGGTCTTCTAATGTGGCTTGAATCATTTTTGAACTTCTATGCACGTATTATAAAATTTAATGCAAAGAAATTAAATCCCATTCAAGTTACTTAAGGTGCCCCCAAGGCTCCAATTCAGGACCACTTCTTTTCCTTTGCAAAAAACATATCTGCTGCAATTCTCAAGACCAGTCTTCTATTGAAACTTTATATATCATTTCTGTGAGGTCTATATTGGAATATTGCAGCATTGAAAGCGATTGTAAAGCACTTTGCAACTGTTTAGTATTGTGCTCCTAGTTGACGTTTTCTGAATAAGCAGCCTGTCTCACATTAATTCTCAGCATTTTTCTAATCAATTTATCCAAAATTGTTTAACCGTTATGTACTCGGCAATTTTAACACACGTAAGTACTCGGCAGGGTACCCGGCTACTCACCAAAATGAAATGTTTCTTACTTATTAAATTCTTGACCGATTTTCGATCTTAGCCCGACAAAAGATTGAAAAATATGTCTATTCTTTTTGTACGGGACCTAAAGAACCATTGGTCCCCATATGGTTCCCGTAAATCCGGATCTTCGGGACCATGTTCGAGATCGGGAATCTGCTCCGAAATGGCAATTCCGGACAACTTATCAAATGGACTCAAAATGAATGAAAATCAACTCCTGGAGTCGTTTCATGAATTTTGGTAGGTACCAATTTTGGTCGGTTCTATCGACAATTGTACTAATTTGTCTCACCGGAACATGCTTTCGAATATCTGGATCTACAGGAACCAGATGTGGTCACTGGTTCATGTCGGTCTCAGATTCTAAAAGTAGACAAATTGTACAATCTTTTGACAGGCCAAGATCGAAAATCGGTCAATAAATAAAAAAGCAAGAAGCATTTCATTTTGTGGGTACCCGGGTACCCTGCCGAGTACTTATGGGGTAAAAAAATTCGAAGCCTTCCCCTTCGACCCCTCCTCCACTAGTTAGGAGTATTCCATAAGTTTCAGCTGGCTGAGTTAAGGTAATCCTTGTTTTTCAAAGCAATAAAGTATGAAAAGGCACCCGGGCACCCTGCCGAGTACATAACGGTTAAATAGGTTCTATATTTTAATAATAATAAATACTCTCGTGTTCTTTCATTTATGTTCATTCTTTTTAATAATCTTCCGCCCACAATTGTATATTTCTTTTTGTTTGTTAAGTTTTATTTATTTGTTAGTTTACGTTAGGCAACAAGTCCAAAGTCCATGTCCAAGTCCAAGTCCAAGTCCAAGTCCAAGTCCAAGTCCAAGTCCAAGTCCAAGTCCAAGTCCAAGTCCAAGTCCAAGTCCAAGTCCAAGTCCAAGTCCAAGTCCAAGTCCATGTCCAAGTCCAAGTCCAAGTCCAAGTCTAAGTCCAAGTCCAAGTCCAAGTCCAAGTCCAAGTCCAAGTCCAAGTCCAAGTCCAAGTCCAAGTCCAAGTCCAAGTCCAAGTCCAAGTCCAAGTCCAAGTCCAAGTCCAAGTCCAAGTCCAAGTCCAAGTCCAAGTCCAAGTCCAAGTCCAAGTCCAAGTCCAAGTCCAAGTCCAAGTCCAAGTCCAAGTCCAAGTCCAAGTCCAAGTCCAAGTCCAAGTCCAAGTCCAAGTCCAAGTCCAAGTCCAAGTCCAAGTCCAAGTCCAAGTCCAAGTCCAAGTCCAAGTCCAAGTCCAAGTCCAAGTCCAAGTCCAAGTCCAAGTCCAAGTCCAAGTCCAAGTCCAAGTCCAAGTCCAAGTCCAAGTCCAAGTCCAAGTCCAAGTCCAAGTCCAAGTCCAAGTCCAAGTCCAAGTCCAAGTCCAAGTCCAAGTCCAAGTCCAAGTCCAAGTCCAAGTCCAAGTCCAAGTCCAAGTCCAAGTCCAAGTCCAAGTCCAAGTCCAAGTCCAAGTCCAAGTCCAAGTCCAAGTCCAAGTCCAAGTCCAAGTCCAAGTCCAAGTCCAAGTCCAAGTCCAAGTCCAAGTCCAAGTCCAAGTCCAAGTCCAAGTCCAAGTCCAAGTCCAAGTCCAAGTCCAAGTCCAAGTCCAAGTCCAAGTCCAAGTCCAAGTCCAAGTCCAAGTCCAAGTCCAAGTCCAAGTCCAAGTCCAAGTCCAAGTCCAAGTCCAAGTCCAAGTCCAAGTCCAAGTCCAAGTCCAAGTCCAAGTCCAAGTCCAAGTCCAAGTCCAAGTCCAAGTCCAAGTCCAAGTCCAAGTCCAAGTCCAAGTCCAAGTCCAAGTCCAAGTCCAAGTCCAAGTCCAAGTCCAAGTCCAAGTCCAAGTCCAAGTCCAAGTCCAAGTCCAAGTCCAAGTCCAAGTCCAAGTCCAAGTCCAAGTCCAAGTCCAAATCCAAGTCCAAGTCCAAGTTCATGTCCACCTGGAAGTCAACAGTACTGCCCATAATTCAAAAATTGACTAATATGCCATTTTTACCAAAATCGAGAAAACAGTTTCTCGTGATGGTACACACCCTAAACAAGGCCCCTACGAAAGCCGATTGTCAAAAAGTGCATTTGGAAAGGCAGCAAATATGAAACAATTTTGGCTAATATCCAAAATAATTGAGAAGTTGGCTAATATCCAATATGTTTCAACCTGTGACTTGTACACGAACCAGTGTGTTATTACTGTACTTTGTTTCGTCTAACTTTCGAAAGTGTGTGGTAGCCTGGTGGTCACTGGGCTCAACTAAGGGATTCTAAGGCCCTTGCATCAAATTTTACTTTTTTACAAAGAATATTTGATTCAACAAGAATTTATTCGTTGTACCGCAAAATCCAATGGTCAAAGAGTGTGACTGTTTCCTTTAGTCATGAATATTTATATTCTTAGAAATGCTATTTAGCTCTTTGATTAGAGGTTATATTAAAGAGAAGAATCAAATTTCATTTTGGATTTGATGAGAAAAAGTAGGAAGGTGGATTGTGAGATTATCATGAATTAATAATATTTTAGTTATATTGTTGCAAGAAACAATTGTCTCGTCGTCCTTCTTGTCCTCACATGTGCTTCCGTATTGTTTTATTAAATTTAAAGCCATTTTTATCATCAACGAATACGATATAATTCACATCGTATGGATATTAGCCAAATTGCACACCGGTTTGTCAACTGACCTTTCGTTTATAATTAAAAAAACGGCTACTGCGTGGAAAATACTTAGCAGGTGGAATTTTCCTGCAGATTTCTCTGTTTCAACTCAACGGCAAGGTTCCAGCATATATGAAGGATGATATACTCAATAAAAATTTTGACATTGACAATCAAAACAATTTGTACCGACAAAAAACTTTGAAATGCGTTTTTCTCGATTTGCTGCCTGTCGCATATTAGCCAATTTTTGAATTTTGGGCAGAGTAACGAATAACATAGAAAAAGCTAAAATATAGCTGTGAAAATCAAAAACCAAATTATATTCTATTTTCGATCTCATTTAGGTACAAAACATGCACATCCCAAGGCGCGCTGCCAACAGGAAGGCTTATCTTAAACACAATGTGATCTCTTTATGGGCCAGTTCGGTTGTCCATGTTTGCTGGCCGGACGGATATGCACAAATATACCACACATACGGAATACATGGTCCCCTGGCGCACGGAGTGTGGTGGCAAAACCATTGACGTGACAATTGTATCATCATTGGGCTCGTAGCATTCCAAACTCCCATCAGTCCTGGCAGTCGGTACAATTTGTAGAAGCCAAGTGTGAAATGGACATTTAAATCTCTCCGTCGGCTTTCGAAACGAAGAACAATGTGGTGTGCTTGGTTGAATACATCACATTGGAGCAAGATAATTTTGGTAAGACGAAAAGAAAATGACTCTTGATTTAGGAGTTTTTTTGTTGTTTTGTTATTTTCAATCTGTTTAAAACATGTGCTCACGGATCAAATGAAATTTTTGCGTGTGGTTGCTGTAAATAATTCAACCCTGGCAGCGGTCGATTGTATTAACAGGAGTAGAGATTTTCATATCCGGCTTCACGTAACAACGTTCTGAATGAGGCGTGGGAGCGATTTACGAGGCTGTTTTAGATAAGCTGCTGCACAGTATCTACGGTGACGTGACATTGCTTGGTAAACAGCCACTCTCTTCCAGGACGGCACACTGATTGTGGCAGTGGCTATTCTCTGCAGGATTCGGGTCACAATGACAAACCCAATGAACTTGCATCGAAATATTGGTGCTGGCATTTCTGCAGCAGTGCTGTGAACAATGTAGCAATGAAGTATGGTTAGTATGATAATGGACATATTAATTTAGTTTTAGTAAAATTAACAAACTTAGGCGTAGTTCCCTGCGAGAATGGGAAATTTGCCACAAGTGTAATCCTAAGCAACATAAAGAGACGACAAAAATGGGTTTGAGTCACATATTTCGAAAATCAAAGGAATCATCATACAAGAACACACAAAGCGATTGCAATTTCATAGTCAATTACAGCACACCGTTCTCATAATAATCAATAGCTTTCATCATCATTATGGACTTTCACCAGACAACCAGTAAACCGCTTCACAGCTTGTGCATAATTTGGCTTCAATAATTTCATAAGCTTACCACCTCAATCAAAACACCCAACACCCGCCAAGATAGACCACAACAACACTTTCAATGATATTGGTTTATAATGATTGGTAGATCATAACTCACCTGTTGCATGGCTTGAGTCAAAATAAATTAGTTTGTGGCAAGGTAAGCGCTTTCCAATTACAGTGAGTAAAATTTGCCTGAACTATTCCAAAACCGGAATACGGCAAATTAGCATTCCTTTCCGAAGAAACACCAGGAAGCGAATCATCAGCATTATTATTTTTTGGGTGCGCAGATAAATTCGTTCGGATTATAGAAGTGCTTTATCTTTACACGAAAAAGGCAGCAGTCAATCCCTTAAAAAATCACTCAAGAAAAGCATTCAATTTGCGAAAACACAACCACTTCTCGCCCGCACCGTGGGCACAGTAAATCCTCCTGACCTGGTAGATAATAATGTTTGTGTTCGATCGAAATTCATGCCATACGGAATGGTGCAGCCTCAGCAGGAAAACTCTACTCTCGAATCCGTTCTGCCTCCTGGTGGAATGGTGAATCTTTGCTTCGTGTAGTGACGATGCGGAACTCTAACCGAGCCCAGGAGGAGGGGCAGGGTGGTTGCAAATATTGTTCTTCAGACGAGAGTCATTGAAAATTTGTTAGATTAGCATAAATTTTACGGAAGCTTATCGCTTGGTCGGTGTCTTGAAGCTTTAAGCTGTTTATTTTGCGAATCTTCGCCTGGTCAATATTGCGGATATTGCGGATTGATCCTTAGTTTGGAATAGGGATTCGTTGAAGTGAAATGAGAGTGGAAAAACATGCCGTTGTAACAATAACAAATGACTGGGTTTTGACCTAATGGTGTTAGGCTTTTATGCGGAGTATTGCTCAAAAAAGTTTATTTTTTATTCGTCCATTAAATCAAGTACCGTAAACTGGGGTAACTTTGATCACCGGGGTGACTTTGATCACGTTACCTCTTTTTTGAAAATGTGGTAAAAAAGCGCTCGTAGTGCTTGGGATTTGTTGTTATCTAAACTAATTGTGTGGATATATGTCTGCATTGCTACTATCCATGCATTTCCTGCTATTCAAAGAGTGTTTTTCATGCTAAAATATTAATTGAAAATAATGTGTATTTTTGGCGATTTTTGTTGCATACAAACAATCAGTTCAAGCAGATTCAAAACAACAAGTTGCAATACGTAAAGTTTTTTTATTTTGTTCCCAGATTAGTTCTTAAGATGAACAAATATTAAAACAATACATTTTATTGTTATTTTTTCAAGTTTTTCCTCGAAGGCAATGTTGAGTCCCAATATTCTCCACAGTGTATTTCATATTTCTTCTCAACAAAAACCCAAGACGTGAAGTAACATGCAAATGTGGACAATTTCATAAGTCATATTCCTCGTGGATTAGTTTTTGATGATTTTAGACCACCTTCCCTCTCAGTGGATAATCATTCATATATATTCTAAAAATTTTGTATGAATCTTGGACATTCGCCATTATAAACTGTTCACGTAGAATGTAAATGGCCCCCAAATTGCTTTCCATATTTATAAACTCGTTTAAGTCGTTTTAGGCTGTTCAATTTAGTGAAAGTAGCAATGTGTTACTTCAAATTCATCAAAACAATGAAGTGATCAAAGTCACCCCGGAATGATGATTGGTGTAAAATTTTTAGAGCATATTTAAAAACAGCAAAATTGTTGCTAAACTTTTGAAGTAGTGACTGAATCTTTCTCAATGCATGCCAGTACTTATTTTAAAAATATCAAAGAATATTGTTTTCAGTATATTCCGAAAATATTTGAGATACAATCAAAAAAGTGATCAAAGTCACCCCAGTTTATGGTACATTTCGTAAATAAAACGCTTCATGGAGTTGAAGAAAATTTCTGTCTCTGATCTGGTATCGTAAATTTTTGTCCCGCATGTCATCGATTTTCTCAGTGGCCCGTATTTTGTTCGCTGGTTCACCAACGGTTCGGTTGGCGGTTTTGCTGCTGTTGATTACCACGCCAACCTAAACCGTCTATAATCGCAATTATCAGCATATGCTACTGCCTGGGCTTACATTGGCGACCGTTCATGGCAACCGGGATGGAACTTTCATCGAACAGTGTACAATAGTGTCTATCCGTTGCTCCTGGGGCGAAGCGTTCGGCTGGGAGCGCGTACGCAAGTGTTTTATCCGGTCCCGGTGAACAATAATTTATCAAGTGCAAAGTGTGTGCTCCCATTTACCAGTGTTTAATGGTTTTCCACTTCGCACGTTTCGGTGGCTTTCCGCGAGATGAGCAGCGAGCGATTAAATTTTTATGCCTGCATCGTCAAAATTCTACGAGGTGCGCCGGATGCATGACCAGAAAGTGATGCAAAAACCGTTTGCCTTATTATTCTTCGCAATAAACGTGTAGTTATTTTTGTACCTGCCATGTTTTTAATTCAGGATGTTGTATGATATTTTCTTCGACATTGAGCCTTAATTTCTATGATGCCTAGAGTTATATAAACATAATATATATAGAATTAATGAAAAAACAGAAATTTAAAAAGTTTAAAATTGATCAAATGCCAAAAATCTGGAGATAAACTACTGCTGTGCCTAAAACCACGATCTGCTTCAATTTTTTTTTTCTAATTCTGATATATAAAATGATTTGCATAACATTCCACGATTTTATTATTACAAAGAGACAACATGTTACTATACCTGACATAGGATCGACAAAGTGCTCTCAGTCAAAAATTCGAAAAAGGGAAAAAATAATCAAAAGTTCGGTAAGAAATGATTAAAACCCTCTTTAGTTTACCTTAATTGATGAATGCATGGATTCATAATACAGTTTTTCGTCATTTTTATTATTAGATTGAATACTAGAACGCTTCGAACTGGGTTATATTGGGACTACATTTTACCGTATAATCGTATCAAATCATTTAATGCTGAAATTACATAACTTGAAGCGTAGCGCACTGATGTCTTTGGGTTGTGATTATCGTCATCTGATTTCGCTTAACTATACTGCCGCGCATAGCAAGTCAGTCCCATTTGCATGTTTAGTAAAATTAAGTTATTACACGTAAATGGTAGCTAACACTGCATATAGACCGTTCCGATAATTATAAATTCACTTACGATCAACCGTCATTTCAAATAACGTGCAGTATTCAACCAAACGCTGGCTGCGTCCTGTTGTTTACATCCAAAAGAAACAGATGCTGTTATTTTTTCTAACATTTAGTGCGAAATTTTGAAAATGCGTGGCCTTTCTTCCGAGCAAAGAAAGCGAATTGTGCACAAATGGGGCACCGCTAGTGGTCTTTCTATAAGAAAATTAGCCAGAGAAGAAGGTATAAGTGTCGGAGCAGTTTAAACCGCATTGCGGAAGTATTGTGAAGAGTGGACATTTACTGATGCCCCAAGACGTGGTAGAAAACCCGGGCTCTTGATCCCACAATGGACAAAATGGTTAAGGAATACTACAAGCGGCATCCTTCAGTATCAGTACGAGATGTGGCGAGAAAGCTTGTACCCTTGGCGAGTAACGTTATGCGTGCCAAGGGAAGAATGGGTCTGCAAACCCGTCGGAAGCAGAAGCAGCCAAAACGAAATCCAAAAGAAGCTGAATCTGTGAAACCGAGAGCTCGGAAGCTTTAGGGCAAACTTCTGACCAAAAAAATGGGGTGTGTTATCATGGATGACGAAACCTACATAAAACTGGACTATAAGACTCTGCCAGGAACGCAATTTTATACATCACTGAAGGAAAAGGATGTCCCTGGACCAGTGAAAGCCATTTACACCGAAAAATTCAGCAGGAAGGTAATGGTTTGGCAGGCCATTTGTGAATGTGGGAAAATATCTCGTCCATTCATTACGAATGACACAATGAATGGTAAAATTTACGTGAAAGAGTGTTTGCAGAAAAGGTTGTTACCCATGGTTAAGCAGCATAACAATCCTCCAATCTTTTGGCCCGATCTTGCTTCCTGCCATTACTCTAAGGATGCACTAGGGTGGTATAAAACAAATAATGTCACATGTGTCCCAAAGGAGATGAATCCTCCAAACTGCCCTGAAATTCGCCCTATTGAAACTTTTTGGGCTTTGACCAAGGCAAAGCTGAGGAAATATGTCAAACCAGCGGACAATGTTGAAAAATTTGAAAAAGATTGGCTTAAAGTGGTAAAAATGGTCTAAAACACACTGTGCAAAAGCTTATGAGTAGTGTTAAGAAAAAAGTTAGAGAACTCGCGTATCTTACGAAAAATAATCCCAACTTGAACTGAAACTGGAAAGAAAACACTTATTATCTATATTTCAGAATAAAATGACCCGAAAAATCCTGTATTTTTTGTTTTATTCAAGAAAGAAGATGTATTTATAATTTTCGGAACAGTCTATAGTTTCGTAACAAAGGATAAGTTAAACAATTTTGTTCTGAAAAACTGCTGGAAATATCCAAACATATTGTCCCATCTCGTAAGAAGCAAGCAGAATTAAACATATTCTTTTTTAAATCTGTAATTTTGAATTGTATTGTAAAAAATCATTCTGCTGTATGAATCATTTCGCCCAATATAAATCAGGTATGATAACAAAAAAGTTTCTACTTTTACTGAAAAAATGTAATTGAAAATAGTGCTTGCTAATTCCCGTAGTAAAAGGCTGATATTGTCAATAAGTTCTCAGCGTAATTGCTCACGTAAAAGAGGATCAGAAATTTTCTATAGAGACAAATCACGCCAAATGACCTACGGTCGAATATCGACCATTTTTGATTTGAATGAAACTTTGCACGCGTATTTGACTTAGTAAACTAAGGATTTTTCATAGATGTAGAGAGTTTGTACACCCATGAGCAGTGATGGCATGAACTCGTGCAAAGTTGTACTGAGTAACTCTTTTCCAGATTTTAATCCAACTTGAATCTGCTTCCTCTCGATAGTTTGAGTTTTTTTGCACCGCACTCTCTGATCGATTGAGTTTAAATGCGTGCAATGCATGCAGTGCACGATGTATCCAACGATGCAGGCGATGATGTGACGCGATGGGTTTGGTTTTAAATCGAATTTATGCTTTCAAAGGACAATGCAACAAACTGTTGCAGCAGACGCGGCGTGAATTTCATCGCAATTCGATTTTTATGCAATTGTTGTTATGCAGGATTCAAACTCAAATCTAACTCAAGTGTAATTTATTTATTTATTTGTTCAACATCAACAGACTCAATCTGATCCTAATGATTGTATCTTAAAATATTTAAAAAACTACTCCTAATACTAGAGCGAGGTAGATGGTAGTCGAAACCGAAAGATACACTATTGAAAACGCGCTGAAGTCCAATGAGAGCTCCATTTACCCCATAATTTGTATGACGAAAAGGAATTCATAGGAAAAGGTTATTCCGAACGACTCTGGAATTAACGTTTAGATTTATGTTGCCTAGTATTACAGCACAGTCGGTTCTCGCCATCAGGGTATCAGCAATTAACATAGCTCGTGAAAGATCACGTCTTACTTTCAAAGAGTCAAGGCCGATGAGATGCGCGCGATTTTCGTAACTGGGGAGCTGATGAGGATCGTTCCAAAGTAGATGTCGGAGGGCAAAACGTACAAATCTCCGCTGAATTGCCTCGATTCTGTTGGCACCATTAAAGTATTGAGGGTTCCACATTGCCGAACAGTATTCTAGCGTCGAGCGAACTAATGAGCAATATTAACTTTTTAAGAAGTACACGTCCCTGAAATTCTTGGCCGTTCTCATAATCATTCCCAAGTTTCGCAAATTTCGTAATGCACTGTTAGTAGGGTTTACGTGCAAACCGAAAATAAATGTGCAAGCAAGTTTTAAAACTCACTTGGATACGAGTGCAAAGTCACACTGCCTACTCTGTCCATGAGTTATATTCTAAAAGGGCGTACGCTTTTTGGCATAAGTTTTATTCGAAACACTGTAGCCCAGAAATCGTTGGTTGTATAGATAAACTGTCTGAGAATAAAAATATACACTGTACAAAAAAAAAAAAAAAAACTCTGACCAAAAAAAAAACTAAAAATAAACATTAAATTTCAATTTAAAAACCTAAATCAATCCACCTAGCGGTCAGAATCAGTCTTTCTCATTCAAACTTATTATTTGTGAAAATAGGTATATTCTCTCTTAAGGTTCTAAAATATTGATGTTGTAATTGAAGTATAAAATATGACATTTGACGTAGTGTGTTAGTGCTTAAGAAACAGCGAAATAAAATGACTTTTAATTTCGAACAATTTAATCACGAGCGATACCGGGAACGTTCAAATAGTACGATACCACATTTAAATCATGTTGAGGCCATATATATTGATCAAAGCAGGTACCTATAGTTTTGAATAGTCTTTGAATTTTTTTTCATTCCAAAACTTTTGAGCCACATATAAAATTGTAATGAAGTTTGGGGGGAGGGGGGTTGGCTAATGTCCACGGTCCATACAATTTTTTTAGAATCTATTGGGACAGTTGTCCGCGGAGGGGGAGGGGGGGGTCAAAATCGTATATGTGTGGTTCAAATGACATCAACAAATGGTGTTCAAGGCCGTTTTCCGTCCTCTGGGTATCATCCCGGTTTCGGAACTATTCATATTGCGTGAGATTGGGCCATCTACGAATGTATTTCAGTAAACGGAAATGATCAGTTTTACAGAGTAGCTTCTGGTCATCTTCCTGTATTTAACCATTTTAAGCTGTTTTCCAATAACCGAATGTCGATATCTTGAATTCACAATGGCATTCGTCTGATTTCTAGCCTCAAGGTATCACCCGGCTCTAAAAATACTCAGATTGGGTGCAATTTGAACATTTAAAGCTATCTCATAGACACTGGATGTGGATTTCAGTGCATCTGGAGTTGATTTCCGGTTTATGAGTACTTAAACTAACCATTTCGGATGGTATTTGATAACTTTATGATGTTTTCCAGAAACCAGAAGTCATCATTATTGCCAGCTCTTGGGCATCATTTCGATTTTGGAAATATCCAAATTAGATATTGGTTTTAAAATTGCTGAAAAATGTTTAGTTTAATAATACTGATGGGAGAGGCAAGTAGATAGAGTCTAACCCAAATTAATGATTCTCATGGTGCAAAACGGGATTAGAAAAATAGTGGCTCACGTGAGGCACTTTTATTACGGGTTGCCTTGTGGTAGATACAGGGGTTAAAAATAAGTAGGATAGGCAATTTTTTGATGAAATTTGAAATGTTGTAGCTTTGCAAAACATTATTCGATTTTAATAATTCGAACACGGAAAAAACGGAAAAACTTTATAAATTTCATTTTTTTTAATAAAATGTGGCCTAGGTCACCAGACGTAGGAAATATTCCTGAGTGCCGGTAGGCATGTCCAACCTGTTAATTTTGGATGAATTTGGTAATGGGTTACCTGCTAAAAATGCTTATTTGCATCATTGGCAAAGATGAAAAAACCAATTCTGAAGTGAATGGTTTATCAAGATCCGGCATCGACCAAGAACTCATCGAGAAATGGCTATTTTCCATGCGAAAGTCCTCAAAGGAACCTGTAGTAGGGGACATTAAAATTTTTGCATTAAAATATAGAGGTGACACCTTCCGTTCGTTAAGCAAACAGTATGTGCAGTAGGGAAAGCAAAAAATAAGCGAACTGGAAATATGATACGAATTTGGAGAAATATACCGCATCTCGACGGGACTTGAACCCGCAATCTGTGACACCTCTATCTTAAAGATTTTTCATCAGGAATCTCTCAAAAGACATATTTCTGAATATAGGCTTCATTGGCCACTTTCAGAACAATATAAATGCTCCGGAGAAACCTGGAACGGGGACATTTACATTTCTGTAAAAATATAGCGTGCGACACCTCTATCTTCAGTATATTTCATGAAGAATCTTTCATGCTGAAGGTAGAGGTGTCAGACGGTATATTTTATTTAAAAATGCAAATGTCCCCCCCCCTGTCGTCAACTTTTACATAAAAACGATCAAAACTAAAATTGGGGCAGAACGCACTAAGAAGCGCTTGGGCAAGATTGCTTGACAACTTAGGGCATGTTAGCCTTCTGCTTTGGAGTATATTCGCCTTTGTTGTGGTGCGTTTTGGTACCGAGCTTGTTTGGTGTCAATGGTGGTAGTTTTTACCGAAAAAACGCAAATTAATCCACCTAGCGGTCAGACTCAGCCTTTCTCATTCAAACTTATTATTTGTAAAAATAGATTTACATGAATGCTTAAATCCAATAAGGGTATATTCACTCTTTGGATTCTAAAATATTGATGTTGTAATTAAAGTATAAAATATGAAATTCGACGTAATGTTAGTGCTTAAGAAATAGCGAAATAAAAGAAATAACTCTTAATTTCGAACAATTCAATCACGGGCGATACCGGGAACGTTCAAATAGTACGATACCACATTTAAATCATGTTGAGGCCTTATATATTAATCAAAGCAGTTATAGTGTTGAATAGTCTTCGAATTTCTTTTATTTTCAAAACTTTTGAACTGCATATCAAATTGTTATGAAGTTTGTTATTTGTAAATTTGAGAGATTACTCGTTTGTATGACACTAGTTATGTTCAAATAAATCGTGTAATACTTGAGATAATAGACTTTCGTTGTTTTAAAAATTAAAACAAAACGGTTGCTTAAGTTTGATTACAATCAAATGAAAAGGAAACGTATATGGCAGTCAAACTTTGAAACCACGTGTTCAATCATAATTCATCAGTTAACCCTTAACTAGCCCATTCTTCTGAATTCAATATTGTTCAAATCGGTTGTGTAGTTTCTAAGATAATGAAGTTTCGTGATTTTCACATTTCCATACATTACAGACGAAGTTACAGTTCGATTACAGCAATAGGGTGTTATGAGGCAGCTAGACCTTTCATTTGATACTAATTTTGCGGAAATCGGTTCCAACATCTCTGAGAAAAGTGATTGAGTCCAAGTAGTCTTCGGAATATGTTTCTTTTCATAGCTGGATTTCACATTTTGAAACATAACAGGCAAAGTAATAATCCGTTTACAAAAAAAATCAATAAGGTCTAATGGGGCAACAAGACCTTCCATATGACACTGATTTCATGAAAATCGATCCAGCCATCTCAGAGAAACATGAGTGAGATTAAGTAGTCTCCAGAACACGTTTCATTCCATAACTTCTGAACCACAAGTTCAATCTTCATAAAATTCAAAAGTTAAGGGTTTTTTAGGTAGCCCGTTCATTTGAAACCAATTTTGTTCAAATCGGTTGTGTAGTTTCTGAGATATTGATGTTTCGTGATTTTTACATTTTGATACATAACCTCTAAACTAGGTCTTATAGGGCAACTAGACCTTTTATTTGCAATTAATTTCATTGAAATTGGTTCAGCCATCTCTGAGAAAGTCGAGTGAGATTGGGAGAGCGTTTAATTAGCCAGTGAACGTTAGGAGAAAGTCAATATGTTTACTTTCACTATGTGATTTCACATTTTTATGAACAACGGACAAAGTTACAATCCGATTACAATGAAATTCAATAGCAACCTATGGAGCAGCTAGACCTTTTATTTGACACTAATTTTGTGAAAATCGGTTCGGCCATCTCTGAGAAAAATTAGTGAGTTTAAACAACCTCAGGATAACTTTTCTTTACATAACTTTTGAACCATATATTCAATCATAACGAAATTAAAAAGTTAAGGGTTTTGGAGACAGCTCGATCATTTGAAACTAGTTTTATTGAAATCGGTTATGTGGTTTCTGAGATATTGATGTTTCGTGATTTTTACATTTTGATACATAACCTCTAAACTAAAAATCCGATTACAATGAAATTCAATAGCAACCTATGGCGCAACTACACCTTTCGTTTGCAATTAGTTTTATGAAAATCGGTCCAGCCATCTCTGAGAAAAGTGAGTGAGAAAAAAAAGTTGCACATACACACACACACACACACACACATACACACATACACATATACATACATACATACAGAAAATGCTTAGTTCGTCGAAAGGGGTCGAGTGGTATACGACATTCGGCTATTGGGACCACTTTTATACCTCTGGTTTTTCCAGTGATTGCTATACCTTTCTAGGAGAAAGGCAAAAACATTGAAATCGAGTATTTTATAATTAACTTCGTCATAAACATGCATCATATAGATCCTACAATCATCCTACGCGTCCAATTTTGCGTGAAAATGATTAGAAGCGCTGTAAATCGCCGAATGCTCAACTGGTGCGTTTTTATACAATCCTCCCCTATAACGTTTTCTAACACGACGAGAACAACTTTCTTCAGTCGCGTGGTTCTAAACAGTTGCTTGGTTTCAAACAGTTACATGGTTCAAAATCCAGGATACCTAAAGCTCCGTCGAAAAATGGTCAAGAAGAATGGCAAACTGGTAAACAGACTACCATTGGGACAACCGCCGGCAAAACCTGCCCAGCCAGACAGCAGGACCGGCACCATCACGGACAGCAGGACCGGAGCTAGCACCGGCACCAGTACCAGGACCGGCGTTGGCACCAGGACCGGTGCCAGGGCTCGCCCTGCAGGCTCAAGTGCCATTGCGACTTCGACAACCAGGGCCGCGCCGCCCGTGGCCGTACTTCCCGGGTCAGTCAGTAGCTCGCCATCCGGGAGTAGCCATCAGGAAGCTCGCCATCCGGAGCCTCGCCAACCGCAGCGACGGAACATGCCGGATATAACGCATAAATTAATGGAGGTTACAAATCTAATAAAAACTAACGCGTCAACCGCTATCCTAAAAATATTGGACGAAACTGCCATAACCAAAAGTGAAAAAGAAGTATACAAAGGCCAGATCTATGTAAATAAATAATGGGTTCAATGATTAACATTGAGCATCATTGAAGCCATTAACTATTTATTGGTCAAACACCGCTTAACATATATAAATAAATTTCACTTTTTAATTCATTCAGTTTAGTTCATGAAACACAACACCCCTCGCTTGCAGATGAAAATTGAAACCTGGTGGTTCCAAGGAGGGAGAGTATGTTGCGTCACACAATCCGCACTGCGCTAAGAACTGTCTGCAACGCCTTGAACGTTTACTTGACTGTGTAGGTTTGGCTCGATGCGGGTGAAGTCTCTTTAGTAAATTGGCACTCGAAGTGCCCCAGCAGAACTGTTTGCGGTGGTTGGAATAATTTGCACCCTAACATGACGAGAACAACTTTGTTTAGCACTTGCGCGGCAGAATTTAAAACGTCGCCGGTGGCTTGCTATAGCCAAGATTGATACAAAATTGGCGCGATCCTGGTCACGGCACCGAATATGTTCGTGCGCGGTCGAACCTACGTTGCGTGATTTTAATTTGTCGGTGGGCCCGCGCGTTTACGCATTGTCGTCAGGGCAGTTAAGGCCCAGTTTGAAGAGTAGCAGGTGTGGGACGGTAAGGTTTTCGCGATGAGAAAAAATCATTTTTAGTTGATTTTTTAAGTGCAAGAAGTTAGATCATAGCTTAAGTGTTTAAAATTTGATGCAGCACGGTACAAATTTCCACGTGAACTCGTACCCTAGGACACTGTCCAGTTTTCAATCAGGGGTCTCCACTAAATCAACAATGAAAGGAGGCTAACATAATGTAATACTTGTTGAATTAAATGCTGTTTTGTGAAGTTTGTAGTTTCATTATTGACGAATTGAAGGAAATTAATTGTTTACTCTCACCAAAAGTTGATGGGCCTGTAATCTCAACAAAACATGGTTTATGTCTCAACGAGGATGGCCCAAAAAGGTTTTTACCCATCCACCAACTTTAATGGAAATCAATAAGGTAAGATGGGAATAGATATAAATGAATAAAAAAATATTTTATAGCGACACATGGGACAGCTACATCTTTCATTTGTCAATAAGATTTTTAAAATCGGATACGATTAGGAAGTAAATTACTGTAAGCTTTTTGATATGAAATAACCAGTGAAGCCATTCAATATCATTGGAAAACAAACTTTTTTTAAATGTTGAAATGAAAAACTACTCTAAAACAAAGAAAAGTAATCATACATTTCTATATCCCGAACTTTTTACCAGAAGTTTTGTTTAAACTTTAAGTTTCTCCAGAAAAAGCTAAAAATCAACTCTTATTTTGAACAAAATTAAATGTTTATTTAATGTTTGTTAGTGTAATGTATTTAATGTTTAAATATAATGTATTTTTTAAAGAGAAAAAAAAAATGGTTTTGCTAATTCAGATACGGGTAAACAGTTTCAATTATATCTATGATCAGCCCAACTCTTTGAGCTTATTAGCCAAAAGACTTCCAAATTTAAAATAAGATCAAACTTGTGCTCTTCCTAGAGCCGACTTTCTGGGAAAGCAGCGGATGGAGTTGATTGTGCAATTTTTGCAAATCATTATTTTCTCTGCTATATGGGTATAGGTACATCGCTATTCTGCCTTTTCCCGTCAAGCAGCTTTCCGAAATAACGTTCACTATTAATTCAACGTCCTTAGCTGCGAGGCAACTGCGGCAAGCAAGACAGCTCCGGCTCGTTGATTGCAATAGTAGCGCAATGAATAGATGATATTTTTCACATTAATGATGATTTATGAGCTGTATTTATGATTTGCTCTCGTCTGCATCCGAGATCCGAGCCCAAGTGGGCTCCCACACTTCAGCGGCACTTTCGTCGGGAGAAAATTGCGACCGTGGTGGAAAGAGTACATGCTCGCTTGATATGCACCGATTCCCGGCAACTCCTTGCTCAGCTGTCGTGCCTTGGTTGTATCCTTGTCACAACGGTTGCGTGAACAATGTGGGGTAATGTCATAACACGTCAGTTTTAGCCCACGCTAATGGCCACTTCTGGATAAATTACACGTAATTCGAAATGCGCATATTTTTCCGCTATGAATTCATCAATGCGTGAAGTGAATATGAATAATAATTTAAAGTTACGATGTCCTAAAATATACGCATCTTGCTTCCTAGCCTCGTGACAACATAAAATCACACACTATCCCGAGCGAACAGCAACAGTGGTGGAAGCTGTGACAGTGCCATACCATTCTGTGGGTGGCAGCAGGTTCAGACCTCGGTTGGACTGCGATTGCCGCGGCTTAGATGTGCTCCCTTAGCAGCCAGGACGACGTCGGGGGCGCATCGGAGCAGCGGCGTTGATGCCACTGTGACAAGATGAAGCCGGGAAATCTGACACTAAATTGTCACAAGATATGATGTTGTTCAGCTCTTCTTGATTCGTACTAACGCTATGCCAGCGGTCGGTCTCATGGGCTCAGTACACAACTATAAAAGTTTAAGCTCTGGGGAGTCACATACTCGGCTCAAACATGTCTTCTATCAAGGTAGGGAGTTACAGTCGATAGTAAAATTAGAATTGAACACAATAACAATCAATTCGCAATTAAAGAAGTTATTATAAGTACAATTTCATCTATCGTACGTCGTAAGTTTTATGGTACCTACCTACTTTCCTTTTTACCGGATCTAATCCACGGAAAATTTTCCACTTGGTGGAGAGGAGGTAAAGTTTTCACAAGTTTGCCTTTTTTCCTGCTGCAGCGATGCTCATTCTCTGACGCCTGTACTGGGCAGGTTAGGCTGTTGGTCACAACCTTGGTGGATCTTGTTATAGAGTTGATCTTCTGCTCTTCGCAACGAGCACGCCTGACCCCGGTTGGTGATGATATTGGAACGTAATTAAAAGTTTTAATCAGTTTTGCCCAACCATGAGACAGAAAGGTTATTATATCTTCTAAACTTTTTTTTTCGTTCCACTGGATAACGGTGACATTGGATCATGTCGCCGCCAATACTAAATAACCTGAGAAGCAGCCGATAAATTGAGCGCTGCTGCGAACAAAATTTAAGATGAGCTAAATAAATCAGATAGAATGCGGTTAGAACTATTGAAGCTGCACTGCTTTCGACAGCTGAAATATTGCTGACAGTATAACAAGCTTTATCGTTATTAAAAATTTGCTTTAAGCTTAAACAACGTCACTGACAAAAAAAGGGGAAAATAAATCAAATGGACATGATTAATTTCGAACAAAAGAGCGAAAATGTGTTTTATTATAAACCACTCTGGCCATGACAGTCGTAAAAATAAGTGATATTTAGTAACACGGCAAATGCCCACATGTTAATTAGGACTGACAGCTGTCATTTAAAGAGAGTGACGAATCGGAAGAAATTCCAAATGTCCGTGCTTTGAGGCAGTAGAAATGAAATGCTAAAAAAGAAAAAAAAAACAATAATCAATTATCGCTGGAAGCGGTTGAAATGTTCTAGAAATGATAAATTGAAATATTCCAGTCATATAAGCGATTGGCATAATTTGATAATTGAATTCGTTCTTTGAAAAATACATCATCGGGAGCATTTCGGCTTTTCAAATATGCTTTCGTTCAACCAAAATTCAGCTGCAGACTTTGCCAAGAGATGCACCAAGTTTCTGCAATATACCTGATTTCATTGAGAAGACTCTTCGAGTTAAAAAATAGGTCGAGAAAGTGATAAAGTAGATTGAAAATTTAGAATCTTTTATAATCCTATAAAATATATAATTTTATAGGAGAGAATATTACACACAGCACAGGAACAAACAAATTATTCCTGCAATTTAGACATAGGGTAAACCAGTGGTTTTCAACCTTTTTCATTTCATGCACCCCCTTTTGATAATTTACACAAGCTTTTCCCCCCTATCGGAACCATGAAAAAAGCTGTAGTAATTAATAAATATAAGGCTTTTTAAACTTTAATTTTTAACAGGTTTCAACACATTTGACGTATGAATACCTATAGAGCAAAATAATGTGCATAAAACTGCTGCATGGGTTTTTTGCGAGCTAATTCATTGGACACTGAAAAAAATGTCGCACCACCGTCAATCACAAAAGCGCATTATATGTGAAACTTTTCCACTCGCAATCCCCCCCCCTGCAACGGTCGAATTCCCCCCCGGTTGAAAACCGCTGGGGTAAACTAACCTATAGTAGACCCCTTCCTAGAGTAGACCACTCGATTAACTCAATTTTTACGAAACTTGGGAGATTTTCAGAAAACTGCCTTTGGGGAACATCTTATCCAGCCAATTTTCATCATAAACATTCATAAACTCCGATTTATGTTAAGAAAAATTAAGTTAATCTGACGGGTGGTCCAGGTAAATGTAGGACAGGGGTCCACTATGGGTTAATTTACCCTGTTAACATTATTTTTCTAATTTATAAAAAATATATTATAAATTGAAAATATAGGTTTGAAATGGGCATCCATATTATCTAAAAATATAAAAATGCAGCTCTGTCTGTCTGCCTGATCCATATAGGCTTGGCTTGGGTTTAAGGGGCCGAGAAAGTTGACTAAGATAGTTCGAGACCCCTCCCTCTTCTGGAAGGGAGGGGTCACATACGATTGATACACAAATTTCTGCACATCTCGAAAACTAAACAAATAAAGGGAACCAAATTTATCATGTGGATGTTTTTAGGGGTAACAAATATCTCCATATTAGTTCGACACTCCTCCCTATTCTGAAAGGGAGGGTGTTCGGGAGTAGTAACGCCACCCATAACTGCAACCCTGATGACATACTAAAGATATCACAAATTCTCATCCGAAACCGTACGCGAGAACGAAGAAGCCGATTACCATCCCAGCCAGGTCAGAGAAGAGTCACCGCAGCACGATCATCATCATCAACTGCTAGCCGCCCGTGGGAGTGATAACGATCGCTGATAGGAAATCATTCTCAACTCCAATCGGATTGGAAAACATCGCCGGAGAAGAACTCTGTTGCTGTTTGACCTACATAGCTAATTAGATAAATCTAAGAGTAGAGTCGCATTCCACCTCGACAGCAGAACGGATCGCTAAAATTTAACCTAGTGTATTAATCTAAACTTAAGAATAAAATTAAAACAAGCATGCAGTAGTTTCTTTAAAATAAAGTGTTCTTAAATCTAATGCATTTTCCTTGAAGCTAAATTAAAATAATAAAAGTGTTGTGATATAGTATGACGCGTTTGGTGATTTTATTGGACATTCTCCGAGTGGGACTTTGGATCTCACTCAAACTGGATACTATTTTCCACGTCTTCCACCGAAGCTATTCCTACGAGTGTTGGGCTGGAGGCCCTCAACGCTATCGAAGAATTACGGGAGGTAACGGACCTGTACCCAACAGAGGGGTTCCATACAAATGAAACACAAATTTCTGCACAACTCGAGAACTAACCAACTAAATGGAACCAGATTTGGCAGACGAACAAATAAGGTCATGATAGTTTGACACCGCTTCTTCTTCTATGAGGGAGGGGTTCCATGCAAATGAAACTCAAAGCTCGAGAACCAATCAAACAAATACAACTAAATTTGGTGTGTGAATGTTTTTAGGGGTAACAAATATGCCCATAATGCTTTGATATCCCTTCCTCTTCTGGAAGGGAGGAGTTCCACACAAAAGAAGCACAAATTTCGCACAGCTCGAGAACCAATCAAGCAAATATAACCAAGTTTGGCAGGTGAACCTTTTTAGAGGTAACAAGTATGTCTATAACGGTTCGACAGACCTCCCTCTTCTGGAAGGTGGGGTTCCATACAAATGAAACACAAATTTCTGACATCTCGGGAACTAACCAACTAAACGGTGAATGTTTTTAGAGAAACAAATATGTCCATGATAGTTTGACACCCCTCCTTCTTCTGTAAGGGAGAGGTTCCATACAAATGAAACACAAATTTCTGCACATCTCGCAAACTAATTAAGTAAATGGAACCAGGTTTTGTTCTGCTCATCTTAATCTTAAAGAGAAAACAGTATTCTTCCATCTTAACAACTGTTAGCTTACATTCAATGTGCATCACACCATCTGCTGTAGAAAGAGCGCAGAGTAATAGTTTCTCTGACGAAAAAACGCTTCTAATTTGACAGAGCAAAACCCAGTGAATCTCTTGTAAATTGCTCATCCGCGCACGCAAGAAAAGCGAAATAAATTGCTCGGCGATCAACTGAATATTGCGTTACCGTTCTCATCGCTCTGGGTTGCGGCAAAAAACAGTATAAAATTGAACTTTCTGCAGAATACGCACCCATGGTGAGTTGTGAATCTTCCTATAATAATAAATTCGAAAACGGTTGGGATGTGGCTTCAATGTGAACCTAAATGTTTTGATATTCGGCCAAACTCTCTTCTAGTAAAGGAGAAGCCTACGAAAACTACTCGCTCTTAAACTGAGAAAGCAAACAAATTTTTACCCCTCACACGCGATGATTAAGAGTGAAAAAGAGCTCTGCGACTGAAATACTCTACGCCTAAATGTGCATAATTACTCACTCTGTGTGAGAGTAAGTCTAGTTCCCCAAGGGGTTTGGCAGGTAGAGAAGGAAATTTGAGCAAAAATCAAGAGAACGGAAGAAGTTTGAACGGAACCAAATTTGGCAAGTGAATCTTTTTAGGAGTAAAAAATATGTCCATAATGGTTGGACACCTCTCCCTCTCTTGGAAGAGTAGAATTTTCTATATATGAAACACAAATTTAGCACGTCTCGAGAAATAATCAAGTAAATGGAACCAAATTTGATATGTTGAGGTTTTTGAGAGCAAAATAAGTTTTCAAAGTGGTTCGACGCCCCTCCCTCTTCTGAAGGAGCGGTTTCATACAAATGAGAACCAAATTTCTTCACAACTCAAGAACTAATCAAGTAAATGAAACCAAATTTGGTGTTTCCGGAACCAGAATGATGCACAGAAGCTAAAAATCGATCACAGACACCTTGTTGAATTTAAAGATGGCTAGTTCCGGTGTCTGGCAAACAACCAAAAATGACCAAATACCTTTCAATATGAAGATTTCCGTAACCAGAATGACGCTCTGAGGATAGAAATTGATTTAACATGCCATTTTGAATTCCAAGTTGTCGACTTTCGGTTTCTGGAAAACAACCTAAAGTGACCAAATCACCCAATATGAGTATTTTAGGAACCAGAATGATGCAAGAAGCTAAAAATTGACCACAGACACCATTTAAATTGTGGGATGGCAACTTCCGGTTTCTGGGAACAGCCAGAAATGGCCAATTTCCTTTAATATGAGTATCTCCGTAACTAGAAAGAAACACAGCAGCTGAAATCGACCACACACACCGTTTCGAATTCTAAGACGGTGACTTCCGGTTCCTGGGAAACAGCATAAAATAACCGAACACCATCCAACATGAGTATCTCCGGAACAAGACTGATGAAATGCGCTAGAAATTAACCTCAGGCACCATTTTGAATTGTAAGATGGCAACTTCTGGGAACCAGCCGAAAATGACCAAATAACGCGCAATATAGATATTTTCGTAATCGAGATGATGCATAGGAACCAAACATTGACCCCATTGATGATGCATAGGAACCAAACATTGAATTTAAAGATGAACACTTGCAGTTTCTGGAAAACAACAAAAATAACTAAATACCACCCAATGTAGTATTTCCGGTGTGAGAATGATGCCAGAAAAACTTCTGAAAATGACCAAATACCACCCAATACGAACATATTCGGAATAATTGTGATGTACAAAAGCCAAAAGTCGAGGATCTTGTCATTGCGATAAAACTAATCATTTTAAACGATTTGTCTTTTGGCTTTGATCATATCCTATGGCGGATTCGTCGTGCATTTGCAGACTATAACACAACACAACAAGAACATTCCCAATTCAGAAATCCACTTGAAAAAACCTGTAAATTCCGGAATCAACGTTACTGAACATGTGTTAAGGGGAATTATCTCTGCTAATTACGTTCGAAAAAAAATCAATAGCAGTGTTTTTTTTCTATCAAGGAACATTGAGATATGATTTATTTAACTATGAGTGTTGGTTTGAAAAACTGGGAAACTTTCCCAGTCTCAATCATTTTGTCTATCCCCTGTAGTTACAAAAATGTAATATCATACGGGGCACGGGAAATTTATTTTGCCCCTTTTCACCCTATATTTGCTTATTTCGGAGGGTCCTTTCCCGTGCCCTGCACAGGATGAAAATATCACCAATCGATTTATTGACCAATTTTACATAAATGCTATATTTCAGACTGCCAGCCCAGCGGCCTCTAATTAGTGGGAATTTGGGTTCATTTTTTCCCACTGTGCACTGGTGGGCGAAGCGGCGCACTTCCTTGCAGAGAACAGTGAATCGTATGTACCTGCATGCAAAGAAACACCGCGGTGGAATCTGAGATATCTCTCCAGAGAGAAATTAATCTGAGCTTTCTCACACGAAAGGACATTACGCTCAATAGCTGCACAACAGAGCTCACTGGAGTGTTTTTATTGTGTGTCTCTTAAACGTGTATATGAAATGAGGGAAGTATCTAGGTAGGGAAGCAGATTGCGTCGTTTGTTTTGCATCTCGAAACTGAAAAAAAAATCCAGCCACCCGTCACGCATGTTTGCTCTGCCAATGCTATTGAATTTATCTCAGCAGTGCACGCCGCGATATACTTCTGTGTATTCTCACTAGAATGATTCACCACTCTTGTTTCGTTCAGTTGTGACCTAAGTAAAAAGTGTATTTATTTTCCTGGGATCAGCAGAAACATAACACATAGCAGAAGAAAAACGTGTGGTGAAAAAAAATGCTACACGCAACACTTATGTTGGGCAAGAAGTGAGTGGTGAATATTCACTCTGCTCTTTCCACATGTTGAAGAGGATGTTAAAAATCGGTATAAACCGATTCCTATGCAACATTGGGATAAGGTAATTCAGAGTGTAAGGAACCTAACAAAAAAGCAAACCATCAAAAATATTGACATAAAAATTTTAGGTCTTTTTGTGAGAGGGTGCAAAATAAAAATCTGAACACCGAGAGCGTCACGAAAATTGTCCAAATTTCAATGCTTATAACTCGGTCAGATTTAAATATATTTCTTTCGTTCTTGTAGTAATCGATTGAAAAATTAGTTACGCGTTCACTGAAATATGAAAAAAAAAATTGATTTTATGATGCTACTTATTGTACGATTAAAATAAATAGAGCATTATTTGGTTGGTTTCGATCATGATGATGCCTTGAGACCGGACAGCAACTTTAGACGCCATTTTGAAATCTAAGATAGTAACTTCCGGTCTTTAGAAACCAGCCATGAGTATGAGTATTTATGGATTCAGGATAACATACAGATGCCGTAAATTGATCCCAGATGTCATTTTGAATCTTATTCAGTTTTCACCGTAAAGTGAGTTCGAGAATAGACCCCTCAATAATTTTTGAAGCAACGTTATAAGCTAATTCCAAACCGAGGTAGGTACGTGATGCTTAACCAACCATTGACGTTTAGTTTGCTGTCGGAACCTAATTGAATAAACTGTTTGAGAAACAACACATAAATCAGGAAAGTTTTGAAAAATAAACTTTCACGGTAACCTGCACTCTTACCAAATCGATTCTTGCAAAATAATCTATTTGTCTCTATTCAAAAAAGAAAGTCTAACAAACATTTTCATCAATAGAATTCAATTCCACCTGTGCTGTTCTCTATGGTGAAGTGATAATCTGCCGACAACCTTTAATATTATTTTCGAATGACTTCAATCCATTTCAATAACAGTCCTCTTCAGGGTTACAAATCATTGAGGAGAGAGAGAGAGAGAGAGAGAGAGAGAGAGAGAGAGAAAGTGAGTTAGAAGGAAAAAGAGAGGTGAGTGAGAGAGACCCATGCAACACCTGCAACATGTTTTGAAATGATACTAGTCAAAATTTGTTTTGAAAGTTCATTATTGGTGCAAAAAACTTTTTCAATTGCTCTAATGCAAAAAACTTTTTCAATTGCTGAGTTGGGCATCGCCCCGTAGATGGGTAAAAGCTTACCCGAAACCGGTCGGTAAAAAAGGTAATTTTTACATTGTAAGAACCATAAGTGATTGTGTCCCGTTTAATATTTATTGCTCTAATGATATTTAAAAAATTAAGCAACATCATGTTATTTACGTGTATCATTTTCGTAATTCAATGCTAGAAGTTGCTTAGTAGTTTCCTGCAATCTAGTTCCCACTGCATTTTTCAGGATGGTTTTAAATAACGATAAAGCCACATGATGTTGCATATTGTGGTTTCAAAAATGTTTTCTTTTAAGGAAAGCAACCTAGTGATAAAAATTTATAGCAGCAGGGGGCATTTTCAAAGGTCCCTCAGTTTTTTACTAAAATTCTTCGTTTTATTGCGACATTTCGCTATTAAGACCTTCCTCTATAACGGTATACCAAAACACATAGTTGTCATTCTTTATTGCGACAATAGTACAGTCGAATCTTTCTATAACGACATTGCAGAATCTATAACGACATTCTCAACGGTACCTTCTGTTCTACATATACAAAAAATCTTCGTATTATTGCGACATTTCGCTATAACGACAGTCTCTTGCGATGTTGCTATAAAGGGATTCGACTATATATGAAAATTCGCGACACAACAACCGGAAACCAATGGAGGTGAAGGTAAACTAAATGAAATTTTGCTTCTCCTCTCTTTTCTTCATATGCTGCAGCGGTTATCGATGCCGATGGTGATTTCACGTAGCACTGTTAGTTGCATATAGACTCCACCTCTTGCGCTTTTCCGGTTGCTAACTAGTTGAATAAAAGTAACGGATGCGAATTATTACAATCTTTGGATGCTGCATTGAGAGTTGCATTTGCTTCATTAGAACAATGTGTGCTGCTTGGGGGGTGAGAGATCTCAATCATGTATATTTCCTAACCTATTTCAAGAATCACATTACCATACAACAGACTGTCGTAATTCTACGTTGGCTCAGGCACAACTTCTTCAACTGATAGTGTGAAAACTTCTGAAACTAACGACTATTAAGCCTTTGTGGTACGAAAAGGTCAGGAAAAATTATTGTAGGTCAAGGAACTGATCTTTCCGGATTCACAATTCTAGAAAACTATTATCTTACATTTTAGTTCTTCTGATTTTGTTTTTTATATTTATTTTTTGTGTTTTTGATGTTATCTATGTTTTGACTTTCTCGACTTTCCCGACACTCTCTCAGCTAGTCTCGAGGTACGATGCTGGCCTAACAAGCCACTCGTCGTAGGTTCGAGTCTCGGCTCGGGAGAAACTGTTAGTGTCAGTAGGATCGTAGCGCTAGCCCCGCAGTTGTCCTGTACACTTAACAGTTGGCTGCGAAGTCTGTGTATAATAAACAGAAGGTCGAGTTCCGATACGGAATGTAGCACCAAGGCTTGGTTTTTATGTTTAGACTTTTGTGGATCAGATGGAAAAACGGCAGCAAGTTGACGTGATATACATTGACTCTGCCAAAGCATTCGACAAGGTGGCACATACTTTGGCTGTCGAAAAGTTCGGATAGGGATAGGGCTTCCAGAGTGGCTAACACAATGGATTCCGTCTTACCTTACCGGACGTAGTTCTTCGGTGAAGGTAGGTGAAACGTATTCTGTACCTTTTGAGATTCTTTTAGAAGTACCTCAAGGCAGTATTCTGGACCCTCTGTTGTTTATACTGTTTATAAACGATCTACGTACGAAGCTGAAATCTTCAAAATGCAGATGACCTTAAGTTTTGTGGTGTAGTCATAATGGAGGTTGACTGTTGCGCGCTTCAAATGGCTATTGACATGCTTCTGGAATGGTGTGGCTTGAACGTAATGGAAGTCAATGTGACCAAATGTTGCGTGATCTCGTTCAGTCGCTTGCGTGCACCGATTGCCTCTGAGTACAACATGGCGTCAGCGAGCTAGACGCGTACGACCATAGTGAAAGACTTAGGAGTGCTTGTTGACAGCAAATTGAACCTTGCTGCAGTCACGGCAGAAGTTTATTACCTACTTGGGTTTTTGAAGCGAAATTCGAAACTCTTCGACAATATTTACACGCTATTGTACGCGACAATATTTACACGATACTGTATTGCTCGTTCGTGCGCAGTGTCCTGGAATATGCGGTGCAAGTATGGGCCCCTTATCATGCAATACACATCAACCGGTTAGAGTTAGTTCAGGAACTTTCTCTGTCTCCGATATGCTCTTCGATCCCTAAACTGGAGGGAAAGGACAAACCTACCATCGTATGAAAGCCGTTGTATGTTGATTGATTTACCCACATTTTGAAGTTTTCCTCCATCGTATGCTCATTTTTGATGTGCCAACAGATCGAATAGATTGCGCGGACATTCTTCGAAAACTGCGATTTAACGCACCCCCTTCGAGTGCTATGTCAATCTGAATTTTTCCGCCAACCGAATTACCGCACTCTCTATGGAATGAATTGGATGTCTATTATATTATTTTAATGATGTGATAAATATGTTTGATTTTGGTGTGTCGAAATATGTGTTTGGACTACGAATTAGTGCATAAGTTAAATTGTACGATGTTTACTTATGTCGAAGATGAAAAAATAATAAATATAATAAAAAAAATATGTTTTAGGTAACCAGCGCCACAATAATGATTACATTCGGTATCAATATTATGAAGTATAAATAGTTGATATCAAATCTGTGTATACCTTCAATTTGAGGATGTAAACTTTATTAGCTATTTTTTTTTTACTCAAGCAACATTTATTTGTCGCGGCACAATACAAATTAATAATGTACGGAGCCAATTAATATAAATAATAATTGTAGTGTTTCATTTTATATAGTATCTTATAAACTAACTGCAAGTTTTTTATCCTCGCTGCCGACTATGAGTCAAAAAAATCTAAAATTAAAACTAATATACGTTTCAAAATCGGTGATTTGTTGTTGAGAGCGACATGATGTTCTTCAAACAGCCAAAAACAATGGGCAGCATAAGTGGTATGTTCTGCTGAATCAAGACACGAACCGGGAAATGGGGTTCATCAGGCCTCTAGTTTTATTATATAGCTATGATATTTTGAAACAAATCGAAAATATTCATGTGTCAGATTTCAGGAAACAAACACGTTTTTCCCGTTCTCGAGTCAATGAGCTCTACCAGCAGAAAAGTGTTGAAATCTGACTGAGGCCCTTTATATAACCTACACTGTAATGAAGCAAATGCCAATTCATGAGTTTCAAAATGGTTTAAATACTTTTTGCTCATGCAGAGGAGCGTTACTTGCGTCATTGAAGTCCTTGCATAGTTTTAGGTAATGATATTCAATTGAGGTAGCGCCAGTTCAAAAGATTAAACGTAAAGGTTACAATTTTATTCTAATTATGTTAAAATTTGTTTCTGAGTTGAAGTATGGTCGCTTAGAAAGCAAAAACGATATTTGTCATAGTTGTTCGTTGTTCTAACCAGTTGCATCAAACATTTCAGTAATTTTGTGTGTGTGTTACTAGTAAACGCTGGAAGTTATTTATCATCTTATTGACCTGAATTAAGTATTCTCCACTCGTTTCGTAAGTACATTTTATATTTATGAGCAATAATTCATGTGAGCAAACATTGCATTGTACCAAACGTACAGCGTGGTGCTGTAAAATATTTGATGAGTGAATGAAAATGAATTGTTAAATAAATGTAATTCTTGAAACTACATCACCGGCGCATCCAGGTAGAAGCTGATACACGTATGCGTCCATCCTGGCGCGTGCAGCATGCGGCATTCAGATTTAAAATATTAATTAAATTTTTAATTGGTCCCTGGACGCCAATTCTAAATATTGCCCTGGAGACCATTGCGAGTACAGGCTGTGGAGTTGTGTTGCGTTCACCAGGAAGAGTTGGCTCTCGCAATGGGTATATGTAGCTGTATTTAATACACACCCTGTGCCAAAATGGTGAACATTCCACAAGGACGGGCTGTGTGAACGCATAGTTTGGAAAGTTTGTTCACCACGAAAGACGTCCGTCCTAACTCTCCCGTGTGGCTGGAAGGAAGCCAATAAGAGTTTGTTCGTGTTGGAATGTCTATAGATTTTGAACCAACTGAAATATGTATAGCGATTTCGAAACAGACAAATGTAGAAACTTAATTAGTAATCGGTTTGAGTGAGAAATGGATGTGGGTTTTTAGTTTTATAATTCACAAGTTCCTAGAAAACAAAACATCCCTATCTTGGTAAACCTATAACGACCGCAGAATGAGGTTGATTTTAATTATTGCAAAATTTTGGCATCAGGTGCGCAGTTATAAATTTCCCGAATGTTTTATTATGGCGCCGGGAATCAAAGAAAATGAGGTGAGTTGTAATGTTGAGTTTCCCC
Source organism: Wyeomyia smithii (assembly GCF_029784165.1). Classification (NCBI taxonomy): domain Eukaryota; kingdom Metazoa; phylum Arthropoda; class Insecta; order Diptera; family Culicidae; genus Wyeomyia; species Wyeomyia smithii. The sequence continues at coordinate 216,810,702 of NC_073695.1, forward strand.
TGCGAACGGTTATATGGTACATACCCACATGATGGCCTGCAATAATAGTGTTTTTTTTACTGTTGATACACATTATTGAGGTCATCAATTAGTCAATCGATTGATAAATTTACTCAAATACTCAAATAGTAGAATGGGCTCTAGTGGAAATATATCAAAATATGGTGATCGAGTTAACTTGAAATACTACCACTGCGGATGGGAAAATCCCATTGATTTTTACTCGATGGAAATGCAATCACCAGTCATTGTTTGCTATAAATGATAATTTCCAATGTGTCCGTTATGTCTGGTTATCGTAACAGCCAACAAATGGCGGTTAGTATTCAATCTCGTTGGATTACTTTTGCCACATACATAAATGGAACATTTCACGTGAATACAGCACCGGTTTAAGGCTGACCCAGCCATGATTTTTTTTGGTTGTTAAGTATGCTTAAAATCAACTAGCCAGTGTCAAACGCGGATTGAAGAGAAAGCACGTCCTGCTTAAGGGTTATTGAAAATGCCTTAAATAGCCTGTATTCTGTGAACATCCGAACACTACCCGATCAGAAAGAAAAAAACAAAAATGTAACAGGAGCTGTTAGTTTGTTACGGGATAAAGCTAACAGGCTGTGTTTTTAGTTTGATCCCGTTAGGTGTTAAAATAACAGAAATTATAACAGAAATGATTCTACTAGTATCAAACACATATCAAAATTTGTTACTAATGTCTGATACACTTCTAACATTACATACTTTTATAACATACTTTCTAACAAAATAAGATAGTATATAGAACAATATAATAACAAACATTTTTCGAAACAACAGGTTTTGATGAAAACGAAAAATTAGTTAGACTTGTTTCAGAACTACTTCATTTCAGGTTTTGTTATTATAACTCATTCAGATTCAATTTTGTTATCAAAATTATTTAATTTTAGTTCTGCTCTTCTGATCGGGTAACTTCATAGGGATGTCTGTGTCGTCTGTATCTACTTTCATCTTTCAACTTTCTACATTATTTCTAATGTTCATTACCGAGAAACTACAATGCTATGCAAATTGTCAAGGCTTCTAGCAAGAGATAAAAAAATGAACATTTCTTTCCCACATCATCCAAAGGACGACAGCGTCTATGCGCACAGTGATTGGTTCGATTATGAAATTCCTATATACACTTTTTCCTCTCGCCACATTCTCGCTCGCCGTACAGTCTCGTCATCTCGATTCAAATTTTTTCATGTTTGCTTTTAATTTTAACATCGAATGGCCCCGTTCCGCAATATGTTCTTATATATGCTCCGGAGTGCAAATGCTTCGACAGATGATTGGCGTTCTCGATCGAACACGGATAGACGGTACACACGTGTGCAGATTCTTGTTTGTAGAGTGGATTCAATATTGATAAATCCAACAACATCGAATTCGCTTCGAGCGGGATGATTAGTGTACTTTGAGAGGCGGGAAATAAATGTGGAGTCATGCACGACGTCGGGGTTGCTGGTAGCAAGTTCTTCTTTTCTGCTTTATATTAATTATGTTTGACAAAAATAATTGATTCGAACTTGTGACGCTAAATCAACACCTCTGCGCTGACGTTTTGTCTGCCAATTATCAGTTTGGAAAGAACAACAAAGTATATTTTGAAAATGAAACAGTATAGCGAAAAATACTTGAAAAGTCCAATAAATAATTGCGAATAATTTTAACCTAATTTCAATTTTTACTCTCTTCACAACTTTTAGCTCCTTCAATGCTTATAGCTTTGTTAGTCAATTTTATTGAATTAGCAAACATAATTTCTGACTTGGTATGTTGAAGGATCAACTGCAGCCAGGGTAATGCCTTCTATTGCTCCATTGGGTCCCTTAAAAGGTCTTTGGATTGGATCGCTCCGATAAGCTTTGTAATGCATTCTACGAAAAGATTCAAAATAAAATAAAATTGACTTCCTTTGATAAGAAAATTATTAAAAAATTGTTAATTGTCAGAAAACAATTGCGAATAATTCTAATTTGAGCGAAATTCGAATGATGCTTAGTGCAAAGATAAACGGTTTGTTTGTACCGACAAATTTTTACGGAAAATTATTTACCGTTAAAACTCCAACTCAGAATAGTTCCCAGCTGCGGTTTCCAACATTATTGTATTTTAAATCGAATTCCGTTTAGAAAAGCGCAGTAGTAATTTCTTCTTCAGTACATCTTCATCAGTCATGTCGCCTTCAATTTCCTCTGTCGTGAACGTGGCAACCGTTTATGTAACAACTCCCGGCGGCCTGTCTGTTATTTTTCAAATATGATACAAAGCGGGAGAGATTGAAATCGTAATTAAATTGATTCACGAGCGCGTTTTCGCGAGTCAAACACAGAGTACTGCCGTTTTTCCACTTGGGCTCTTTATGTTTACAATTTATGGTCTCCCGAACGAATAAATTTCAACATCATGCTTCAAATACTTTATAGCAGCAGCAGCAGCATTACCGGAGTTTCAATTTGAACAACGAAAACCTACGAAAGCCGCCCGATGGACGCCCCACGATAAGGAAAAACGAAAGTGTGTGTGTGTGTTTTTTTTTGCATTTACAAGCCCACGACGTTTTAACGGGTGAGCAGATGAAAAGGGATGCCGTTTCCGCCGTAATACCTTTATAATAAATTCGCATTTAGCTTACATCCGACCTCTAACCGTTCGCACCCTAGTGATCTGAGCCGGAATGAAGTGCTTCAATGGAGGAAAGTTAACGCCAGGTTGATTGCTAATACCACACGCAGTTTTGTGGTGGAAGGCTGATAGGTGTGTACTGGAACACGTGGAGAAACGCCTCGCTTAGGGGCACTGTGAATGAGATACGTGTATTAGGTCCGTCGGCGGGGGGCTAGGAGGGTAATTTACATAGGAAGTGAAGTTCCGGACGGAGCGATTACTGGAATATATTACCCCTGAAAATCGCGACCCAGAAGATGTAGCAGTCAAGAGATGCTATATTTTATACCTTTTGTTCGGTCGTTCGCTTAGCAAATAATGCGTTAATCATGAAGAACTGGCAATAGATGAAGTGTGCCAGTTGAAGAAAAAAAAGCAGAACAATAAATTGCAAAATAATAACGTATTGTAAACAGCAAAATACCATATGTGCGTGTGTGTTTGCATTTGTAGGGATAAATATTTAGTGACAATCATCCCCTCCGAAGCAATGATGATAGAATATTTATGATGGTGGTTATTCGGAAATTGTTACAAATATCTTTGTTGGATTTTTTCATGAGACCTAGAACTTCATCATATAAAAATTCAACCACAAGGATTTGTGACACTTTACGTAACTTTCAAAGAACATACCTAATCTTTATGAAGTTTAGATTCCAAAGTCTTTTTAATGTGTAAAGCAAGCTTTTCTAGCCAATTTAGGTAAAACCGGAGATATTAGCCTTGCGGCACGAAAAAAATGAAGGCAGTGTGTGGCAATAGTTGGCCTGGAAATTCAAAGTCCAGACCACTTACGAACTCAAAATGCATCACATTTAACTGATGGTCTTGAGTTCAATCGAAATACGATTTAGCATCGGTGATCAGTTTGTCCCGGACTGGCGACAACTGTACCTTAGGGTGGCAGCGAAAAGGGTTATGACAAATTTTGTTTATTGGCCCAAAAAAATCATCTGTTCAACACTTGAGCTCAATCGGACATGATGAAGGCACCTCTACTTAAAGCGCTCAAAGTTGTGATTTTTCGACCCTCGAAAATTTATCAAGCAGGGAGTAAATGAAATTGGAGATATCGTCGAGATCGACGAGAAATTTCTTGACCGTAAACGTTCTGGGACTTGGTCGTTTTGTGGACAACCGAAGATTTAATATAAAATATGTTTTAACTGGTTTCTAAAATGATCCACAATTCGTTCCATACCAAATGTAAATTATTTTAATGTTCATAAGGTATCTCAAATTTGTCTTTCATTAGGGTGGCTCATTTATTTTTCACTAGGATGGTTCCAAAAACAATTAAAATTCAATATGGAGCTGTTTAATAGTTTTTTTTTATATTTATTTACTCACTTGACATCTTATACTTGTTCATTCTGTGCCGAACACGCATCAGTATCGGATGTGTTTGGTGATCGCTCCGATAGAATATAAAACAAAAGACGCGCGAGCAAGTGTTGGCATTGTTTGCCTGGTCGAGTGAGGGTTCAAGGTCGCCCGCCTTTGTGCAACTGTTTCGCATCGTGGCTGTTTGCTGGTGCGTAAGCCGATTTGGCTGCTAAGTGATTTGTGCTACAGCAGTGGACGAGAATCTCAACACAAAGGATGAAAAAGAAGAAGCCAACAGTTGACAGCGAGTTGTGTCGCTGTGCTGAGTGATCACACACCCGGCTCGCTGCTGGTGGCTGTTTGGAGCTGCTGTATTGGTGCTGCTGGCTATAACGGCTGCAGCTTCGACCGTTCGGACAACCAACCCTGCTGAAAGGAGAAGTAAAGAGGTACGTGTTCTGTCGGCGATAGTGCGCTAGATTTTGCGCGATGGATGTAGGCACCATCCCCGAACCCCTCCGACCCTGTCCCTCCTGCCAACCCTTCCTCTGTTAATTCTCCAGTCCCCCCTCGCCCCAGGCTTTACCCGGACGGATCTCAGGGCAGCTTTACTGTTTTCTTTCGGCCAAAAGCAGGACCGATATCGAAACCGTTGAACATCCTGCAGATTTCGAAAGACCTGACGGAGGGGTACAAGGCCGTGACCGAAATCTCCAAGGTCAGACCCAACAAGCTCCGTGTCGTGGTCAGCGACCTGGAACAGGCCAACGCTATTGCTCGCTCCGAGCTTTTCACACGCGAGTATCGCGTTTATATACCCGCACGAGCCGTGGAGATCGACGGTGTCATAACCGATTCGAGTCTGTCGGTCGAGTGTATCTTGGCAAGCGGTTTTGGTTGCTTCAAAAATGCTTTGTGTCACGACGTAAAAGTAAAGATCATAGATTGCAAGCAATTGCGGTCTGTTTCTCTTGTCAACGGCACAAAAGTGTACACTCCGTCAGACTCGTTTCGTGTTACGTTTGCCGGATCTGCTCTCCCTAGCCACGTCTCAATCGATCGGGTTCGTCTGCCTGTGCGATTGTATGTACCCCGTGTTATGAATTGCACCAATTGCCAGCAGCTAGGCCACACAACCGCCTACTGCTGCAATAAGGCACGATGTAGCAAGTGTGGAGAAACTCATGCGGACGATTCTTGCAGTGTAAATGCTGAAAAAAGTATTCACTGCGGGGAAAATCAGCATGAGCTCTCCACATGCCCGGTGTACATGCAGCGCAGAGATAAAATCAAGCGGTCACTTAAGGAGCGTTCAAAGCGATCTTACGCTGAGATGCCGAAGAAGACCGTGACCACTTCTACCATAACATCGAACCCCTTTGATCTGTTGTCCTCTGATGAAACCGATTCTGACGATTCACCAGCGGGAACAACTTATGCCAATCTTGGGGCGTCTAGAAAGAGGAAAAATATTTCCTCTCCTAAACTTCCCCGAAAAGGTCCTAAGATTTCCCAAAGTGAAATGAAAGTTACAAACAAACCAAACAATGCTGCGGAAAAACCGAAGCAAACTCCTCCTGGGCTTGCCAATTTAAAGTCCCAGAAGGAGTTCCCAGCACTGCCAGGAATATCTAAAACCCCAGTTGTTCCTTTTGCACTCCCAGTTGATGAAACAAACTCTGGATTAGTGAAATTTTCTGACATTGTGGACTGGATTTTTAAAACTTTCAATGTACCCGATCCAATTAAAATTTTTCTTACAGCATTCCTCCTTGCAGTTAGATCATTTTTGAAGCAGTTGACTGCCCAATGGCCCTTCCTTGCAGCGATTGTATCCTTCGATGCCTAATTCATCTGCGTATATGAAGGATTCTATCTCTGTCTTACAGTGGAATTGTAGAAGTATTTTACCAAAAATTGATTCGTTTAAAGTTTTGATAAATAGAAACAAATGCGATGCATTTTCCCTTTGTGAAACTTGGCTTACTTCAAATATTGATCTCAACTTCCATGATTTTAATATTATTCGCCTTGATCGAGACACCCCATATGGAGGAGTACTTTTAGGGATTAAAAAGTGCTATTCTTTCTATCGTATTAACCTCCCCTCGATTCCAGGCATCGAAGTTGTCGCATGTCAAATGACAATACAAGGTAAAGAGCTTTGTATTGCCTCAATATATATTCCTCCCAGAGCACAGGTTGGGCAACGATTGCTCTTTGATTTAATAGAACTTCTTTCCTCGCCACGTTTGATTTTGGGAGACTTCAACTCTCATGGTGTGGCTTGGGGTTCCCCCTACAATGATAACCGCTCCTCTTTAATCTATAACCTTTGCGATGACTTCGACATGACTATTTTGAGCAACGGTGAAATGAGACGTATCCCGAAACCTCCAGCGCGCCCAAGCGCTTTGGATCTATCCTTATGTTCGAAGTCGCTACGGTTGGATTGCACATGGAAGGTAATCCTCGATCCTCACGGTAGCGACCATCTGCCTATTCTTATTTCAATTACTAATGGTTCAACTCGCATGCGACTAATTGACATTCCGTATAACCTCACACGGAATGTCGATTGGAAGTTATACGAGGAAATGATTTCAAAAGCGGTCGAGTCGATTCAACATCACCCACCACTTGAAGAATACAACCACCTCGCGGGCTTAATCCTCGACGCCGCGTTGCAAGCCCAAACGAAGAAATATCCCGGCGTAACGATCAAAGAACGGCCTCCCACTCCGTGGTGGGACAAAGAGTGCTCCGATGTCTACACGCAAAGATCCGACGCGTTTTTGGCCTTCCAGAAGGGAGGTATACCCGACGACTATATACGGTATTCGGAGCTTAATACCAAGCTTAAAAGCCTGGCTAAAGCAAAGAAACGCGGATATTGGCGTCGGTTCGTGAACGAGACGTCGAGGGAGACATCGATGAGCACTCTTTGGAACACAGCCCGAAGAATGCGGAATCGCGTAACGGTCAACGAAAGCGAGGAGTCTTCAAGTCGGTGAATATTTGATTTTGCCAGGAAAGTATGTCCGGACTCTGTTCCTGCGCAAAACTTTGTTCGCGATACGTCTCCGGGTCACGACGCGATAGAATCACCTTTTACGATGGCAGAATTTTCAGTTGCCCTCCTGTCCTGTAACAATAACACACCTGGGTTAGATAGAATCAAATTCAACTTGTTGAAGAATCTACCCGGCAATGCCAAGAGGCGCTTGTTGAACTTGTTCAATAAGTTCCTGGAGCAAAACATTGTACCGCAGGATTGGAGGCAAGTGAAGGTGATCGCCATCCAAAAACCAGGGAAACCAGCTTCTGATCACAACTCTTATAGGCCGATTGCAATGCTATCCTGTATCCGGAAATTGATGGAAAAAATGATACTCCGTCGTTTAGACCACTGGGTCGAATCAAATGGTCTACTATCAGATACTCAATTTGGCTTCCGCCGTGCCAAAGGGACGAATGATTGTCTTGCGTTGCTTTCAACAGATATTCTGCTGGCGTATGCTCGCAAAGAACAAATGGCGTCTGCGTTCTTGGACATAAAGGGGGCTTTTGATTCCGTTTCTATTGACATTCTTTCGGGTGAACTTCACTGACAAGGATTTTCTCCAATTTTGAACAATTTTTTGCACAATTTGCTGTCCGAAAAGCACATGCATTTTACGCACGGCGATTTGGCAACTTTTCGCATTAGCTACTTGGGTCTTCCCCAGGGCTCATGTTTAAGCCCCCTTCTTTACAACTTTTATGTGAATGACATCGACGAATGTCTAGCAAATTCATGCACGATAAGACAACTTGCAGACGACAGTGTAATCTCTGTTACAGGAGCCAAAGCTGCCGATTTGCAAGGACCATTGAAAGATACCTTGGACAATTTGTCTGCTTGGGCTTTACAGCTAGGTATCGAATTCTCTCCGGAGAAGACTGAGATAGTAGTTTTTCCAAGGAAGCATGAACCTGCTCAGCTTCAAACACAATTAATGGGTAAAACGATTTCTCAGGTTTTGGTACACAAATATCTTGGTAACTGGTTCGACTCTAAAGGCACCTGGGGTTGTCACGTTAGGTATCTGATGAAAAAATGTCAACAAGGAGTGAATTTTCTTCGTACAATAACCGGACAATGGTGGGGAGCCCACCCAGGAGACCTTATAAGGCTTTACCAAACAACGATATTGTCTGTAATTGAGTACGGGTGTTTCTGCTTCCGCTCCGCAGCAAACACACATTTGATCAAACTGGAGCGAATACTATATCGTTGTTTGCGTATCGCCTTGGGTTGCATGCAGTCGACCCATACGATGAGTTTGGAGGTCTTAGCTGGAGTACTACCATTGAAAACCGCTTCTGGAGCCTGTCTTCTCGCATTCTTATCAAATGTGAGGTCTTGAATCGGCCTGTGATTGAAAATTTTGAAAGGTTAATCGAACTTAATTCTCAAACCCGTTTTATGACATTGTATTTCAATCACATGTCCCATAATATTAACCCTTCTTCGAATATTCCAAATCGTGTCGACTTATCAAATACTTCTGATTCTACTGTGTTTTTCGATACATCCATGATAGAAGAAACTCGTGGAATCCCGGATCATTTACGCGTGCAGCAGATCCCCAAATTTTTTTCCAATAAATATCGAAACATCAATTGCGCAAATATGTTCTACACTGACGGATCACTTCTTGATGGGTCCACTGGCTTCGGTATTTTCAATAACAATTTAACCGTCTCCCATAAGCTTGATAATCCTGCTTCTGTTTACGTCGCAGAATTGGCTGCAATTCAGTACACCCTAGGGATTATCGAAAAAATGCCCACGGACCATTATTTCATCTTTACGGACAGTCTCAGTTCCATTGAGGCTCTCCGATCGATGAAAGATGTTAAGCACTCTCCGTATTTCCTGGGAAAAATACGGGAACATCTGAGTGCTTTATTCGAAAAATCGTATCAGATTACCTTAGCGTGGGTCCCTTCTCACTGCTCGATACCGGGTAATGAGAAAGCGGACTCTTCGGCTAAGGTGGGCGCAACGAACGGTGGAATTTATGAAAGACCAATTGCCTTTAATGAATTTTTCTCATTTGTACGTCAGAATACGATCATCAGTTGGCAAAATGCTTGGACCAGAGGGGAATTGGGAAGGTGGTTACATTCCATAATACCCAAAGTATCGACGAACCCGTGGTTCAAGGAGTTGGATGTAGGTCGGGATTTCATTTGCGTGATGTCCCGGCTTATGTCCAATCACTATAGATTTGACGCGCATCTCCGTCGTGTTGGGCTCGGGGAAAGTGGTATCTGTGCCTGTGGTGAGGGTTATCACGACATAGAGCACGTTGTTTGGTCATGCCCTGTACACCGTGACGCCAGGTCTAAATTAATAGCTTCCCTGCAGGCCGAAGGTAGGCAGTCGGCTGTTCCTGTTCGTGATGTCTTGGCGAGCCGTGACCTATCCTACATGTCCCTCATATACGTTTTCCTGAAATCCATCCACGCCCCAGTTTAGTCTTACCCCCCTCCGCCTGCATCCAGCCTAACGACAAGAACACGTTAAGACCCCGGATCCGGAAACAGCAATCAGACCCGCACGATACTCTCAAGGCCCGAGGGAGACAACCCAATATGCCAGTCCGTAATATCTTGGCCCAGCAGCGGAACATGTGCTCACCTATGGCAATGAAAACCATCATAAAGTAAACCAGTGCTTTTAGTGCAAAATATTATAGCTTTAAGTTACATTTAGTTTCAGCTCGTAGTCGGCAGCGAGGATAAAAAAATTGCTTTTAGTTATTAAGATACTTTAGAAAGTAAGCTACCAGATATAATTGGCGCCGTTAAACATTAAATTGTATTTGTGCCGTGTCAAATAAATTATAGATGAACAAAAATAAATCTTATACTTGTTGTACCACAAAGAAGGACCAACTAGTTTCCGTTTGATTACGGATTCATCGGATGTTCATCTGTTTATTTCAAAGAAAACTAATAATTGGCAGAAAGACTGGCACAAAGTATGACTCTTTGAGAGTCTTCACCGTGTCATTAGAAATTATCACCACATCACTCATTTGATGATGCTTTCTGAACACGTAAGTAGAGGTATTCCATGGAAAATAGGTAAAAAACATTTTTTTGGCATGTCATTTCTGATTTCGCTGAAACTTTTCACAGTTGTTCCTTTTTTTTATTTATTTATTTATTTCATCAAACAACATAAGTAGACTACATAACTAACTTACATGCTATATGTTATTTATACTAGTGAAAGAGGAAAAAAAAGAGTTTATACATAATTGAATAATGGTTTCTTTACTTGACGGATTATTACAATGGATGTATTCTATCGATTTAAATTACGCGTTGAATTGAAATATTGTTTTATTTTAGTTCTCGACATAGAAAAGTCAATTGCTTCACAGTGTTGGTTATACACTAGCATCATTTGATTAATAGGCCCGTATTTAGCATAATTGTTTCGTTGATGATTTAAAGAAAACAAAGTCCGAGTTCGTAAATTTCTAGAAGGTACATAAAAATTGAGTTTTGATAATATTTCGCGTGAATCGACACGCTGAGATACGATATCGTTAACAAATGACATCATTGCGAATTCACGACGGGCTTTCAATGATTGGATGTCAATAAGTCTGCAGCGTTCGTCATATGATGGTAGGGGAAATGACGTTCATCGTAGATTACGAAGTGCATATAACAGGAATTGTTTCTGTGCTGAATCTATTCTGTCTACATGTGTTGCAGAAAACGGAGACCATACAATGCTACAGTATTCTAAAAGTGACCTGACATAGACATTATAAAGTGTTTTTATTGTATATGGATCTTGGAAATTATAGCAGAAACGTTTTATGAAACTGAGCATGTTACTAGCCTTATTGATGATTGTATTGTATTGATCAGTGAATGTTAATTTTGAGTCGAGTATGACTCCTAAGTCCCTAACTTGTTCACATTTCTCTACTACCTGATCTCCTAAGGAAATAATAATGCTTTGTATGTTTCTTTTTATAAAAGAGGTCATTTTATTATATCAGTTCTTCATGTAGTCTCGCGACTGCTGCTTCAGAAGGGCCTATTCAAAATGGTGACTGATAGAAAAAAAATCTATATCAGAAAAACCACTTGTTTGATTGAAATAGTGTCTTCAGCAAAGTTGTAGGTAATAATATTTCGGTTGTAGAAAAAATATATACACTGTAAAAATTTTTGTTTTGTTTTTTTTCTAGCTACACATAACAATGCTGAAAATTTATCACTAAGAGCATGATACCAATCCAACGCGCTGTTGTTATACCATAATCGAACCCTTTTTCTACTGGCCCTGTTGAAATTGAATATGCGTAACTCACCGGCGAACCCTGTTATCAGAAGGTTGTAGAAATAAGACGAACACACAGGGTAACCAATTTATACAGTACGTGTTTATATCATATTCGAAAATTAATGCGACGATGTACAGTATTTACTGTATAGTTCTCAATATGAATTTTGTTACACATTCGTGTTACATTAAAGCTAAAATGAATTATCTTGTCGTGTTAAGTAGAAATTTCCTGATGGGTGCCCAAGCCCCTTTTTTTTCTCTGTGTGGACTCGTTACTGCGACCAGAGATTAGATCTTTTGTGATATTGGCCAGGTGTTTGCTGTACTGTAAGTGATACGCTTATCATTCATATCCGAGCTTGTGTGTAAGTTTTACCTTTCCGTTTCAAGCTAACTGCTCTACTATACCGATCCTCTGTGCATCCTAACAATATCGCCTAATTACAATTCCCTGGAGAGAACCTTCATACGTTACTCACACCAGGTTTATTATAATAGGGACTTATTTTTGTTAGAAGAAGAGTAAATAGGAGTACTGTAGAGCTAAGATTGAAGGAAGGGCACGTGGTGGGGAGTCTGAGAATAAACCCATGCTAAAGTCCTTTGACAACCAAATGACCTGATTCTACTTAGATTAATGAGTTTGTGTGGTCAATCACAAATGGTGATTTATCAACACTGTTAGAAATTTGTAATTTTAATTGTTAGGATTTGTTTGCTTCCGCAATTAGGACTTATCATTCGCAGGGATTTAAACCTACTTGTTGATGAAAGATTGTATTCGAACTTATTGAACAACTTGTATAATAACAGGCTGGCAGAACAGTCGCGGTTTGGTTTACAGTCAATTGTATCTACTATGATCACGTCCATTAGGTTGAGAAACGGAGCGGAGCGGAGATAATATAGGTACAACCTTGTCTAATACCAGTGATTACCCGGATCGGGTCGAACAAGGCTCCGTTTTGCAGAATTTTTGGGCGACTTCATACAAAGGCTGGTTAAGCAAAAATAAGTGTCGATAAATGCAACAAAAATATGGTATTTACATGATTTCGGGGTGCTGAACACGAATCTGGCATACATTTTTGTTTTGGGACCGTCTATAAAGCACGTGACCTAATTTTAAATGATGTTTTTTTTAACTCAAAGTATATTTATTCATTGAGCGGGGGCCTAGTGTGGTTGGTAACGTCTCCGCCAACCACGCTCGACGCCTGGGTTCGAATCCCACCGCCGACATAGGTGTCGATGATTGTGAGGTGGCGTGATCCACTCACAACCAACCTAACTGGTCTAGATTCAATCCTAGCCAACACCGGGAGATTTTCTGAGGCGAACAATCTCTGGGATCACGCCTTCCATCGCATGAGGAAGTAAAGCCGTTAGTCGGCCTCCCTGGGCGTCGGTGATTGGCCACAACAGTGGCGGAACTAGACCGACGGAAAATAAGCGAGAATTAAAAAAAATATATTTATTCATATTTTTATAAGGTTACATATGGCTTACATAATAATTGTTAAGCCTTTCAAGGCTCTGCATCTTTGTTCTGAGGTTTGCTGGTTACTTATTTCTATAGATTTACATTATTTGTGTAGAATTTTACAGTTCTTCCTTTATAGGACTTGTTTTTAATTGAAAATCAATTTTTATAACCTACTTAACTACAAATAACCAACTTAAAATTAATTTAAAACTAAGGTACCAGCTCACGAATGATCTGGTGAGGTGACCTGGCGCAGGACTCTCTGAACCTAGTCAACGATGTTGTTCTCCATTCTTCCAGCACCTGAAGACCAGCCAGGCGATGGATCTCAGAGTTTCGTGTCCTCGGAGGGGTGTTTAGTATCATTCGTAATATTTTATTCTGAACAATCTGAAGTTTAAGATGGTGGGTTTTAGCGCAGCCCTCCCAGACAGGTAAAGCGTACTCTATGACCAGTTTAATTATTTGCTTGTGAACGGCAAGCTTTTTAGTGAGGGAAAGAGTGGATTTCCTATTAATGAGAGGATAGAGGGATTTGGTCAGTAATAGTAGTTAGAGTAGTTAGGTAGGAGTGTTATTGAGCTGAATTCTCACATTGGCAGGTGGAACAAGTCTAGTTGATTTTGAATGCGGGAATATAATAGCTTGGGTCTTAGCTGCATTGATGCAGATCTTCCAGCTGTTGAAATAGTCGGACAAAACATCCAGACCCTCTTGTAATCTACGCGTCAAAGCTCTAATCACTCGACCTTTGTAGATAATGGCAGTCTCGTCTGCAAACATAGACAGGATGCCACCACCCGGAAGGGGAGGAGCATCTGAGGTAAATATGTTGAACAGGATGGGACCAAGAAGGCTTCCTTGTGGGACCCCAGCATTTACGTTAAACGAATCAGAGGGAATGTTGTTGAGGAAGACCTGTAATGATCTATTCGACAGATAATTCTTGATGATCTTCACGAGGAAGATCGGGAAGTTGAATCGCTGCACCTTAAACACCAGGCCATCATGCCAGACATTATCGAACGCTTTTTCGATGTCCAACAATGCCATAGCAGATGTTTTACTAACGGACTAGTTCCGCCTTAGGACCTGAGTAACTCTAGTCAGTTCGTGAACGGTGGAGTGACCCTGTCTAAACCCGAACTGATCTGGGAGGAAGATGTTATTCTGGTTTACGAATTCTAGTAAGCGACTAAGAATCAATTTTTCGAGCAACTTCGAGATGCACGATAATAGGCTGATGGGACGATAGTTTTTAGCGTTGGTTACCAGGTTTGTGGATGGGGATCACTTTAGCTAGCTTCCAGCGAGACGGAAAATAGCTGAGCTCCAGACACTTATTAAAAATCGCTGCCAGGTGTTCGAAAAATTCTCGACCAAGTTTTTCAGCTCAAGGTTGAGGACCTCATCGACGCCGGCAGCCTCCATGTTCTTGGTGCGCTTGATGGCAGCTAACACCTCATCAGCAGATGTTTTAGATTCATCGGGAAGGACTGTGGGAAGATCGGCGACTCTAGTTATTACTTCCTGGACGGCATGCTCGTGCGGGCTAACCATAGCATGACCTAAATTGTGAGAGTTGACAAAATGCTGACCAAGTGCATTGGCTTTTTCAGATGCTGTTAGAAGGAAGTGACCGGGGATTTGTGTTGGGGGTGATATAGGGGGAATAGGTCTCGGTTTGGTTTTCAAAATTTTGGTAAGTCTCCAGAACGGCTTTCCACGCACTGGGAGGGAGCGAAGATGTTGAGAAAAATGTTTATTTCTTAGATCCACCAACCTGGCTTTGATGATTTTGTTAAGACGATTGATATTGGTCTTCAGGCGAGGCAGGCCAGAGCGCTGGTACTGTCGTCTAATAGTATTACGGAATTGGATATATCGTTTGGTTGTGTTGTCTAGGTACAGAGAGTTACTCACCAGACTGGAAGCCGGCACATGTAGATCCCGAGCCTGGGATAACGCCTCATCGATGGACTGAAGACACTGGTCGATGTTTTCTGAGGACTCAAGCTGGACGCTGTAGTCTATTGCGTTGTCCACACATCGCTGGAACCGCGCCCAATCGACTCGATAGTAGTTACGCCGAGAGACTTGGAATCGATTAGCAGAGGATCCAACTTCGCCTACCACTGGGAAGTGGTCCGAGCTGAGTTCTTGGTGTACAACCGGGTTGGTGATGTTGCTCATATTGGAGATGAACAGGTCGATGGTTGCGTGTACTCCGGATCTGCTCAACCGGGTGGGAGCGGCCGGACCTAAGATGTTGTAGTGGCCTACTTGTAGATCGTTGAAGAGGATCAGGCTGTTTTGGTTGCGTCGACTGTTGCCCCAGGCTTGGTGTTTTGCGTTGAGGTCACTGCCTCCGAGTCAGTTTGATGATGTCGCTTCTTAGGTTCGTTGCCGACCCGTCCCTTACGTTGACTTGCTTGGGACAGTAGGCTGCGATGATGGTAATGGGACCGACTCCAGTGGTTACTTCCAATCCCACGGCCTCGATGACTTTGAGTTGGAAACTTGGTAGCAGATGACAGCTTATTTCACGCCGAAGAGCAATAGCAACACCTCCTCCAAAAGAATATGCTCGATCCAGCCGTATCAATCGGAAAGCGGGAAGAAAGATGTTCACCTCAGGTTTGAGATGCGTCTCCGTGATGACTGCAATGTCTATTTTGTGTACGTTGAGGAAGTCAACAAGCTCGTAATTCTTGTTCCTGATGGAGCAAGCGTTCCAGTTAGCAATCTTGATGATTTCACGGTCCATATTTGGAAGCAATCATCACCGCAGACTGCAGTTGTTCAGCTCTACTTTTGCAATTGCGAAAAGTGTTGATGCATTCCACGACCAGTGAAACGTATTGCTCCATGGTGAGCATTGGTTCGTTTTCAGTTGTGCCAGTTGCAGCTTGGGAGAAAGTCATCGCGGACGAGTTCCCTTGGAGACCTGGTGGGGGTGAACGGCTACCGGATTTCGTTGCTTCAGCATACGTAGAGGCAGCTGTGACTGGTTTAGCAGTTGGATTCAGCGGTAGCGGGGCGAGCAAAGGTATGGGGTGCCGGGAGCCAATGGCAGGGAACTCCTTTGTGTTGTTTGGGGGCACCTTTCGGCGACCTGGTTGATTGTTGGTGGAGGCCCGCTTACGAATCTCGATGAACTCTGTGCGTTTCGGGCACGTTCTACTGGTTGCTTTGTGGGCAGCCCCACAGTTGGCGCACACCGGATCGGCGGTCTCCATCAGCTGGCAGGCATCGGGGGCGTGCGTTTGGCCACACTTGATGCAGCGGTACGCCATATGGCAATTTTTAGTCCCGTGTCCAAACAGCAGGCAGTTGGAGCACTGGGTGACGTCACGATGCACTGGTTTGTAGCGCTCCCAGGCTACGATGATGCGAAAAAGTGCCCGGATGGACTGCAGGTCCGCCAGGCACGTTGAATTTTTCTCCAGGTTTACAAGATATAACTGATCACGGTACTTCCGAGTTTTGTTGTGACGCGTCATCTTGTGGATCTGGATTGGTTTGAATCCATTTGCCTTCAGTTCCTCCAACAGGGTGTCAACTTCCATGTCAGGAAGACGGCGGAGAACAACCTTGAGGGGTTTTTCTGCTTCGATGTCATGGGAGAAATATTCCACCTCGTGTTTCTGCAGTATCACTTGCACCGCTTCGTAATGATTCAACGACGGAACCATCAGCTTGTATCCCTCAGTGCACATGCGGATGGTGCATTTCAGTCCTTTGTCGATATAAAACACAATTGCTTCACGTAGTCCTTCCGGGAAACCTTTCACATAGAAAGGTGGGATTTTCTCCTTCTTCACTACTTCGGGATCCGTGGCGTTTTCCAGGACAGCGAATCTGTTGTTGGCCAAAAGCTTTTTAGCCGCAGGATCAGGCGTATTGTCAGGCCGAGGCCTTTTCCCCGTACTGGAACTGGTTTTTGATTTACCCATATTAGGGTTCACCGTAGCGTCGGTTTCCAACGCGAACACACAAACTTACGAACGAACGTACAAAACGAACGGAGCGGAAATAAACTACTGTACTGCTCAACAAGCTAGCATAGAATTGATAATGATGTTTTGGCACTTTTCCCTTCTACTTTTTTTTAAATAGAATTTTATGAGCTTTAACCACAACCAACGCCACAGGACGTCCTTCTCACTGAAATAGATTACCTGTTGTTTGCACGACCCCTCAAATCAACCAAATTTTGCGAAAAAAATGATTTTTATTTTCAATAAAATTAAAACAATATAGGTAATACAAACTAATTACAAATCAAAACAATCTTCATTTTCTTCATCATTATCATCTTCCCCTCCTCTTTTTTCTTTTTTATAAGTGTGATCAGATTTATTAATAAGCTTTCCCTGATTCAACAATTGTTTTTCTTCAACAGAAATATTACTTCATCTGGAATTTTTCACTTTTCAAAATAATTGTTAACTATTGGATCTGTGGAAATAAGAAGATGATTGAATATATCATGATTAGTATTTTCTAGACTATTTTTGCGAGTGACATGTTCTCGGGCATATATGATTATTAAATTATTCTTCTCTCGAGCCTCTTTGGTCATCCTTCCTATAGATAGTACTGCGGTTTGATTGAAACATCGATTTGATCTAACCTGATTTTTTTCTTGGTAGGTTCATACTTTATTTTGAACCCAGATTTTCGCCAGCGCTCGAATCTCAGCTAATATGAAATATAAATCATGCACTCAGAATAGCGTATCCAACCATGAAGTTAAAAAAAAAAATTTTGGCTGATGGCATTGGCATTCCGCAGATTTTTGTGGTTGAGTCGATCAAAAGCTTTCTTGTAGTCAAGAAACCAAACTATAGAGATCCGCGGCGTTCATTGCTCTGTTCCAGGATAATGCGGAGCGTCCGATCTTCTTTTCTGGGTACTTTCGCTAAGGTGCCTGTATCCAGTCGACCGGAAACGGTTATGATATCGGGTTCGATTCCCGATCAGGTTGAGGATCTTTTCGAGCTGAAAAAATTCTCGATTCAGCACTGGGGCACGGTGTATCGTTGTACTTATCCTACACAAGCAAAATGTGCCAAAAACAATATCGATAACGAATTCTCTCAACTAATCTAGTTGATCGAGACCGCCCCCAGGCTAAGCATGCGATATTGTTCTTGTTTTGTTATTGCTGCATTTGTGAGGGGCTTTGTTTACCCCTGGAAGACCCGGGACGGAACTTGAAAATGCTCTTTCTCCGCACTGGAACGGCCGATTTGGGAAAACTTGGAATTTTATTCAAGGGAATAGTTGCTCTAAGTTTTGGTAAAGGTGCCACCCTTCTGGACCCCTCCCCGTATTTGTGAGACGCAAATATGTCTGTGCTTTTTTCTAATTTTACAAACAGATTGAGCAAACGCTGGGAATTTTCATACGTATCAATTGCTCCATGTACCAAATCATGTCAGGTGGATGAAATATGGTATGTAAGTGTGAATTTTGAAGTTGTTAAATTATATTAGTACAAAATCACAAAACTACGTATTTTTACAAAAATTCAAACAACAAAACCTTTCTTCGAATTTAACGCCCTACATTTTTCAGGTAAGGTCTCCTGAATCCATACGCGATGGAATATTTATTTTAACATGCAAACATTTTGAGAAAACAAGTTTAAATTCACCAAAGTACGTATTTTCATGGAAACTTGATTTACTCAGTCTCCTACGGTAGGTTTCAACTTAGCTCTTCAATTTTCAAGCTCTATATTTCTAGAGTAACGTATTCTGAATCCAAAGATGCTGAAAGATTTATTCTAGCATGCACAGATTTAGAGAAAAACGAGTTTGAATTCACTAAAGTATGAGTTCTTATGAAAACTTGATTTTCTCCAAATCTGTGCATGCTAGAAAAAATCTCTTGTATGCTCATATGAGTGTGAATGTTAGGTTTTGAATGTTCGATATAGTTGTGCTGTTGGCTATCATGAATTCCTTATTTAAAGTGAAACATGAAACCAGCAGAAATTTTCAAGGAGTATTTTTTCTCTTAAATCGTAGAAATCTATATTAACATATAATAAGTTTGAATGAGAAAGGCTGGGTCTCACCGCTAGGTGGATTAATTTGGGTTTTTTAACTTGTAACAAAAACATTGCTCGCTTAGTTTATAACGTATGTAAACATTCTATTTTTAAATATAGTGTAACTGCTCGGAGAAAACAGAGCCTGATTCCTAAACTGAACTGTTTGTGTTTACTTACGATACATACAAGATAATGGATCTAGTAATATGACAACATTGGTTTGTTTTATCCAATCGTTACACACCTTTGAATTGTAATGACCGTCAATAGCAGCTCACAAATGCGGTATTTTATTTTAGTGCCATCAGATATGCAGCAATACACACCTAATGGCAGTAAAACAAAGACATATTGAAAGTTAAATACTGTACTGTGAACCGGCCGATGTGAAGTATGCTCTGTGTTTATGTTTCATATGAACCCTAAATCGACAATCCGACATTCTCGTTTTGAAAGAAACAAAAGCCGGCTGTGTGCAAGCCGAGCTTCAACAATGTACCATTGTTGCTCAACATACATCGAAAAAAGCTCCGATGTAGCACCGATGAAAAGGCTCGTAGTTTGTTTGGGTTGGGGCTTTAGTCTTTCGATTCGATCCGTGAGGAAACAGGGGAGATTCTTATGAGCAATCATCACTCTCAAAAGCATAGCGAAATTTTTCAAGTGCAGAGTACATATTATTTGCCTTGTTGCTATAATCGTTAGCTTCGGGATGATAGGGATGTGTGAATGTCTTTCGCTTGATGCTGATAGTTGAGACAACTCAATCGTGTATCCTTTTGAGTTGGCTCTGGTTTTAGCTTAAAAAGAAACGGTGCAGAATGTTCCGCTGTTCGACACTAACGGCATTTCCGAGACATCCCTCTGACAGTTTGCAAGCTTGCTACACGGCTTAGTGCATATTCTAATCCAATACCAAAACGACGCGGTCTTCAGCAGACTAGTGGGTATCTTGCAAATGCACATGCCCTACATAAGTTGTTTTCTCAACCGCCTTTTTTAGGGCGAATAATTTTATCCTTTGTGGCTATTATTTGTTGTTTTATTTTAGCATATTTTCATAGGTGATACAACATATTGTCGGAGTGTAAAAATTGAAAGTAACATGCAACTCGAGCTTACAATTTTGAACCAGCCTAGTATAAATACTACATTCAAGCTGTACACGTCAGGACGAAACTTGAAAATCACTCGGCAGTGCATTGCTGGTATGCTGCGTTGGTACTTTTGCTGTGATCAACAGCTAGAGCGAGCGGAAGATCCCTTACTCATATACAATTCAATTTCACACTTGGTTTAATGATTTCTGAAACACGACGTATTCGTATCTCCTGCATTGCAACAACACAATGCGATGGCGCGCCCATTCCACGCCGGTAAATCCCATTCCACCTGGTTTAGTATGCAAATGCCCGTCTGATACCATCTCATGACTTTTACGACTGGAAACGGTTTAACACGTCATTTCGAAGCCTCGAAGAATCCGGGCGACATTCCACCGGCATCGGTACATTCGTGGCACAAGTCTTAGGCAAATACAGGAATGCATCGCCACAAACATGCATCAGTCCTGGGACTGTCGTTTTTTATGAAGAGTCATTGGATGTTTTTCACGACTTTCATTTCGCATTCTTACTGATAAAATTTAATAACTGTTCTAAAATAACCCATTTTCATCTATGATTTGCTTTCTTTTGAAATATGACTTTGAATTGAAAAAGAACAAAAACCATGAATCAGACTATCACTAATCAGATTAAGAGACTTTTTGCTTCACGAAAGAAATTTAACTAAATCGATGTTTCCTACCTGTGAAATACTACAAGGTATACAGCACTAGGGTTGTATGAAATGTGTGACGTGGGACTAAACACTGTAATTAGGGGATTTTTTGTTACAAAATACACAGAGTCTGCAGACAGAATCAATGTGTTTATTTTCAGCCTCCCCTGGAAATCAATTTTTGGAATATATTCAACAACACTCGAAGAAATATCATTTATATTTGGCGATATTATGCCTTTAGTATTTTTTTTTGTGCAAAAAAATATGTATTTAACAAGGCACAAGCATATCGTGCTTGTTGAAGAAGCACCAAGAATTTCTCATAATGCGCCAAAGTCAGAATTATCTCTATATCCTCAAAAACCAAATCCAATAATGCTTACGTTATCATAATGAATGGTTTTGTCTTATTTAACTCTAACTAAATCAAATCTATAGTATGGATATTACTTTCAAAATAATATGGAAGCCCTTACAAAGGTTCATCAATTGGAAAACATAAGAAAATATTTTGAACAAAATTCCTAACAAGTTCCAGCAAAAAATCGTAGAAATCCACAATTACATTTTTATTTTTTGCTTGACAATTTTTTCATTTGCCTGCAACTACATTCGCTGTATTACGAAGACAGGAAATATACGTTTATTATGGTAAAGCTTAGAATAATAATATATCATCTAGCAATTTTGAAATATAAAAAGAGATTCTGTACGAATCTTACTAAATAAACTAAAAAATCACAAGCATTCGCAGGTTCTTACTCTTCTATAAATGTATATATTTAGGAATTTACTCTTTCGATACTATCCGGTCACGATTATTTAGTGAATATCGAAGAAAAAATTTAAAAAACATCCGTTGCAAAAATTTACAATTCTTGTTGAGTAATTCATGGCAATCATATTTATGAAATAAACTTTCAATCACCATCAACAGCAGCATTGTAGTTTTTCCTCAATTGCATACGAATAGAAATGTACGAACAAAAGTGTACCACTGCAATACGAATAGTACTGCTGCAGTACGAATAGAAGAGTACCAATGCAATCATAGACGACGAGAGACCTGCGGTTCTATACTCCACTGGTACTGTTGCTTTTACTGGCATGTTTTCTTTCAAGACATCAGTTTTTATTAGGTTCTACAGTACCTAACACGCAGGTTTAGAGATTGTTCAAGGATGGGTATTGTTTCAAACTTTTAGGAAAACTTTTACCTTCGAGACATCATATTAGTCTAAGCTCATGGAAGTAAAAATAAATTGACCTATTGGGACGGGGAGTCTCTGTCAATTTTTATTTCGAAATTGATACAGGGAATATCACAGGGAACGGATGGTGTCCATTCACGTCGTCTGTGCTAGGAATGCTCGCATGTAATTGGTTCATTATTCGCGTAAATTTGTTATTGAAATTATTATCAATTTTACCGCTTAGCAATGAAATTAGAGTGATAATTAACACATTACAAAATTGTTATACATTTTATCTATCCAACAACATATTGGTTATTGTTATCCATCATGTGGTTATGCTGTTATTAGCGTTTTAAATCTGACGCAACATTTGCCCGTTTCATTTCCAATTTTACAGAATGCATCCCAGTATAGTAAACAAAGACGTGTCCCACGTCAAAAGATAATTTTTTCACAGGTAGGAAAAATCGATCCTGTGATCGAAAGCATATGACAATTTTCATCAGAATCAAGAATGTTTGTTTCCGTTTCCAGCATTTTCAGGACGATGTCGCTTGAAATGGTTCTAAACCAGAACCGCGAAAACTATTTTGAAAATTTGAAGGAACAATAGATTTGTTGCTAGAATAATGGCAATATGTAAGTCACGTTATCAAAAGTGCTGGTTAAGTTTCCTTTAGAGCAAACATATTCATGGTCCCTGTGCTGCTACTACATACTTGGCAGTCAGCTGCAAGAAGATGCCATTCCTGATTTATCTATGAAATGGCAAGACTCCTGATAAAATACCGATTTGTTACGGTATCAACAAGCATCATTTCAATTCAGTTCAACTCTAGGAGCGCTTGAAAGTCAGTGTTTTGATATAATACTTTTTGATTGGAAATAGTCAGTGCTTCTTAATACTCGTATTGCTGTACTCTGCCCTTCGGGTGCAATCAATCTGACAGCTTTGATTTTCCAAACATCCATTTTAAATGGCTCTTGCAAAGATCAACTTGTGTATCGTATTTACCAATGTTTATGTTTGAATAAAATTGTAAAATGCTGGAGCCCGGTTGATGTTGGAGCGGAAGTACAAAATCATGGAAATTGAGGGTCTCTCGTAAAACTTGTTCCTCGAGGTCGGATGTTTTGGACTTTCATTACTATTATAATACTGTAAGGCTTAGGTTGGTGAAGCTAGAGAGAGTCTATATTAAGCCACTTTTATTGCAATAAGCAGGATTGGTGAAACAAGATACAGTGAACAAGTGAGGGTGTTGAAAATGAAAAATAGTTATTTCCTAAAGGCAATGTACAACAAGCAAGGTTCTGTGGAAAGGATTTGCTTCGGCATGATTTATATTTCTGGGTTAGGTTTATCGGAAACATACCAGATACTTTGCAGCTTTTTTTCTCCAGTAGCAAAAACTGGTGCCTAAGCCACAATTTATTTGGCCCCTCCCATATTGGTGACAGTTCCAATTCGTTTCGGATGCCAGACGGACGGTAAGCCTAACCAGCAGTGGAACAGAAATGAATGACTCTCCGAAGAGTCATTGCGGGAAAGGTTTTCATGTTAATTACAGTGTTGCGTCAATCTGGGGATAGAGCAGCAAAGCATGCAAAATATGTACCGGAGTTAGTGAGTATCGGCACACCAGCAGAAGCACAAACTATCGAATGTGCCTCTGGTGGCAAGATGAAGTTTAAAATTAGTTGCAGTTCCAATATTTTTATGTTGTTGCAGGGTGAAAGTGAGCTGTTGGTATCTGTTGTATGTACAAAGTTGCTATTCAATAACCTATTAGTCAATTGATATCAACAAAGGTCACTTTGCTTGTAGCTATAGATTTTCAAGACTTTTGTCTCAAACCATCTTCATTTTTATCCATAGCTTAAAGTGGTCCATAACTGAATAATGAAAATCTTTCGAAAACAAGCGGCCACCAGAGCACGACAGCTTAGCATCCGAAACCCGAACTAACACGCCTTATCGAGGAAGAAACCCTTAGTTGATACCAATAACTGCTAGATAATAAGTTGCCCTTTCTGATGTCCTTTGACGTTCGACCGTCCCTGATTAAATTAAATTTATGCAAACGTGGCTGCTCACATTCACCTGTTATCGAGATCCAAGGCTTTGCCAGCATCCGCGTGCCGTATCGAGCGCTGCTGGATGGGCTCACAAAAACTCATACCGCTATTACTCGATTCAAGTCGCAACCAAGACTTGTCTAGCAGCAGCCCCGGCAAGGAAGCGGAACGAATCGGCTGGAATTTTTTGAATATTTAAAATTTAATCAAATTCAATTTCCATTTTGGGTCGTTGACGGCTTTTAAATATTCGGCCGCGCTGCCGCGAAACTCCTGGGGATGAGGCCCAGGTTCGGGCAGCGATCGCGCCCGCGTAATAGCTGAGAGTCAAAAGCTGCTCGCCGTTTTTATCCTGATTTGGTAGAATTGGGATGTCGTTCTTCGTGATTGGCATTATGTATAATTTAAGTGTTTGGCAGCGTTCATGCGTGCGATGATTTTGCATAATTTGTGTTCGCTGTTCGACTTCGGGTTGGGCTGCAGATCTATGTTGGGTCGAACGAATCCGTTTCATTTTTCGCGGAGGCTCAAACAACAAAGTCATTTCGGCGTGTTATCTAATTTAGTTTGTTGTTCAGTGGATGTAACAAGATATCGTTCATTTTAAGTTCGGTTTATGGTGCGTATATATTATGGCTATGGAATTTAAATTTTGATTCCACATGTTTTGAAATAGTTTGTTGATCCGAAATTGTTAATGTACCTCCACCTAAAAAGTCCGTTTCTCGTCCATGCCTATAGAATTTAAATAACTCTGATGGTCTTCCAATCTGTACCTTTACGTCTTCAATCCAAAATTGTGAATATTTAATTAGTTTAAGACTCGTTTTTTACATGTTTTGGTGCCTCTAGCCACATCGGAAGTACAGCAGAGACTTGATTGAAGCTTTCCCGGAAGCAAACTTAGAAGCGACGAGCTAGGCGAGCAACTACTCTGTGGCCATTTGACGCACTTACGAGGAGGCTAGAAGCACCAATATTTGTAAGAAAATTTATCTGTATTTAAAAGGGCTGAAGTTTTTTTTATACATCAATATATTTGAATAATGAAATTAGATAGAGGAAAGTAGTCAAGGAATTACTAAGGAGGGGTCAGAACTTTAATTAGAAAATATTAAAACAAAAAAAAAAATAAATTTTCAATCCTACACTGAAAAAATTAATTTTAAAAAAGTTTTGAGATCCTTCACGCAAAAGTTGGATGGTGCGAAACCAGTACAAAATTGTGCGTTTTTAGCGCAATTGTTGATGTAATTCGGAACCAGTACAATGATTGCGTGTTGGGCATAACGCAATTAATTGCAGCATTGCAAAGCGAGCGAGAAGCAAAACCATTCTCCTCCTTTCTGCTTGAGGACGAGACATATGCTACGCTTTTCAAGTCTTTTGCACACACGCTTTCGAGATACTTTTTCTTCTTCATGCATTCATCTGAATAGCAGCAAGCACGCACCGACAGTATGAGTGAGAGACACTGGTATCAAGTATGTACAGCAGGGGTGTCTCGCTCATTTAGTGAAGCAACGAGTTATCGCCTTGCGCGTCGCAATCCGAACCGAAAGAGAAGCGAAAGAGCAACCTGCAAATTGTGTGACGTGTCTTCTTGTCGCACATATATGGAAATTCTATGAGCGAGAGAGAAATTTCTCTCGTCGCTTGAGAAAAAAGCGCGTGCAGTCACTAATACACTCGACGTGAGAAATAAAGTGTCGGTATATGATACATATTCTGATTTCATTCTATGTCAATGTTTTCGCAGTACAACTGTTGCATTATGCGTTTCACACATTTATTGTGCGATTTGCAACATTTGTGCGAATCGGGAAGACACAATGATTGTACAAGACTTCGACTTTTGCGTGTACACAGAAGAAAGTGGTATACAAAAATATTGATCTTATCAGGTTTCTTTCAAAATAAGCCTTTTATATAAACAGTTCTATTGCATAAAACTTATCTGAACAAACCGAAGTGAGTACTCTTGAAGAAAAAAGTTTTTCAACAAAAATATTTTCAAAAGGGCCGCTTGAAAATATTCTACAAAACTTTTTTTTTCTCAGGAGTGCTTTTTGTTTTTTTAAATGTTTTTTTTTCAGTGTGAGATTTTAAAAGGAATTTTGTCAATATTTTTTATAAAAGCTCAGAAAACTCGACAATTTTTCTCCATCTCTTGTCATAATTCAGATAGGTATTGTTTTATAAAAATACTTCATTCCTTTTTAAATGTTATTACAGATAAATTTTCCAAGACAAAAACAAAGTTGCTTAGGCTAGCTAGCCCTACACATCCACAATCCATTTCCATTTAATTATGAGAATGCGCTTCCAGCCACTCAGTCCAGTTGGCGCGAAATCCTTTTATAATCTTTTCTTTTTCGCAGTTTGAGCTCTAGGGCAAACCTATGATGATCATTGTAATTAATTAGCGAGCCAGCTTCATGTTTGCAATTATCTAATTCATATTTATTTGGGGGTAAAATATTCAAGTTGACATGTGGGTAAAACATTGCCATTATTATCTCTGAAAGTCCCCGCTTAGTCGGTCAGAGATAGATATTGTCGAAATATCGATATAGAGAAGAAAGAACCAATACTTCTCCCCTTGCGGAATTCCAGTACCTATTGATATCTTGGAGTTTGTTCATCCGTCATAAGCAATGCATTTACTTATGCTACTCAAGAATGAGTTTTTTTTTATTCTAACTTTCTACCATTGTTTACATGAATATGAAAGTTCTGCTCCAAGGCATAGTCCTCTAGTTCAGTGAAATAACACTGATAAAAATCAAAATAGTGCTGACATTGACAATGCCCGGAGTTCATCAGTTCCTAAGGCTCGAGTGAAATTAAATGCACTAATTATTGACAGTGAACTTCAACTTCTTACACATTTGAAGAACATACGAAGACGACAATACCAAAGATCTCGTGATCCTGCTTTGAAAATTATTTTTCAAGAATTACAAAAGGAAATTAAACATAGATTCACTCTCTTGCGAAATGTGAATTTCATGAGAGAAGTTAAACAACTTAAACCTTATTCAAAACCTTTCTGAAAGCTTTCGAAGGCTCTTAAGAAACCTTCGAAGTCCATTCCAGTCCTTAAAATGGTGATTGCATTTTTCTAACGAATGAACAAAAATCTCAAAAACTTGCTCAGCAGTTTGAGAGTGTTCATAACTTCAATTTGAACGTAGTAAGTCCAATTAAAAATGAAGTGAACCAAAAGTATGATCAGATCACCACCCAAGAATTCTTTCTGAAGAGGTATTGGAAACAAACTTGAATGAGGTGCGAACTATTCTCAAAAAATTCAAAAACATGAAAGCACCAGGAGATGATGGGATTTACTATATCCTCATCAAAAGACTTCCCGAAAACTCTTTAAATTACTTGGTAAAATTTTTTAACAGATGCTTTGCACATGCACATTTTTCTACGAAATGGAAAAATGCCAAAGTTACTCCAATTTTAAAACCCGAAAAGAATCCAGCTGAGGCATCAAGTTATCAACCAATTAGTTTACTTTCCTCTATTAGCAAACTTTTCAAAAGAATAATTCTTAATAGAATGATAAAACACATTAATGAGAACTCAGTTTTTGCAAATGAGCAGTTCGGTTTTCGCCATGGGCATTCCACTACTCATCAGTTACTTAGAGTAACAAATATGATTCGAACTAATAAATCTGAAGGCTATTCGACTGGAGCTGCTCTTCTAGACATAGAAAAGGCATTCGACAGTGTTTGGCACAAAGGTTTAAAAGCTAAAATGTCAAATTTCAGTTTTCCGCTTTACCTCACAAAAATGATACGAAGTTATTTAACCGACCGCACTCTTCAGGCTAACTATCTAAATGGTAAATCTAATAGATTGCCTGTTAGAGCTGGTGTGCCTCAGGGAAGTATCTTGGGCCCAATCTTATATAACATTTTCACTGCTGATCTTCCTGATTTACCACCAGGTTGTGAAAAATCTCTGTTTTGTGACAATACAGGCATTTCTGCAAAAGGAAAAAGCCTTCGTGTTATATGCAGTCGGCTACAAAAACGTTTAGATATATTTTCTTCATACTTGCAGAAATGGAAGATTTCCCCTAATGCTTCTAAAACACAGTTAATTATTTTTACTCATAAGCCAAGAGTTTTATTTCTCAAACCCACCAATAATCACGTTATTAAGATGAACGGTGTGGTCTTAAATTGGTCTGATCAAGTTAAATACTTAGGGCTTATTTATGATAAGAATCTTACTTTCAAGGAGCACATTGAATATATCCAGTCAAAGTGCAACAAGTAATCAAATGTTTATATCCTCTTATCAACAGGAATTCTAGACTTTGTCTCAAGAATAAACTGTTAATTTACAAACACATTTTTAGGCCAACAATGTTACATGCAGTTCCCATCTGGACAAGCTGTTGTGCAACCAGGAAGGAGACACTTCTAAGGATTCAGAATAAACTTTTGAAAATGATTTTGAAGCGTCCTCCCTGGTTTAGCACGAACGAGCTACATAGGCTCACTAATGTAGAAACAATAGAAATATGTCAAGCCAAATTATCAACAAATTCCGACAAAAATCGTTTCAATCCTCAATTGCAACGATTAGCTCACTTTATAGTCAGTAAGATAGTTTTAAGTTTATTTTTAGTTTTGTTTTATTCCATTTCTTTCCTTGACGAGTAGGTTTAATAATTTTCCTACAATTACATTAACTTAACTGCGAAAGCTAATAACATTCAATAATATAAAAAAGCGTACAAATATGTATAATAGTGTTGATATGTCGCCATTTGTGGCAGAACGCATAATATTAATTCTGAATAGATATTAGTACATAAAAAAATCATTACAAACATTCCCCCTTATTAAAAAAAAATTGAAATTTTTATAAAATATTTTTTAGAACTAGCTATTTTTATGAATTTGAACTGAAGTCAGACATCTATTTGAGTGATTCTCAAGCGCGGATAAATGATGTTCGACACTTTTTCGTTTCAACTGCAGACAGTTTTTTTAATGTTTTGAATAATTAGCTTAGATAGAAAAGCAAATGATAAACCATCGCTAAAAGAGAACACTAAAGCCAAATTTAACCGTACTGACTCCTTTTTCGCCCGGCAACAAATAAATAGTTTTTAACAGACATAGTGAAAATATAGTTACAACCAATTAAATTAGAATTGACGCCATTTTAGTAAGGTAAAACAAATTAGGACAAATGATTACTACATGCAGACAAACATCAACAAACGATATAGCCTCTAATCCTTTAAAAAGATGAAATAAATCATCGAAACGTCGGATAGTGGGAGCGAAACATCGTTTAGCTGCTCTAAATAGACAGCATAGCCGAAAATATTCCCCGAGTTAAATAATCAGGTGTGCAGCCTAATTCTCACTGTTTTTTTAATATGAATGCAACGTTATCTACTATATAAAAATGGAATTCCGTAACGCTTGATCTTATTGATATTATCTCCTCAGTCTCAGAGGTGTACAGTAATCATCATCATCTTGAATCGTTCTAAATCAAAAATAATAAGCGGTGACATGTAGATTTTTTAACATGAAAATGTTCGCTGGTGTTCAGGAAAGACATTTGAGAAAAACTTATAGGTATTTAATTACTAAAACTTGAGATATTATTTACAAAACTACCTAAAACATGCAAAATTATGACTTTCTGTGCTGAATTTGTCTCTAAATCAAAATTCAAAGCGACGGCATATGGTTTTTTTTTTCTCCAAAATGTATGTTAATGTTCAGGAAAGACATTTGAGGAAAAATAATTAGTACCTGATCACTAAAACCTGAGATATTACTCACAAAACTACGGAAAACATGCAAAATTATGACTTTTTATACTTAATTCGTCTCCAAATAAAAATTCAAAGCGATGACATGTGATTCTGTTTTTCATTAAAATGTTCGTTGATGTTTAAGAAAGACATTTGAGAAAAAATAACAGGTATCTGATTACTAAAACTCGACATATTATTCACAAAACTACGTGAAACATGCAAAATCATGACTTTTATGCTGAATTTGCCTCTAAATCAAAACTCGAAGCGGTGATTTTGACTATGATAAAATGTTCGTTGTATTAAGGAAAGATATTTGAGGGAAAAATAATAGGTATCTGATTATTTGAAATTTAAATATTTTCCACAAAATTACATAAAACATGAAAAACCATAATTTTTTAGGCTCAATTTGTCTCTAAATCAGGATTCAAAGCGATGACACGTGATTTTTTCAATAAAATGTTCGTTGATATTCAGGAATAACATTCGAGATAAAAAAAAAAGTTATCTGATAACTGAAAATAGAGATATTATTCACAAAACTAAGTAAAACATGCAATATCATGATTATTTTTGCTCAATTTGTCTCTAAATCTTAATTTAAAACTACGATTTATGATTTTTTCCATTAAAATATTTGTTTATGTTCAGAAAAGACTTTTGAGTAAAAATAACAGATTTTTGATTACTGAAAATTGAGATATTATTAACAACACTACGTTAAACAAGCAAAATCATGAATATTTGAACTCGATTTGCCTCTCAATCGAAATTCAAAGCTATGATATGTAATTGTTCTTCATTGAAATGTTCGTTTATGTTCAGAAAAGACATTTGAGGAAAAATAATAGGTATCTTATTGCTAAAAGTTGAGAACTACTTTAAAAACTACGTATGTTAGAAGATGATTTTCTGCATACAAAAAAACACATTGAAATACTCTTTTTGAAATTTATATATATTATACATATAATACATGCCAAATTTTCACTTTTTGCAAATATTTTCTTGCAGAAAAATTTATGTTTAAATTTGGTGCGAGTCGAGCAGAAAAAAAATACATTTCTGATGTTTTCGTAGTTTTGTGAATAGTAACACATTACGTGATTCGAAATACTTTTTTACTTTTACCAAAACTAGATCTTGGGACATTTGGCTGGAGGAAAGGCCGCATTTCATTGGTTTAATCTATTTTTTTTTAATTTCTACGTAGTTATGTGGATTAAAACGTTAACTTCTTCTTAGACGTGTTCCTAGGACATCAACAAACATTTTCGTTACAAAAATTCACATGTTATCTCTTTAGATATGATTATAGAGGAGAATAAAGCATGAATGGTCACGCTAAATTCTTCTTACGTTGATTTCTTTCTTCTAAAAGTTACATAAAAAGAGGTTTTACTGTGAACGATTGACGAATATCCGGTTATCACTCGAGTGTGGTATATTCGGAACTGGGATGACCCCACATAACATTTTCCGAAATAACGACTTCTGGTTTCAGGAAAATAATCTAAAGTGGTATTTGGCCAACCATTTCAATACTTCCGAAACTTTTGAACTCCATACGTCATTTTGATATCCGAAATGGCGACTTTCAGTTTCTGTAAAACATCCCCAAATCACAAAATGCAATCCAATATGGGTATTTCCGTTCTGTGCGTTCTCAGAATGTTAAAGTACTTAAACTGATGTTGGATGTATAAGATGTGAAATATTTTTGAAGTGAGTTGTGCCAATAATGCAATGAATTATAAAAAATGATTCCTAATTTTGAATCTTTTGATCCCGAGCATCGCCGGGAACGTTCAACTAGTTTTAAATAAAATAGTTACCTGTAAATCATTCAAAGTATTGCCCATCGCTAGCTACGTCTTTGTTCAGACAGAGCTCGAATACCGTTACGATAAAAGTATTTTTTTTGAGGCTCTTCACGAATAAAACCTTTTTTTGTTTCTTCATATGAGCGGAAGTTGATCAGCAGCCAGACCTTGTGGCATTGAACGAAACGAGTAGCAATCGGATGGCGCAATGTCTGGAGAATATGGCGAGTGAGGTAGGACTTTCCATTTGAGCGTTTATTTATGAGTTTTAGCGACATTGGCAGTATGAAGCCAAGCGTTGTCTTGCAGTGAAATCTAGTGCTGGACTTTTAACCGGATATATTCGTGATCCGGTTATCCGAATCTCGGATTACGGATGTGTAAACGAATACTATTCGGATGTCCGGATACGGATGATCGAATAGTCGTGTATTCTATCCGGATTTTTTTTTCTGTCTTCTAGGCCCGTTCGAATGAAATGTAACGCGAAAAATGGCTTTTTCCACAATCCCCCATCCTCTCGTTAGTAATTATTTACATAATTCTCAAAAAACTATGTTCAGATACAGTATCCGGATACCCGGATATCCGACTATCCGAAAATCCGGATATCCTGTCGAATAATATCCGGATATTCGGTTGATCCGGATTGTGGATATTTGTCGGATATCCGAGGTCGGATATCCGGATATTTTAATCCGGGTAGTCCCAGCACTAGTGAAATCCCTGTGCCTCTGCTCTTAGAGTAGCCGCTTTTCACGCAGTGCTCGACTTAATCGTTTCATTTGAAGTTGACACCGTTCTCTAATGATATTATCGTTCGGTTTTAATAACTCGTACCTTGACCGTACCGACCGACCTTGTTCCTGCTAAATACACAGCAAAACCTTCCGCAGTGTGTTTATTAGAGGGAGTCGATGATGGAGAGGCATGATTGGGCAGGTATTTTGACTTTTTTTTGCTAAACTGAGTCCATTTTTAATTTTTCATCCCAAACTCCTTGTTTCTGCTCCATTCCCAAAGCATGCAATCGCATGGAAATGGCATGGCGGGCAATTCCTAACACCGAAGCAAACTGTTCCTTCATTTGGCATGGATCTTCAACGAGTAATTCCTGCAATTCAGCGTCTTCGAATCATCTCTATCATCTTTCGCGAACAGTCGTCAACATCAAAATTGCCGAGTTTATAGCGACAAAATCAATCATGACACGTTGTTTCACTTAGAGCATCATTTTCGTGTTTTTTTTACTCTCGGTGCGCTTCAGCCATGAAATTCAATTTCACACAACTAGCAAAACTGGTTTAGCGCTATGTTGTATTAAGTTGTATTATGTATTATGTTGTATCTATGTTGTATTAAGCGCTATAAAACTTTGATAAAACCAATATTGTAACTAGGGATATTCAGTAGGTGTTAAATCATAATTAGTGTCTTCAAATACAGATAAGATCCAAAATATTTCGATCATCAAGTGATTTTGGTCCAATATGTGTTTTGTTCGCGCAATAGGCTTTGTGACATTAAAATTTGAGTTTCGTGTTACAGATAGCATCATTTACCAAAAGTGACCAGAGCTTTGCACTCATTATAATACAATTCCTATCCTGTGATACTCGTAGAAAAGCAGTGGAACCCGCGGTCTCTGAATTAAACGAGCATCATCATCCTTTTCTTCCCCAAGTAGCACAGTCTTTTGCTCGTAGCCGTATTGGTCAGTGGTCGAAGCATTGTTAACCAGTGCAAATTGCACAATGAGAATGTTATGCTAGTCTAAAGCACCATTCATCTGGTTCATTTTGCGGTTTTAGTGGTTCAACCATTCATGGAGTGCAGCTACGGACAGTCTCCCTAAACTAAGTTAAACTAATTCAGCGTAAACAGACGTCTTTCAAGTGACGATTTTGACAAGCCCGACGCAGTCAAATCAAAGATTTTACACGCAGGGGTTCAATGTGCTGGGCATGATGGAAGAATGCCAAGATGGAGAGATTTTCGCATCGAGAATCAAATTAACAAGTAAAGAACAAGGCTTTCGCGATCACGGATATGACAAACTACATTAACACCATTCCTGGAAAGTCAATATATCTGCGACGGTGAAGGAGAACAATAAGATGACCTGGGATTTCTTCAAAGAAGTAGTTTTAAAAAAGCCGTACTGTTTTCAGCCCAATTTACCTGTACCTGTATTTGCTTTGCTATGAACGCAATCATCCAGTTCTGTAGGAATCCTGAACGTAGACTCTGGGAGGCTGTCGAGGGAATTCTACGGTACCTCCAGTCCGTTTGACTTCAGGAAATTGCTTGTTATACAAGAAGGATGCAAATTCATAAGTAGTCGGATTCACTGATGCAGATTGGAAAGGAGCAGCTCAGCTCAGCGGTCCGTAGCAGCAGGCGCAAAGTCCTTGCTAGCGTGACTACGTCCATACTCAGGTATGGAGGGCCAGTGTGGTCCAAGGTTTTGGGTACCTCGTACGGCAAACGTGGCAAACTCGAGAGTACGTACAGGCTAATGTGCCTAAGGGTCGTGTGCGCATACCGAACAGTGTCGTACGAGGCGGGTTGTGTCTTGGCTGGCATGATGCCCATCGGCATCATCGTCAAAGAGGATGTAGAGTGCTTTGACCAACGCGAAACAAGGGTGGCAGCGGGAGTGGTTTAACACTACAAAAGCCAAGTCCCCTACGTGCCCCGCATGTACGAGAGCGAAAGAAAACGCAGAGCATGTGGCAATAAGTGGGACAGACACCACGCCAGAGAATATTGTGCAAAGGATGTGCGAGAATAGGGAAATCTGGAATGCGGTCATCAAGGCTGCATCAGAGATCGTAAATGTTTTGCAAGGCACCAATCGACGGGAAACCTTCGACATGCCCCAGTCAATAACTTAATAGCTAGCTAGCTAACTAGCTAACCGACTGGCCTGAATAGGTTGCTATGCTACCCAGAGAGGTAAGTGCAAAAAGCACGACTGGCCCTCTCCCCGAAGTAATGCCTAACGGCGGTCCCAGCTTAAGGTTGCTCAGCATGGGTAAAAGCAGATTGGGAAGGAAATCCCAATACTTACAAGGAAATCCATGATAAGGTGCGCTTTCGTATTGCAAGGTGGGGCTATCTTCTGAAACGTGTTGTCTCACATAATTCGCTCGACCTCGACCAAGTGAACACCACGATGGCTTTGACAGTTTTTGAATAGAAGTAAGAAAACCTTTCTTTGGTTGGATAAGTGTTTCCCAAAGTGAGTTATGAGGAATTAAAGTTGAGCTTTGCTGTGAATAAAACACTATTGTAAATAAATACGGCCTTCCACAATTATAAGCGATGGCAGTACTGCCGATGTAATTTTGGTCCACACACCGTGAGGGCATTGCAAATACAGCATCTTGATAAAATCAGGCCATCAGACTTCTCATTACATTTTTTTTCCTGGCGCTGAATTTCACAGTAGCCCTGATAACTTTTCTCATGACAAAATCAGTCCCTGTCACGATAAAACTGGTCGTAAAAACGTCTCAATTTTCTTCCGGGAATTGTAATTGCGACGCAATATTGGCAGGAGGAATGAAATTTCGGATTTCTCTTGATAAAATGAGTTCTTCTTATAGCAGAACTGGCAATAGGAGTATTAGTTTTGTTGAGGTAATTGTTTTTGAGGCGCGATATTGGCTGGAGAACGAGGTTTCAATATGACTTTCCTCTCTCAATAAACCTTGCCATACGATCTTTGCAGTCTCGCAGGGAATTTCACAGTTTTTGAAAAAGAATAGGAAATGAAATTTCCTTCGAAGACCGTACACAACCGTACGGGGCAGCAGTAGGAAAGTGCTTTTATTTTATTTTCACTATCAGGGTCTTTCAACTGAATCCAATGGTTTCCTTTTACTGCAACATCGCTATTTTCATTTCGGTTTGTCAGTGATTTCTTTACTTTGTATATCTATTTAGGAGAAAGGCAAAACCGTAAATTTAGCATATTGTATACATTATTATTTCTAATTGCACGTTGTCACTGTCTCAATTCGGTAATCAAAAATCCCATTATCAATTAGGACTATTTCAAGTAACAGCTCTTGCATAGATCTTATGGACGCGTGCTTCTGCCATTGCTCGCCAGTATATGGAAAGTTAATGATGCTGCTCTTATTAGAGTGTCACCACGAAGATGCCTAGTCATTTCGCAAATACGATCTGAAGTGAGTATTACTTTTCCGTACCGTCATCCTGATTGTACGTGATTGATAAGAGATAGTCCCACGCTGCTGTTGGGTTCAACTGCTGCATGCTGAAAGCAACACAATCTCGAGCGCGTCTGCTGCACTGTGAAGTTGGAATTTCGTGATTGACTAACATGGAATGAATTTGTCAAAATGCATGAGAATGTACGTTGAAATACGAATTTCCGAGTGCCGCTGCATTCAACTCAATTCTAGCAGGTGGAGCAAAAATCGGAACAGATTAAAATTATTCTCCATATTGCTCGTTGTTTGAGAAAAAAATAATAAATATGTTTGAATAGTTTGCTAAACTCACAGCAGTTCGGATTAAGTTCGATTTTATCGCCACTGAATGCTGCCAAATGATGACAAATGCCGTTTGCATGATATTAGCAAAACGAATTAGTCGAATCGGGCTCGCGACAGCAAGGGAATTAAGAGCACCGGTGTCTGTTTGTTTGCGAGTCGAAAATAAGAGAAGAAATAAAATTATGTTCCACTTTCCCGTGCACTAGTTCTTCGTACCGTGCAATTTTCAGTTGGAAAGCGTTTGTGCACTGTTCATCATACCGCGCTGTTGTTTGGGGTAATTTTCCGCGGAAAGGCGATTATCGGATTTGTTTTACTATTAGTGTTGGAAATTATTGTGATGGATTATCGCTGCTCTCGGAGGGATCACGATGATTGCATTTGAATGAACCCAGCAAGTCGGAACAATATATCTATATCTATATTCGGTTATAATTGAGCAGATAATGGTTTCAAATTAAAGTCGATTTCCCCAGAGTTTTATTCTTCATAAATCATTTATTTCATGTTTATACAGGGAACTAACACATACTTTCGATGCATTCCAAGATTATCAGTCTAGTTTAAATTTAAAATTAAAAAAACAATGTACAAATTAGTGAAACTTGCAAAGATACTGATACTTGCATGTGTTCATAATAGTCAAGACCGACTAGAAAAATTAAGTGGAATATCGGCCATTCTAAGCACCATCGGTGCAGCACGTACACGCTGGAATTAGACTTTGGGTGCTGTCTATGCCGTCAAACTTCGACGTTATAATGGCTTTCAGTTTCGGTCGGTCCCGATGGAAATGGCAAAACTGCGCAAAACGTTCGAAATATATTTTACACTTCCGTTTCATTTTTGCATTCTATTCGCTCCTACTTTCGGTTTACAATAAATTTTAGTTTCACCAAACTTGAGTGCCACACTTCCTCGGCTATATTGGTTGGTCTCTTTATATTCTACGGACCCATTGGGAAGATTCATGGGTAGAACAAACTTGTTCGTTCAAAGGCGCGACGTGTCGAAAATAGACACATACAAGGGGTGGGAGACTTTTCGTTTGAAAATATGTAGTGCTTTTTGTGGGCAGCCAATCTTCCGCTGGTAAAGTGACCGAGCAGAGCTCGGGCCGACGGTTGCTCGACTTTCGGAAGGAATTACTGCAGACAGACAGTCTGTCTGCATCGGTGATGATGATGATGATGACGATGAGTGCAAAATGTTACGAACTATCAGGTTAGTTGGTAGTAATAAGACACCGTCCCTTAGAGCCGAATTGACGGTGCGATTAGCAAAGCAAACATTTAACTGAGTTTTCATCATAATCATACTTTATTGTCTGTCTAGAGTTTGTGTGGCTGAAGGCTTTGATATATATTCGTGTTGCTTCGTAATGAAATTTGTGTTTATTTTGGTTTACTTACTCTCTGTATTGATAGATCTAAACATATACAAGTTGTTCTAAAAGTATGGTTACGTGAAAACAATGATTCAGTGATCCTGCTTCAAATGAAAAAACATACTATTAAACCTTAATAGGTTGGAAAACTTTTAGTCCATTTAACCTTAGTAGCTTTCTAATAGAATTTTGTTCGACTAAGTCTTTGTTTCAACAAAATATTTGAAGAATATGTCTTCAATGAAGGTTTCAGTGCTTTTTGATAGAACGAAGTCTTAACTGGATAACGGTAAAGGAATGCATACTAACTCACTTACTCACCTACCCACTCGTACACTCACTTACTTACTTACTCACTCACTTACTCTCTCACTCACTCACTCACTCGTTCATTCTCTCGTTCATTCGCTCACTCACTCACTCACTTACTCACTCTCTCACTCACTCACTCACTCACTCATTCGCTCACTCACTCATTCACTCACTCACTCATTCACTCACTCACTCATTCACTCACTCACTCATTCGCTCACTCCTTCATTCACTCACTCACTCATTCGCTCACTCGCTCACTCATACAATCACTTACTCACTCACTCAGTATAAAACAAGGAATTGAAAGACGCATACAAAATAAACTAAAATAATAAAAAATAAACTTTAAAACCGTGCTTTGCTTTCGGTCAAAAATGGCGTTCGATAAATCAAAGCACTATTTCCAAACTGGCTAACGATTTTAAACAGCGGAAAGAATCCCTGGCACATACCACGAGAGCTTATTTCATGCCCGCGGTGAAGCGTAATCATTCCGCCAAGCCGCGCATAGTTGCGCTTACGTTTGTCACAAAGTCCGCCGGCAGTGGTCACATTCTGGTCGCCAGGTTACCGAAAATTCAATTAAAACCACATGAATCGTCTTTGTTGCAGCTTTTATCTAGTATCGCTGCCGCTAGGAGAATGTCCTTGCAAACACATAGGTAAGTACACGTGTGCCACCTACGTCCTCTTTTGCATACACTGCACTCGACTATTCTGCGTCGTTGAGCGAATGCAATGCTCCAACTGATGTGAGTTAGGTACGTTTTACAAGCAGTAATCTTTGGACGACATCAACGGTTGCCTTGAGCGGAGAAATTGCTCGTGAGTTCCCAGAATGGCTTTGGAAAAAAGGCGCAGAAGGTGTTACGTATCATTGACACGGAAGAAAATAAAGGTGAATTTTCATAATAGTCACTTTTAAGTGGCGCGGATTTACTGTGCGGTTAAAACACAATGTAAGTAGTACTACAGAAACCTACTGACGGGGATGGTGAGATGTTGTAGATTTTTTTTCGGTTATTTGGATATTTTATATATTTTTAATCTGTGAAATTTAATCAGTGCATCATCACTAATGTTCAAATGAGCGATGATTGCTGTGCAAATGAAACAGAGCAGCGGATTCACAAAAATCGTTCGAAAACTCAGTGTAAAATTTATATGTTTTTTTAGTATGATGTTGGTACTAATTTGTTCTGGATTATGTTTTTTTTCCATGTTAATGGTTCAATGTTTCTCATTACAAACAAAAAATAATGATAACCACTAATTGAAACAGTACGATGCAGCCGTAGACTTTTATCATTGCAGTACCTTCAAGCAGTTATGTTTGTACTATGCATGCTCTACAACTAAGATAGCATGTAGTCGGAGAGAAGCATGAAGCAATTCTTCGGGCTAGTAGCGTGTTCATTGCAACTGGTTTTCCGAGTATGTGTTTGGAACAGACGATATGGGATGTACAAATGCCATGTATCGGATGCTTTTATTTCCCAATGCTAGAAAAAAAGACTTCATTTATTAATTTTTTTGATACACTTTAAAAAAAATTGGAGCTTTAACATGTTTCAGACACTTAACTTTGTTTCATTGACATACTTCGATGTTAGCTGATTGTAAACCGTATGACTGTGGAGCCAGTGCGAAAGATCAAATGCCTTTCCAGTCATAAGGCAATGCTGAAACTGTGGATACAGCTACGAATTAGTAAGAAACCTTCCGATTTAATAGAGTAAGATTGAGATAGATTTGAGAAATGAGCAGGAGGAGTATGTATTGTACCTTAAACAAAATAATAGCAAAGTTTAACCAACATTAAATGAAAACTGTACAAAACAAGTTATTAGAATTATACACAAAAAAACTGAGTTAAACCGGTACAATAAATTAGCAACAAAACTAGCATACAACCTAGTTAAGAATATGAATAAAGTTGAAGAGGTTGTGTATGAGACACGACCGTAAGTTTACCGTAGAATTACGACAGCATGCATGTGTATAATTTGTTGTTCCGAAGCAGTTTATTTCAGGAATAGTTGTCTTTCAAATCTCTCTTTTTTAAAGATTGGTAACCCTGAAGAGAAGCGTTGTTTAGTTGGCTAGAAGTCATTCGAAAATAACATTGAAGGTTGCTGAAACACAGTTGTTGGTAGAGCACTACTTTACCGCCAAAAAAAAAACAAACGGAAGACAGTGCATATTGCATTCGAGAATGATCGTAAGTGATGAGTTCGAAGTAAACTTCTCCTTTTCAATAATTCTTAGAACGGATAGACGGTAATTTAGTGGCACTAAAAAGATTCAAAATGATATCTAAGGCCGGTTACGGCAATACTCTTATTAAATGGTTCTCGGCCTGACTGTTATATAAAAACCTAAATTAATCCACCTAGCGGTCAGACCCAGCCTTTCTCAATCAAACTTATTATTTGTGAAAATAGATTTACATGAAGGATT
The DNA here is from genome assembly GCF_029784165.1 of Wyeomyia smithii. Classification (NCBI taxonomy): domain Eukaryota; kingdom Metazoa; phylum Arthropoda; class Insecta; order Diptera; family Culicidae; genus Wyeomyia; species Wyeomyia smithii. The sequence goes on from NC_073695.1 coordinate 216,851,021, forward strand.
CAATCCAATAAATGTGTATTCACGTTTTGGGTTCTAAAAAATGATGTTGTAATAGAAGTATATAATATGAAATTTGATGTAATGTAAATGCTCAAGAAATAGCGAAACAAAAGAAATGACTCTTAATTTCGAACAATTCAATCACGCGCGATACCGGGAACATTCAAATGGTACGATACCAAATTTAAATTATATTGTGGCCACATATATTGATCAAAGCAGGTATATTTTTAAATAGCCTTTAAATTTCTTTTCTTTCCATAACTTTTGAACCACATATCAAATTGTTATGAAGTTTGTTATTTGAAAGTTTGAGAGATGTCTCGTTCGTATGACACTAGTTATGCTCAAATAAGTCGTGTAATCTTTGAGATAATATAATTTCGTTGTTTTATTAACAATTTAATACATAACGGTTGCTTAGTTCGTTTATAATCAAATGAAATGGGAACGTATAGGGCAGCCAAACTTTGAAACCACGTGTTTAATCATAAATCATTAGTTAACCCTTAACTAGCCCGTTCAGCTGATAATACTATTGATCAAATCGGTTGTGTACATTCTGAGATAATGAAGTTTCGTGATTTTCACAATTCGGTACATTACAGACGAAGTTACAGTTCGATTACAGTAAAATTCAATAGGGTGTTATGAGTCAGCTAGACCTTTCATTTGACACTAATTTCGTGAAAATCGGTTCAGCCATCTCTGAGAAAAGTGAGTGAGTTTATGTATTCCTCGAAATATGTTTCTTTTCATAGCTAGATTTCACATTTTGAAACATAACAGGCAAAGTAATATTCCGATTGCAAAAAAAAAATCAATAGGGTCTTATGGGGTAACTAGACCTTTCATATGACACTGATTTTGTGGAAATAGGTCCAGCCATCTCTGAGAAACATGAATGAAATTAAAAAGTATTCAGAAGACGTTACTTTTCATAACTTTTGAACCACACGTTCAATCTACTTAAAATTCAAAAGTTAAGAGTTTTCAAGATAGCACGTTCATTTGATACCAATTTTATTGAAATCGGTTGTGTGGTTTCTGAGATATTGATGTTTCGTGATTTTTACATTTTGAAACATAACCTCTAAAATAAAAATCCAACTACAATGAAATTAAATATTAAAACTAAATGATTTTGTTTAAATCGAATTAGTAGTTTCTGAGATATTGATGTTTCGTGATTTTCACATTTTTGAACATAACCTCTAAACTAAAAATCCAATTGCAATGAAATTCAATAGGGTCTTATGGGGCAACTAGACCTCTCATTTGCAATTAACTTCATGAAGATCGGTCCAGCCATCTCTGAGAAAATCGAGTGAGATTGGGAGAGCGTTACATACACACACACATACACACACATACAGAAAATGCTCAGCTCGTCAAACTAAGTCGATTGATATACGAGATCAATCAAAGAAATAGTTATCGGTTTCCGTTATAATCTACTAAATTTTTTGGAAATAAATATTGAAATTCAGTCCGCAAATATATATTACGACTGTGACGTACAGTCTTCCTCAGTGCTTATGTGGACTGGTTTTTCGACCCTTTGGAGCACTTTGGTTTTTCCAGTGATTGCTATACTTTTCTAGGAGAAAGGCAAAACCGTGTTCACCATGTTGCATTTCAAAATAGCATCTGAGGTCGTCTTTTGGTCTTTGAGCGTTATCCCAATTACGGGAGTACCCATTTTGAATAGTATTTGGTAATTTTATGCTGTTTGCCAATTATTTATAATTATTTAGGATTTCGAACAAGTTTGAGGCGATTTCTAGGCTCTGGTTATCATTCCAGATCCAAAAATATCCATACTGATCGGTATTTGTCTCTATTTGTCCACTCTGATTAGTCGTAATCTGCGTTCAAAACAGGGTTCTACATTTTTCAAGACTACAATAGTTAGCATCAAAAACTCACAATATCCCGCATTTTGTTGGACGTGTAGCTTATTTTCCAATCGATGGCTGCAGAAATGGAGGAAATACTTCGAAAACTGACTGAGTTATGAACATTTGAAATTGAACAATTTTCGTGACGCTCTTTATTTTTTCGGTTTTTCATTTTGTAGCCCCAAAGGCAGCCAAAAACGGTCGAACGTTTGGGAAATTTGACTAGATTGTCGTGTGTTTAATGTAAAACTGAGAAAGCCAATGGATGAAGTAGTCCAATATTCCAACAAAGTTTTCTCCATAACAATGAAGTCTCATTTGTTTTGCTTTTAATCGTTAAACGCTAATTTTTGGATGGATTTGGTAACGGGTTACCTGATAAAAATGTTTATTTGCATCATTGGCATAGATTACATAACTATTTTTAAAGTGAATGGTTCATCAAGATCAGGAATCGGTCAAGAACTCTTCGAGAAATGGCCATTTTCATCCGAAAGTCCCCAGAGTAACGAGTAATAGATGACATTCACATATCTACATCAATTATATAGCGTGCGACACCACTATCTTCAGGATTTTTCATCAGGAGTCTTTTAAGAGACATACTTCTTAGTATAGGCTGCATTGATCCGGAATAATGTTTGCATCTCTGGGAGAATCGGATAACAAGAATTCTTTCACGATACGTTCAAGAATCACAAGAGTGTAATGACTCACTTAATCACCAAGAACCTGCTCATAATCTTTGACAGTAATCTTGATTGTTGTTCCAACTGATCGATACGATATGGAACCTCAAATCATGACCAAATGGAGAAGGTATTTTTCAGGATGGCAATGCTCCATTTCACACGGCTTGCCTCATAAAATCATGGTGTGAGGAACACGACAAGATCTACACTCACCTGATATGACCAACACAGTCACCAGACTTAGATATAATTGAGCCAGTTTGGTTCACGTTGTAAGCATGTATCGTATTTTCGTCGTCGCTAAAGGAACTCGAGTCTCTAATAATATTTAATAGAATGGTACAAATCCTCACGCACGCTATATTTGATGCAGAAATGTAAACGTCTCCGCTCTGGGTTCCTTCGGGGTATCCAGGTTATTCCGGAAGTGGCCAATGCAGCCTATATTCAGAAATATGTCTTTTGAAAGATTCATGATGAAAAATCCTGAAGATAGAGGTGTCACACGCTATAATTTGATGCAGATAGGTAAATGTCCTTTATGACCTTTATGACCTTGCTCTCTTATGATCTTTATTACATTTATGAAATTTATGACATACATTACATTTATGCATTTATGACATGTATGACATTATTGACATTAATAGCATTGATGACATTTATAACTATGGGCGCAACTACGGGGGGGCTAAGGGAGGCTACAGCCCCCCCCTAGCAAGTTTTAAGCCCCCCCTAGAATTTCCCAGAGAATAATTGTAGTCAATATAAATACATCCAATACTTCCTATCAGAGCATCAAAATCAACACAAATTGAGAAGTCATCATTCATTGGCTGAGAACTAGTACTGTGCCCAGGATCGATTCTCAAACCTAGCTCTCTTACTTACCTTACTAATAAGACGAGTGCCGTGGTGGCTCGTGCTGTATCAAGGAGTTGTTGCCATGCTGCTCGGTTTTGGGCTGTGTTTCGCCAGTTCCTCAGACGTCTCATCACCCGCAAGTCTCTTTCGATCTGGTCGAGCCATCACGCACGCTGCGCCCCCTAGTCCACAGGGTTGCTGAAGAGAAGTGATTTCACAGGATCATCGTCCGGCATCCTTACGACGCGACCGGCCCACCGCAACCTATTGACTTTCGCTAGGTGTGCAACGGGGTTCTCTCCAAGCAGCACGTGAGCTCATGGTTCATGCACTATCGCCATTATCCGTCGTCAGTCTGTACTCCACAATAGATAGGCCGCAGCACCTTCTGTTCGAAAACTCCAAGAGCGTTGAGGCCAGAAGCGTTGATGTATCGATTCCGTAGAGAACTACCGGTCGTATCAGCTACATCGTCAACTTTTTACTTCGTCGTACTAGACTCGATCGAAGTGGTCATGCCAACACCTCCACCACAATTGGTGCGTACGTTTGTATGTCTGAGAAAAAAGAGCCGTCGATGAGAACATGGTCAATTTGGTTTGTTGTACGTTGGTCAGGTAATCCCCAGGTGGTTTCGTGGATGTCTTTTTGGGGAAAGCAGGTTCTTCGAACTGCCAGTCTGCGGTAAGCTGCGAAGTTGACGCATCTCTGGCCGTTGTCGTTCGTGACGGTGTGTAGGCTGTGCGGGCCAATCACCGGCTTATATATGTTTTCCCTACCGACCTGAGCGTTCATGTCCCCAATGACGATCTTGATGTCTCTACGCGAGCAGCTATCGTAGAGTTTCCCCAGCTAAGCGTAGAACGTTTCTTCCTCTATATCGGGACGTTCTTCGAGAGGGCAGTAGGCATTGAGGATGGTGTAGTTGTAGAACCGGCCTTTTATTCTCAACAAACACAACGTGTCGCTGAGCGCCTGCCACTTGATCGCACGACTCTGCATCCTGCCCAGCACTATAAAACTGGTACCCAGCTCATTGTTTGTGCCGCCGCTCTGGTGAAATTGTGCCCTGCGGCCACAAATTCGCCGTACCTTCTCTCCTTTTCGGTAAAGCTTCTGGAGCGCAACGATGCCGAACTGGTGAAGTTCTAGCTGATTCAGCAGGATCCGGTCGGCATCCGAGGCGTTAAGCGATCTACTGTTACATGTACCGTGCTTCTAATCGTCTGCCTTATTTCGTCACTAAATCACTGCGGGTAATTCCGGTTTGTTTTCAATTCTTGATTGTTCGTAGTATGTTTATTTTAGCATGCTGCTTTACTAGGGCTGCGATACCTAGTCTCGCGACGGGGCCGCCGTCTTGGGTGTAGAGGCGAGACACCGCATTTCATAGTTCACCGTCCACTTCGGATCAGTCGCTGTTCGAGCCGCCCCCACCCTGGAAAACAGACGCTCAGACAAGCTGCTCTCCAAAGAGAACAACTACTGCTTCCCTGTCAGCATACGACCAAGTTCCCACCGGTTCCCCAATCTTCTCATGGTTGCTCGTATTCCAGTCGGTTCCACGTGGAGTTAAGAATATGGCATTATGCCTTGGACTACACTGGGATCTATTTTATGCCGACTAGCACGGGTGTACTGCTGGTACGCACTGCCCAGCCGTTTACCAAACCTAGTTCGCCTCAATATCGAATCAGTGTCAGCTGAAAGAGATGGTCAAAATATTCAATACATCTTCGGAGATTTATTCCCGATTGAAGTTATTTTGTCTTCTGTTACGACACTACTTTATGCGTTTTTAAATAGGCGCATTGTAACACTTTTTCCCTTTTTTTTTAAATGAAGTTTATGAAAACTAGCCCCCCCTAGAAATTTGCCTTAGTTGCGCCCATGTTTATAACATTTATGATATTCATGACATTTATGACGTTTATGACATTTATGTCATTTATGACATTTATGACATTTATGACATAAATGAAATTAATGACGGTAATGATATTAATGACATTAAGGTTATTAATGACATTAATAACATTTAGCACATTTGTGGCATTTAAGACATTTGGACATTTATGGCATTTATGACGTTTATGACATTTATGATATTGTTGACATGTGTCATTTATGTCAATTATGACATTTATAGCATTTATGACATTTATGATATTTATGACATTTATGACATTTATGACATTTATGACATTTATGACATTTGTGACATTTATGACATTTATGACATTTATGACATTTATGACATTTATGACATTAATGACATTTATGACATTTATGACATTTATGACATTTATGACATTTATGACATTTATGACCTTTATGACATTCATGACATTTATGACATTTATGACATTTATGACATTTATGACATTTATGACATTTATGACATTTATGACATTTATGATATTTATGACATTCATGACATTTATGACATTTATGACATTTATGACATTTATGACATTTATGACATTTATGACATTTATGACATTTATGACATTTATGACATTTATGACATTTATGACATTTATGACATTTATGACATTTATGACATATATGACATTTATGACATTTATGACATTTATGACATTTATGACATTTATGACATTTATGACATTTATGACATTTATGACATTTATGACATTCATGACATTTATGACATTTATGACATTTATGACATTTATGACATTTATGACATTTATGACATTTATGACATTTATGACATTTATGACATTTATGACATTTATGACATTTATGACATTTATGACATTTATGACATTTATGACATTTATGACATTTATGACATTTATGACATTTATGACATTTATGACATTTATGACATTAATGACATTTGACATTTATGACATTTATGACATTTATGACATTTATGACATTTATGACATATATGACATTTATGACATTTATGACATTTATGACATTTATGACATTTATGACATTTATGACATTTATGACATTTATGACATTTATGACAATTATGACTTTTATGACACCTATGACATTTATGACATTTATGGCATTCATGACATTTATGACATTTATGACATTTATGGCATTTATGACATTTATGACATTTATGACATTTATGACATTTATGACATTTATGACATTCATGACATTCATGACATTCATGACATTCATGACATTAATGACATTTATGGCATTTATGACATTCATGACATATATGAAATTCATGACATTTATGACATTTATGACATTTATGACATTTATGACATTTATGACATTTATGACATTTATGACATTTATGACATTTATGACAATTATGACATATATGACATTTATGACATTTATGACATTTATGACATTTATGACATTTATGACATTTATGACATTTATGACATTCATGACATTTATGACATTTATGACATTTATGACATTTATGACATTTATGACATTTATGACATTTATGACATTTATGACATTTATGACATTTATGACATTTATGACATTTATGACATTTATGACATTTATGACATTTATGACATTTATGACATTTATGACATTTATGACATTTATGACATTTATGACATTTATGACATTTATGACATTTATGACATTTATGACATTTATGACATTTATGACATTTATGACATTTATGACATTTATGACATTTATGACATTTATGACATTTATGACATTTATGACATTTATGACATTTATGACATTTATGACATTTATGACATTTATGACATTTATGACATTTATGACATTTATGACATTTATGACATTTATGACATTTATGACATTTATGACATTTATGACATTTATGACATTTATGACATTTATGACATTTATGACATTTATGACAATTATGACTTTTATGACACCTATGACATTTATGACATTTATGGCATTCATGACATTTATGACATTTATGGCATTTATGACATTTATGACATTTATGACATTTATGACATTTATGACGTTTATGACATTTATGACATTCATGACATTCATGACATTCATGACATTAATGACATTTATGGCATTTATGACATTCATGACATATATGAAATTCATGACATTTATGACATTTATGACATTTATGACATTTATGACATTTTTGACATTTATGACATTTATGACATATATGACAATTATGACATTTATGACATTTATGACATTTATGACATTTATGACATTTATGACATTTATGACATTTATGACATATATGACATTTATGACATTTATGACATTTATGACATTTATGACATTTATGACATTTATGACATTTATGACATTTATGACATTTATGACATTTATGACATTTATGACATTTATGACATTTATGACATTTATGACATTTATGACATTTATTATATATATGACATTTATGACATTTATGACATTTTTTACATTTATTACATTTATGACATTTATGACATTTATGAAATTTATGACATATGACATTTCTGACATTTATAACGTTTACGGCATTTCATACGTTTAACATCATAGACATTTTTGAAATCGTTGACATTATTGACACTGTTGGGGGATGGTACCGGATACCTCCAAATTTCGATAGCTCGTTGTACGTTGAATCCAAACCCCAGCATCGAAGGAATTCTGCTACTCCCAGCAGAATAACCGAGTATACACGGATCCAGCGGCGCCTTTCTCTCCAACAACTAACACTGTTTCACTGATAACACCGATTTATTTAATACATTTTAGGAACTATTTGCTTAATATTATTTTTCTTAACTGCTACAAATGATATTAATTTAACTTAAACGAATGAATTAGCATGCGGTTCCACCGCCCTTGCTATCCGGTGATTGGAAGGAGACTAGCGCGCTGCTCCAGCAGCGCTTTAATAGATAACGATTTCAGATGGGCCGTGCGATGTTATCTGGCAGCGGTCGGCGGTGGGATGAAGTTCGGGTTGACTGCCTCTCTTCTGGCGACGCCTCATCGATCGGCTTATCGGTGGCATCTCTCCGGTGATCGATTCTCGCTCTAGCAGCGATCGGGTCAATTCCTTCGGCGATCGATGGGTTTATCGGTAGCACGTCTTCGGCTCTAGCTCCAGCTCCGATATCGCTCCAGCTTTGCTATCGCTCCAGCAGCGATCGGTGTCGATGAGAAAATGATAGCGGCTGGTCACTCATTGTCTGCTCTGCAGTAGCCGATGTGGATTGATCGGCTTCCTTATGCAGCAGTATGGCTCGTTCTGTGATATTGTTTTTTGTTGGCTCGTTCTGTGATATTGTAAGGGTTGTAGCGTTGGGGGTACTTGCGAACAGACACTGTGGACGTTGTTGACATATTTGACATATGTATTTGAGTTTTTCCACATTTTTCACACATGACCTTTTTGATGGGTATATTTGTCATTTGTAACATTTTTGACATGTTTGACATTGTTGCGTTTTTGCATTGTTTGTTTATTTTTATATATATTTTTGACATATGGGTCATTCCATGTTATGCATCGACTATCTCCTATTAGAACCAAAATTTGAGAGTCGATGTTTTTTGGTTGACATTAATAAATCCAAACTTTTGTACCGAAAGGGGGTCCATCCCAACTTTTATCTAGAAATCAACCACGCCAATTGACCAGTCAACGATTTTATGAGGTATCGAAAAAAAGCCGACAGACTCATCTTGACAATTTTATGATAAAGCATTTTCGTGCGTAGCCAAAATTCAAAATTTTGCAAATTTGAAAGTTCTGTAACTCTGGAACGCTTCATTTAGTTTTCTCCTGAGAAGTGATTTTTATATAAAATCGTCTGTAGAACACATTGGCTTAGTCAAAATGAAGATTAAAGGGAAGGCATTTTGAGAACAATTCAAATTAAGTTTTGTATAAAAAAACACAATGTTGGAGACATAAATTGATTACGTAGTTCGATACTACATCTAAAACCCTAAAAAATTAAATATGAAGATGTCTGCAAATCAAAAGGTTGTTTTGCTACATTAGCAAAGAGTAGAGGTAGTACAGTGATCCAAAAAAGCAATAAGTGGAACCTAATTCCATAGCGCCTTTCACCGTCTTCCTAGCTTAATGGTGTATTCGAAGCAATTATTTGTATGAATGACCCGCATAATCTCAAATTATCAAAAGTTATGAAAATTTAAATAAAATAGTTGAAGAGGTTGTTCATAAGACACGACCGCAGAGGTAACGTAGAATACGACAGCCTTATGTCAGTCTTATGTCAATGTATTTCTTGGATTTTTTTTCAACGTAGCAAATTTTTGACGTGGGACACGTCTTTGTTTACTATACTGGGATGCATTCTGTAAAATTGGAAATGAAACGGGCAAATGTTGCGTCAGATTTCAAACGCTAATAACAGCATAACCACATGATGGATAACAATAACCAATATGTTGTTGGATAGATAAAATGTATAACAATTTTGTAATGTGTTAATTATCACTCTAATTTCATTGCTAAGCGGCAAAATTGATAATAATTTCAATAACAAATTTACGCGAATAATGAACCAATTACATGCGAGCATTCCTAGCACAGACGACGTGAATGGACACCATCCGTTCCCTGTGATATTCCCTGTATCAATTTCGAAATAAAAATTGACGGAGTCTCCCCGTCCCAATAGGTCAATTTATTTTTGCTTCCATGAGCTTAGACTAATATGATGTCTCGAAGGTAAAAGTTTTCCTAAAAGTTTGAAACAATACCCATCCTTGAACAATCTCTAAACCTGCGTGTTAGGTACTGTAGAACCTAATAAAAACTGATGTCTAGAAAGAAAACATGCCAGTAAAAGCAACAGTACCAGTGGAGTATAGAACCGCAGGTCTCTCGTCGTCTATGATTGCATTGGTACTCTTCTATTCGTACTGCAGCAGTACTATTCGTATTGCAGTGGAACACTTTTGTTCGTACATTTCTATTCGTATGCAATTGAGGAAAAACTACAATGCTGCTGTTGATGGTGATTGAAAGTTTATTTCATAAATATGATTGCCATGAATTACTCAACAAGAATTGTAAATTTTTGCAACGGATATTTTTTAAATTTTATCTTCGATATTCACTAAATAATCGTGACCGGATAGTATCAAAAGAGTAAATTCCTAAATATATACATTTATAGAAGAGTAAGAACCTGCGAATGCTTGTGATTTTTTGGTTTATTTAGTAAGATTCGTACAGAATCTCTTTTTATATTTCAAAATTGTTAGATGATATATTATTATTCTAAGCTTTACCATAATAAACGTATATTTCCGGTCTTCGTAATACAGCGAATGTAGTTGCAGGCAAATGAAAAAATTGTCAAGCAAAAAATAAAAATCTAATTGTGGATTTCTACGATTTTTTGCTGGAACTTGTTAGGAATTTTGTTCAAAATATTTTCTTATGTTTTCCAATTGATGAACCTTTGTAAGGGCTTCCATATTATTTTGAAAGTAATATCCAAACTATAGATTTGATTTAGTTAGAGTTAAATAAGACAAAACCATTCATTATGATAACGTTAGCATTATTGGATTTGGTTTCTGAGGATATAGAGATAATTCTGACTTTGAAGCATTATGAGAAATTCTTGGTGCTTCTTCAACAAGCACGATATGCTTGTGCCTTGTTAAATACATATTTTTTTCAAAAAAAAAAAAAAATACTAAAGGCATAATATCGCGAAATATAAATGATATTTCTTCGAGTGTTGTTGAATATATTCCAAAAATTGATTTCCAGGGGAGGCTGAAAATAAACACATTGATTCTGTCTGCAGACTCTGTATATTTTGTAACAAAAAATCCCCTAATTACAGTGTTTAGTCCCACGTCACCATTTCATACAACCCTAGGGCTGTATACCTTGTAGTATTTATTTAGTTTTGAATTATTTACAGTGATAATTAAATTCTACATTAGGTAATTTATTAGCAATTATATATGAAAATTTCAATCGCTATACTGCTCGCCACACACGCTATAAAGCAAGCCACACATGCTATAAACATGCACAGACACGCTAGACATGCACACGCTATATAGCAAACCACGCACGCTAAATAGCAAGCCACACGCGCTATAAACATGCACAAACGCGCTACAGACATGCATACACGCCATGAACATACACACACGCTATACTGCTAGCCACACACGCTAGGGACACACGCTACAGATATTCACACAAGTTATGTGCACACACCCTATATATACATACGCTGGATGATAGGGGTTTCTCAAACCAGCTGGCGGTGCGAGTCTCTTTCAGTTTCGGGTTGTATTCACCCAACGATATCTAAATTGGATTACCGCTGGTGGGGTCCAACTCAGATAGAAGGGAAGCCAAACTGAAAGAGGTAGGAACTGCAGCTAACCACCACCACCGCCGCTGTTGCCCGCTGCTGATCCACTTCGCCTACTGCCATCGGTGTTGATGTCCGATGCTGCTGCCTGCTGCTAGTAAACTGATTTGCTTGAGGAGAAACAGTCTCTTATATAGCCTAAAGAGTGCATCCCCGTCTAACTAGGTACTCCATTCTGTCGTCCTTTTTAGGGAAAGGCAGCAAGCGACCAATCAGAAGTCGACATTTGCGTTTCGACAATGTTCAACAATTTTTCAATATTACAATAGTTTGAACAATTAGATTACAGTTTTCTGCACTTAGACGGATGCCTAAATGATTTTTCAATCGATTGCTGCAAAAATTACAGAAATCGGTTGAAAACTGACTGGGTTTAAAACGTTCGAAATTGGACAATTTTTGTGACGCTCTCGATGTTTTCGGTTTTGAAATTGGATCCCTGTATTCAAATTGGGTCCCTGTAATTGTTGCCGTAAGACATTTTCTACGTCAAAAAACTAACTTATTGCGATAAGAGTTAGAGAAATGGTTTATTTGGAAAAGTTGTAGAAGATTTGAAAATATGAAACTTCGTCGCAAATTCAAAATGTCTATTTTCATTGGGTACAAAGTTACAAAGTAAATATATAATGTGGAAGTTACTCAAAATTTAGCAGCTTGTACTTAACTTTTATCAGTTGCATCTTACACGTTAACTTCGTTCGGAAAAAATTGTTGGGGCATTTGAAACACACGTTTTTGCCAAACACTTTATATCTCCAGGATTTCTCCGTACGAAGATATAGCATATTTCAGTATATTTTCCCGATATGTCTATTTTCATTGGGTACAAAGTTTTAAAGTATATTATATGGAAGTTACTCAAAATTTAGTAGTTTTTACTTCACTTTTGTAAGTTGCGTCTTACATGTTAACTTTGTTTGGAAAAATTTTTGGAGCATCTGAAACACACGTTTTTGCCAGAGACTTTGTCTCCAGGACTTTTCCTTTCAAAGTTATGGCATATTTCAGTCTATTTTACCATTAAATTGGAGAACGTATAGGGTTAAAAAGGGGCAAGTGGAACCATGATGTTAATACTTATGCTTAAAGTTTAGCTCAAGTACTACAACAGGTGAGCCAGTTATGGCAAGTGCAACAGTTTTGGTTATATAGCATAAGCGCAATGGTACCAGTTATGACAATTCTCCTTTTAAATTACAGGCCATAACTGGTTCATGCCATAACTGGTGCATTTTTTAGGTATTGCCATAACTGGTACGCCTCCCCTATATGAACACTAGAAAAAAAATTGGTTTATTCAAAAAGTGATAACTTTCTTAGTTTTTATTTTACCTTGTTTGAACCAGCATCAATGTTCAGCTAGCAATGTGTTTAAATAGAAATTAAGGTTTTTAAGAAGTCGGTTTTTTGAGTTATTAAATTTTAAATTATACTTTCAGAAGGATTTTTTTAAATGAAGTGATTTTTATTCTTGCGGTGTTAATTTTTTACAACGTGCCGTGTCAAATATACTATTATTTATTAAAAAATTTTTTACAACGATAGTATCGTTGCTATCTACAACTTTACTGTAGACATAACATAAATCAAACAAACCTTTTTGGCTCAGATAGACAAATAGTTTATTTTTAAATTTCAACTTTTTTGTTTCTCATTCTACCAGCACCAAATTTGAAAAAGTATTAGTAAACATTATTTCCTTCAATGGGTAAAAAAACATTTTTTTAAATGTGCTTATCGAAACGTTCAATGTTTCGTTTTAATTTGTGAAATTTACCACAGAAAAACAAATTTGTACAGTCCATTTTTAGGGGTTGTAACTTTATTACTTTTGCTTTTTCCGAAGACACCATTTCAATCAAACAAACCATTTACTCTGGTTTAGTATATTGATAGCCACATTTTTGGATGGGCCCTTTCGAAACAGCAGCGAGCTCAATTGGTTTGGAAACTTTATACAAAAACAAACTTCTACAGCAACTCTATATTGTCTTTAGTTTCAATACTTTCCCAACAAAAACTTGGCAAAAATCCATTATTTGTGGGATTATTTAGCAATTTGCCAAAAGTTGAATCGATGTTCTGTTTCGTCCCCGGTAGCCTTGAACTTTGAAAGCACCAGAGCTCGTGGAGAACAGTTGCTTGCTTCTCTTAGCAAAAAGTATGGAGGCATAAATTAGATTAATTTTGCACGCTATTCGCTTGTTTGCATCAGAATAAATCGCCTTTCATCTACAGCCAGGGCCCGGGCAAAGAATAATTACTTCCTGGCTCTCGGACTGGATTTGCTGTCGCTAATTTGTCTCTTTGGCCGTTCGTCTGACATATGAGGACGTTGATTAAAATACTTTTTACCCCTGGAATGGTCCTCATAGTGCTCACATACAACCAGTCGATTTGGACCGCACTGGTCACTGGCGAGCCAACAAACTACACATCAAGCCTTTCGTTCGCGAGTGGATTTATTTTCGGCTTGTACAATTCGTTTGTTTGTTGGTTTTCTTTTCATTTTGGCTACCCTTCAGAAGCTCTCAGTGCCAGTTTTTCATATTCGGCTGATTCCATTTCGTACAGTATGCTAGCATCTTGTTTTTACAGCGTACAAAATACAGCATAGACCAATGCAACTCGACAAAATGCCCTCTGACACTTGTCAGAAGTAGTGCTGGAATGTACCGTGTGGCAGGCAAGTGGTCTATGGTGAACCTTGCTGAAATATTTTAAGGGAAAGAGTAGTTTGAACGGACTCATAGTGTCAAAACAATGTGCGCAATCATACTTTCTTTTCTTTTCGAAACTCATCCTTTAGCTTTTTTTTGGCATATACAACCAAAAAATGGTGACAGCTTACTAACGTGAAAGTAATCGTGAGAGATGTGGCAAAAAACATCCCCCAGAGTGTCTTGCCTCGGTTTTCTCTAAACAGAAGCGCAGTCCACATTTGCATAGAGTAAATGTATGCATTCATTTTTCACTGCAATGTTTTTTCTTATATCTGATTTCAACGGTTTCTGAAATGCAACTAGCATTCCGACAGCGAAACAAAGGTTGCCAAAACATGTACGGTGTCACATACAGTTGTGCACTTTGGTTAATATCTCTTCATTCGCGAATGTTTTGTAACGCTGGCGATGTTTGCTAGTGAGCGAACCGGAATGACGAAGCAGGTGGAGCATACATTTCATTTGTTCACTTCCATCCGTTTTCTTCAGCGATTGACATTTCTGTGTTCCAACTGTCGCTAGCTAGATTGTGAAGGGTTTTGAGAAGAAGAATATAAGAACCATTACCAACCTAATAGTAAAAGTATGATTGCTCTACTATGACATATTTGTATGTCTGGTGAGTTAATTGGGGGATATAAATCGATGTAAAAGTAGCCTCTTTTTCAGTAAAGAAGGTGAAAATTGTTAACCCTCTCGTTCACGAACAATGAAATTTAGGAATTCTTACAATTCCAAGAATCAACCTATCGCTCCGCTCAGTGCCTATAAGTTCATTCATTAACATCCAATTTGCACAGTGACACTAATGGGTCGTGTGTGGTTCAACTTTGCTGTCCTTCCGTTCCTTTAGCTTGATCGAGCGCAGCGACTTCCGCTGGTCGCGTTCTCGTAGTTCGCCTGTGTTCCAGTCGGTCTCGGTAATTGCTACCGAGATGGATGGGCTCGGTCGGGTATGGCGAGTAAATTTATCGGATGCTTCTGGATGGAGAGAAGATAATAAATTTATCTAATAAACTCATCAATCACAGACATATACGGCCTTTTGCCGGATGCGAGCTAATCTTATCCGCGTGTTTTCCACCCGTGTGTATATGTTTTGCGAAACTGAAACGACCGCGCTTTGTTGAAGTCAACCGCCCAGTCAATCTGTAAATGGGTTGTAACTACATGTCGGGCGGGTGCAGTTCAAAAGTTTGTCTTATGCGGTAACTTTGCTTGCCAAACGCGACGAAAAAGCCTAGCTTCGGCGCGGTACTCTCAGTACGCTGTGCGGTGTAAAGTTGATTGTTTTATTAGATAAAATTTTATCGAATAGCAGCAGTTCATCTGCTGTGATGATGAGCTCGTTAATCAGAAGCTTCCACTTACTCACAGCGAAGAACTGATATTACAGATTTGTTACTGCGATATTCGATTTTTTCGCAATCTTCTGTTCTGATGAATATGGCTTATTTTTTTTTTGGTGAAATTTTGGCCGAAAAATACATACGCTTGAATTTATAAAGTATAGTTAAACACGTTTGTTTTTAAAGCATCTTCAGCTTCAGATTCCTTTTCACGCAGAAACTTGTGAGTCATTTGATAGTTTTCATGGTGTTCATTTATAGACGGATTTCATCCCAAATCGTCTCAAGGATTGGCAGCACCCTCTCCGAATTGGTTGAAACTTTTTGGGTGTGAAGACATCACCTAATTAAGCATCTCTGCATACTTACTATTTCCAAAATTAATCTAGACTGTCTTCTGAAAAGGGCGAAACTTTTTTTTGCCGATTTTTTGTAAATCAAGATAATTCAAAAACGGTAAATTCTACAAAAATGTGTTCTATAAGTAACTTTTAGGAAATTGTCTGAATTTTCATAAAAAAGTATGTAAAAAATTACATACCAAGTCCTACACTGAAAAAAAAAACATACAACATACATACAAAACATCGATTTAAAAAAAAAGTTCATCTCCGAATTGGCTAAATTTTTTTTGCTAAAAGACAACATCGTTGGCTACATTTCGTTCATACATTGCAACTTGAGCAAATTTAAGGAAAAAAGTTATTCTCAAAAAAAATAAAAAATAAAAATAAAATGCAAACTAAAACTAAGGTATATTATTTTTTCAGTGTAAAACAACCTGATAGAATGAAATACTTGTTATGTTTTGATTTTTTTAGTTTTAAACAATTTAAAACAAGTAAAACTCAATGCCTAATTTCAATATATTATGTGTATGCATGTACCTAAAGTTCATTGTATTACAGATGTAAATGCTTCTCACATCTTAAGAACCTACCTAATGAATTTACCTATGAAAATGGTGTTAATGTGGAAAAAAAAATCGATTTTTTTACCTTATAATTCAAATGTTTTATTTTCAAACATAATCACTTAGCATCTATTTTTTACCACTACTAAATACAGTAAATATTTTTGGGTCATCTTCTGAACTAGAATATCTTTTAACTGCTATTTGATTATTACTTAAAGGTACAAAACTATGAAATTTCTGTGTTCCAGATATAGGTTTTTTATTTTCCCACATTGTACGAATCCTGCTGCTGATCCACTGACGCGATCGACTGTAATGATGGAACTGACGGTACTGCTTCTAAAAAAAAAGTTTAAAAAATATTTATATAATAATATGTGCATATTATGGTGCGTTAAAAATTAACTTATTGCATTTGTTATTATTTCTTTAAAAGTAATAACGTTCTCACCTAGCATGTCATTAATCTCTTCACAACTTGGTAATGGCTGCTCAGCATCAATTGTTGGTGGTTGTGGATTTCCACATGTTGATTTTTGCGGACTTTTACTTGTTGATGGTTGTGGATCTTCAAAATCTTGCTCTTTCCACATGTTGATTTTTGCGGACTTTTACTTGTTGATGGTTGTGGATCTTCGAAATCTTGCGTTGCTTCGTACTCATCTGTTCGTCGCTTTTTTGTGGATCACTTTTGCTATGCGATATTACAGCTTGACAAGAAACACAGATGTGCATCGATTCATCCAGTTGGTGGTCATAACTCAGAGACCGCATTTTTTTCTATTATCGTTGAAGATAAACGGCGTGAACCCTTACGGCTGTACTTCTTATTGCCAACAGCTGCACAGCATTTCGAATATTTCAGCCGTAATATATCCTTTTGATCCATGATAACAAAACTTTGTCGAACTTCTCTTCACAATTGCTATAAGTTGATTGAGTAGCGTTGTTATTTTATCAAGCTTTTAAACAGGTTCGTAACGTGCATCATATCACAACAGATACAATAGGTAAAAGATACGTACGTAAAATAAACATATATTCTGCAGGTAGAATAAACATGTATTGTAGCAGTCAAAACACCAGCAGCAGTCTTCCTCTCGGGAGAAAATTACCTACCGCGTTTGGGTTACTTATGCTCTAATGCGGCCACGTGCTTCACGCAGGATTTTGCTTTCAGAGTCAAAAACAACGCTCAAACACTGGTTCTACTATTACCTAATTTATTGACATTACACATTTACACAACATAACAAGTATTTCATTCTATCAAGGTGATTTACACAAAAAAAATAATATATAGAACACTTTTTTGTAGAATTTACCGTTTCAGAATTATATTGATTTACAAAAAATCGGCAAAAAAAGTTTCGCCCTTTTCAGAAGACAGTCTAGACTAATTTTGGAAAAAGTAAGTATGCAGAGATGCTTAATTAGATGTCTTCGCACCCAAAAAGTTTCAACCAATTCGGAGAGGGTGCTGCCAACCGCGGGTTCACTTGGCGCGAAATCCGTCTATACATTTCAACGAATCATCATATTTAATCGGTAACAGTTGAACCGATTAGAGTGCTTCAGATGCTTTTGGAAGATTTCATTATGCTGAAGATTTTTTGAGTTTTTCAGCAGAACGCAGAATTGTAACTATATTTTGCCTTGAGAACAATATAACTTGATTGTTGAACAATGTTCCAATAGTTCTGGAAGTGACGAAAAAAAAATGCAAAGGACGTTGATAAATACAGTCATTCCAGTATTATGGGCAGGCCTAAACTTTGTACATTTTTTTTTTCTTCACAAATCATTTATTTGACACGGCACAAATACAATTCAATGTTTAATGGCACCAATTATATCGGATGACTTAAAATCTATAAGCAAATTTTTTATCCTCGCTGCCGACTACGAGCTGAAATTAAGTCTATCTTAAAACTAGCATGTATTATTCAATCAGTGTTTTATAGTCTGATGATCATCGAATGAATATGCAGCATGTATGGATTTGTTCTGCTAAGCCACGATTTCATGAGCTGGGACAGGGGCTTGTAATCCTCGGGTTCTGAGGGTATTGTGCGGGGTCTAGTTGCTGGTTTAGGTTTTTTGTTGTTGTTCGCTGGTGTTCAAGTGGCCATATGGTGTGTGCCGCTGAGCCAAGATATCAAGAAAGGCCTCGGGTTTTCCTGGCGAGTTCGTGTGGGGTTCAATTTGCTGGTTCCAAAATCGAGGTCTACGACGTGATCTTGTATATAAGGGACATGTAGGGTGGGTCGCGACTCGCCAAGACATCACGAACAGGGACAGCTGGTTCTCTACCCTCGGCCCGGAGGGAAGCTATTAATTTAGACCTGGCGTCACGGTGTACAGGGCATGACCAAACAACGTGCTCTATGTCGTGATAACCTTCACCACAGGCACAGATACCACTTTCTCCGAGCCCAATACGACGGAGGTGCGCATCAAATCTATAGTGATTGGACATAAGCCGAGACATCACGCAAATGAAATCTCGACCTACATCCAACCCCTTGAACCACAGATTCGTCGATACCTTGGGTATAATGGAATGTAACCACCTTCCCAGTTCCCCTCTGGTCCAAGAATTTTGCCAACTGATGATCGTGTTCTGACGTACAAATGCAAAAAATTCATTAAAAGCAATTGGTCTTTCATAAATATCACAGTTTGTTGCGCCCACCTTAGCCAAAGAGTCCGCTTTCTCATTGCCCGGTATCGAGCAGTGAGAAAGGACCCACGCTAAGGTAATCTGAAACGATTTTTCGGATAAAGCACTCAGATGTTCCCGTATTTTCCCCAGGAAATACGGAGAGTGCTTGACATCCTTCATCGATCGGAGAGCCTCAATGGAACTGAGACTGTCCGTAAAGATGAAATAATGGTCCGTGGGCATTTTTTCGTTAATCCCTAGGGTATACTGAATAGCAGCTAATTCTGCGACGTAAACAGAAGCAGGATTATCGAGCTTATGGGAGACGGTTAAATTGTTATTGAAGATACCGAAGCCAGTGGACCCATCGAGAAGTGATCCGTCAGTGTAGAACATATTGTCGCAGTTGATGTTTCGATATTTATTGGAAAAAAATTTGGGGATCTGCTGCACGCGTAAATGATCCGGGATTCCACGAGTTTCTTCTATCATGGATGTATCGAAAAACACAGTAGAATCAGAAGTATTTGATAAGTTGACACGATTTGGAATATTCAAAGACGGGTTAATATTTTGGGACATGTGATTGAAATACGATGTCATAAAACGTGTTTGAGAATTGAGTTCGATTAACCTTTCAAAATTTTCAATCACAGGACGGTTCAAGACCTCACATTTGATAAGAATACGAGAAGACAGGCTCCAGAAGCGGTTTTTCAACGGTCATTTACATAAAAATTGTAAAGAAGGGGGCTTGATCATGAGCACTGGGGAAGACCCATGTAGCTAATTCGGGAAAGTTGCCAAATCGCCATGCGTAAAATGCATGTGCTTTTCGGACAACAAATTGTGCAAAAAATTGTTTAAAATTGGAGAAAATCCTTGTCGGTGAAGGTTACCCGAAAGAATGTCAATAGAAACGGAATCAAAAGTCCCCTTAATGTCCAAGAACGCAGACGCCATTTGTTCTTTGCGAGCATACGCCAGCTGAATATCTGTTGAAAGCAACGCAAGACAATCATTCGTCCCTTTGGCTCGGCGGAAGCCAAACTGAGTATCTGATAGTAGACCATTTGATTCGACCCAATGGTCTAAACGACGGAGTATCATTTTTTCCATCAATTTCCGGATACAGGATAGCATTGCAATCGGCCTATAAGAGTTGTGATCAGAAGCTGGTTTCCCTGGTTTTTGGATGGCGATCACCTTCACTTGCCTCCAATCCTGCGGTACAATGTTTTGCTCCAGGAACTTATTGAACAAGTTCAACAAGCGCCTCTTGGCATTGCCGGGTAGATTCTTCAACAAGTTGAATTTGATTCTATCTAACCCAGGCGCGTTATTGTTACAGGACAGGAGGGCAACTGAAAATTCTGCCATCGTAAAAGGTGATTCTATCGCGTCGTGGCCCGGAGACGTATCGCGAACAAACTTTTGCGCAGGAACAGAGTCCGGACATACTTTCCTGGCAAAATCAAATATCCACCTACTTGAAGACTCCTCGCTTTCGTTGACCGTTACGCGATTCCGCATTCTTCGGGCTGTGTTCCAAAGAGTGCTCATTGATGTCTCCCTCGATGTCTCGTTTACGAACCGCCAATATCCGCGTTTCTTTGCTTTGAAAGCCTTTAAGCTTGGTATCAAGCTCCGAATACCGTAAATAGTCGCCAGGTATACCTCCCTTCTGGAAGGCCAGAAACGCGTCGGATCTTTGCGTGTAGACATCGGAGCACTCTTGGTCCCACCACGGAGTTGGAGGCCGCTCTTTGATCGTTACGCCGGGATATTTCTTCGTTTGGGCTTGCAACGCGGCGTCGAGGATTAAGCCCGCGAGGAGGTTGTATTCTTCAAGTGGTGGATGATGTTGAATCGACTCGACCGCTTTTGAAATCATTTCCTCGTATAACTTCCAATCGACATTCCGTGTGAGGTCATACGGAATGTCAATTGGTCGCATGCGAGTTGAACCGTTAGTAATTGAAATAAGAATAGGCAAATGGTCACTACCGTGAGGATCGGGGATTACCTTCCATGTGCAATCCAACCGTAGCGACTTCGAACATAAGGATAGATCCAAAGCGCTTGGGCGCGCCGGAGGTTCCGGGATACGTGTCATTTCACCGTTGTTTAAAATAGTCATGTCGAAGTCATCGCAAAGGTTATAGATTAAAGAGGAGCGGTTATCATTGTAAGGGGATCCCCAAGCCACACCATGAGAGTTGAAGTCTCCCAAAATCAAACGTGGCGAGGGGAGAAGTTCTATTAAATCAAGGAGCAGCCGTTGCCCAACCTGTGCTCTGGGAAGAATATATATTGAGGCAATACAAAGCTCTTTACCTTGTATTGTCATTTGACATGCGACAACTTCGATGCCTGGAATCGAGGGGAGGTTAATTCGATAGAAAGAATAGCACTTTTTAATCCCCAGAAGTACTCCTATATATGGGGTGTCTCGATCAAGGCGAATAATATTAAAATCATGGAAGTTAAGATCAACATTTGAAGTAAGCCAAGTTTCACAAAGGGAAAATGCATCGCATTTGTTTTTATTTATCAAAACTTTAAATGAATCAATTTTTGGTAAAATACTTCTACAATTCCACTGTAAGACAGAGATAGGATCCTTCATATACGCAGATGAATTAGGCATCGAAGGATACAATCGCAGCAAGGAGGGGCCATTGGGCAGTCAACTGCTTCAAAAATGATCTAACTGTTGGGAGAAGTACTGTGAGGAAATTTTTAATTGGATCAGGTATATTGAAGTTTTCAAAAATCCAGTCCACGATGTTAGAAAAATTCACCAATCCAGAGTTTATTTGATTATCTGGGTGTGCAAAAGGAGCAACTGGGGTTTTAGATGTTCCAGGAAGTGCTGGGAACTTCTTCTGGGACTTTAAATTTGCAAGCCCAGGAGGAGTTTGCTTCGGCTTTTCCGCAGCACTTTTAGATTTGTTCGTATTATTCATTCCATCTTGAGAAACCTTAGGTCCTTTCCTGGGAAGCTTAGGAGAGGAAAGATTTTTCCTCTTTCTAGACTTCCCAAGACAGGCAAAAGAAGTTCCCTCTAGTGGTTCGTCAGAGTCGGTTTCATCTGAAGCCAACAGATCAAAGGGGTTCGATGTTATGGTAGAAGTGGTCACGGTCTTCTTAAGAATCTCAGCGTAAGAACGCTTTGAGCGCTTCTTAAGAGACCGTTTAATTTTATCTCTGCGTTGCATGTACACCGGGCATGCGGAAAGCTCATGCAGATTTTCCCCGCAGTGAATATACTTTTCAGCGCTTACACTGCAAGAATCTTCCGCATGAGTCTCCCCACACTTGCCACACCGTGCCTTATTGCAGCAGTAGGCAGCTGTATGGCCTAACTGCTTGCAATTGGTGCAATTCATAACACGGGGCACATACAAACGCAGACGAACCTGGTTGATAGAAACGTGGCTAGGGAGTGCAGATCCGGCAAACGTAACGCGAAACGAGTCTGACGGAGTGTATACTTTTTCACCGGAGACGAGCGACATGGACCGTAATTGCTTAACATCCAATACTTTCGCCTCGGTAGTGGATTTTTTGAAGCAGCCGACGCCGCTTCCCAGAATACACTCAACAGTCAGACTCGAATCGGTTATTACACCGTCGATCTCCACGTCTCGTGCAGGTACATACACGCGATACTCGCGTGTAAAGAGCTCAGAGCGAGCTATATCGTTGGCCTGATCCAGATCATTGACCACGACACGGAGCTTGTTTGGTCTGACTTTTGCGATTTCGGTCACGGCCTTGTATCGTGACGTCAGATCTTTCGCGATTTGTAACGTGTTCAGTGATTTTCCTCCTGGTTTGGGCCTCATGTAGAGAACCAGTGGACCCGTTGATCCGTCTGGGTAAAGCCTGGGACGAGGATTGACTAAAGCAGGGACAGAGGGGGGTTGAACAGGAGGGTCAGGGTCGGGTGGGTTTGGAGACGGGGGATCGGGGGCTAAGGGATCTACATTCATTGCGCTCAAACTGGCGCAACAGTACAGTGGCAAAGAATAACGTACCTCTTTTTTGTTGTCTTCAATAGCACAATGACCGAGTCTTTCGATGCTGGAACGGGCAGCTTCGCAGCGGCACAGCTATAACACAATAGCAGGATGACCTTCGGATTATCAGTTTGTCTTTACACCGCACTTCGCACTCTTTGAAACACGACCGAGTAAGCAATGCTTTTTTTCTTCTTCACACAGTAGCGATTTAATAGCGAGACAATCACTTAATGCGTCCGTTTTCGTCGAGCGTTCGGGACGGAATGCGAAAACTTTGTACATGTCGGACTCGATTATCCGGAGACTCGATTATCCGGAGACTCGATTATCCGGAATTCGATTATTCGGTTTTTTAGCCTCGATTATCCGGAATTTTATTTTTTGACGTGGGACACGTCTTCGTTTACTATACTGGGATGCATTCTGTAAAATTGGAAATGAAACGGGCAAATGTTGCGTCAGATTTCAAACGCTAATAACAGCATAACCACATGATGGATAACAATAACCAATATGTTGTTGGATAGATAAAATGTACAACAATTTTGTAATGTGTTAATTATCACTCTAATTTCATTGCTAAGCGGTAAAATTGATAATAATTTCAATAACAAATTTACGCGAATAATGAACCAATTACATGCGAGCGTTCCTAGCACAGACGACGTGAATGGACACCATCCGTTCCCTGTGATATTCCCTGTATCAATTTCGAAATAAAAATTGACAGAGTCTCCCCGTCCCAATAGGTCAATTTATTTTTGCTTCCATGAGCTAGACTAATATGATGTCTCGAAGGTAGAAGTTTTCCTAAAAGTTTGAAACAATACCCATCCTTGAACAATCTCTAAACCTGCGTGTTAGGTACTGTAGAACCTAATAAAAACTGATGTCTTGAAAGAAAACATGCCAGTAAAAGCAACAGTACCAGTGGAGTATAGAACCGCAGGTCCCTCGTCGTCTATGATTGCATTGGTACTCTTCTATTCGTACTGCAGCAGTACTATTCGTATTGCAGTGGTACACTTTTGTTCGTACATTTCTATTCGTATGCAATTGAGGAAAAACTACAATGCTGCTGTTGATGGTGATTGAAAGTTTATTTCATAAATATGATTGCCATGAATTACTCAACAAGAATTGTAAATTTTTGCAACGGATTTTTTTTAATTCTATCTTCGATATTCACTAAATAATCGTGACCGGATAGTATCGAAAAAGTAAATTCCTAAATATATACATTTATAGAAGAGTAAGAACCTGCGAATGCTTGTGATCTTTTAGTTTATTTAGTAAGATTCGTACAGAATCTCTTTTTATATTTCAAAATTGTTAGATGATATATTATTATTCTAAGCTTTACCATAATAAACGTATATTTCCTGTCTTCGTAATACAGCGAATGTAGTTGCAGGCAAATGAAAAAATTGTCAAGCATAAAATAAAAATGTAATTGTGGATTTCTACGATTTTTTGCTGGAACTTGTTAGGAATTTTGTTCAAAATATTTTTTTATGTTTTCCAATTGATGAACCTTTGTAAGGGCTTCCATATTATTTTGAAAGTAATATCCATACTATAGATTTGATTTAGTTAGCGTTAAATAAGACAAAACCATTCATTATGATAACGTAAGCATTGTTGGATTTGGTTTTTGAGGATATAGAGATAATTCTGACTTTGACGCATTATGAGAAATTCTTGGTGCATCTTCAACAAGCACGCTATGCTTGTGCCTTGTTAAATACATATTTTTTTGCACAAAAAAAAAAATACTAAAGGCATAATATCGCCAAATATAAATGATAATTCTTCGAGTGTTGTTGAATATATTCCAAAAATTGATTTCCAGGGGAGGCTGAAAATAAACACATTGAATATGTCTGCAGACTCTGTATATTTTGTAACAAAAAATCCCCTAATTACAGTGTTTAGTCCCACGTCACCATTTCATACAACCCTAGGGCTGTATACCTTGCAGTATTTCGTGTCCGTTTTCAATTTTTATCCCGAAATTTTGCCTTTACCATCCCTTCTGGCATATTTGTTACCATTTAAGTCACTTCCGGCATGTTTGGGATAAGTTCGAATTGAGTGAAAATAATCAATGTCCAATTTATTTTTTTGCTTCTTAAGATTTTACCCCCTTTCGCCTCAGAAGTATATTCTGGTTACGCCACTGCATCATACAAGTAAAATAAAGAAAATAAATATTTATTTTATGTTCGTTAATCGCAAAATTTCAATTTTTTTTGTGTGATTCGATTATCCGGCAAACTCAATTATCCGGAATGAAAATTTTTTTGAAGTTCCGGATAATCGAGTCCGACCTGTATTGGATTCTACCGTATGTCAATAACTAAAAGTTATAGTCTATATGAAGTTTAGTAAATGTGAACTACATTTCTCTGCATGCCTTTTGTGCGAAACTCTTGGACTAATGTGCATTACTCTTAAGCTTCCTTATAAATGACGGTAAACTCTCATCACCTGATAATTTCTTGTTGTTTTTACCGCCGTCACATATAGTCGAATGTGAAAATAAAGGCTAAAATCAGGTCGACTTTTCATTTCTGTGTATGATTACGATTCCAGAAATAAAATTTCTGACATCTGGTTTCGGAAATACCGATATTAAAAGGTATTCGGTTCTTTTTCCTTCTTTTTTCTGAAACCTGAAGTGTCTAACTTGGATTTAAAATCGCCGTCTGGAGTCATTTTTTTGCAGCTGTGCATCATTCTGATCATTTTAGGCTGTTTTCCGGGAAAATTCGTTGAAGTATCTCTTTCATCTGAATAGGAGCCTCCCTCTTACTCTCGGAGTATGGATGGGGTGTCAAATCATAACACAGTGCAACATTTTTTTTTGCCTTGGCTTCTATGCATGATTTTTTGATGAAGTTTGATGCGAAAATAAATATCCCCGAGTTTGAACATATTTAAATTTAAGGGGCAACAATGGCGCCATTTTGAATTTTTGAGAAACCGTAAATTTTCGACAATACTAAAATTGGTTTATCTCGATGTTAAATTAACTTATTTGAAATCTGTTTAATATGATATCGCGAGTGTTAGTGATAATTGAAGATGCAATAACAATTTGTCGTCACATAATCCTCCCCTTTTTGCGGGAAAAAGGTCACATTTAACTTTATCGAAGACGCGATGATTCTGTCTCATAGCTGAAGCAAAATTTTTATGTTTTGGCCGGTTCTGGCCAAAAATGCAACCCCTTCCCTGCAAAAGGGGGAGGATTATGTAAAGACGAATTGTTATTGTATCTTTGATTATCGCTTACATTCTTGATATTACATTAAACAGATTTCAAATAAGTTAATCTAAAGTCTAGAGAACCTATTTTAGTATTGTAGAAGAATAGGGGCAAAGTTGATATGTTGCCGACATTTTACGCCGATTAGACACCAACCAATCGATTCCTGAGACTTTTTTACTCGATATAAGAAATAATTTCACTACCACTTTTAGATATTAGCGCATTACCATTAATGTTCACTCGATATTATTTCGCTCTGTGAAATATACTAAAACCATGCCAAAACCGTTTTCGTAGAATCATCGTTTTGAGTTCAGTTTTTATCCGATTTACGGCTTTTTTTTGAAGATGGGTAAGAAGATGCTAATATGTGGATATACTCTTGGAATTTTGATATTGGGTCTTAAAATAAAATGGCGTCGAAAAAACATAGAAAATTTCAGATTTCTCAAAAATTCTAAATGGCGCCATTGTTGCCCTTTTAGTTGAAATATGATCAAACTCGGGGAAATTTGGTTTTTCATCAGAATACACAAAAAAATATATATAGAATGCAGAAAAAAGGTAAATTTTTGTTGCACTCAGGGCCGAAAAAAAGTCAATTTTTGTTGCATTGTGTTATTGTCATTTGCAATTTAGGTGAATACTTTTTCAAATAGACATATCTTTAGAAATATGACATCGAATTTGATGAATTTTTACAGCAGAAGTTATAGTTAATAAAAACATTTTTTGTAGTTAAAATATTTTGTTGGAGTAAAAATTGTTTTTTCAATAGTAATTATTTAAAACAATATAATGAAAAATTTAGCTCTAGGGAACTGAAAAATCTGAAAAAATCACAAGTATATTTGACGAAATGTCGAAATTTTTCTGAAATTTCAAATGACAACTTCTTAAAAACTTATTCAAATTCAATAAAAATTGGAAAATCGACTTCCCGAATGAAACTAGTAGTTTTTAATACACTGGGGTCTTTTCTCACGCGGGTTATTTTTATGCGTTTTTTTGAACGCGATTCTTTTACAATACCGTGGATTATTTTTACGCGATTGGGGAGATTATTTGTAAGTGGTTTTAAATAAGTTTCATATAAGTAAATCTAATCTGATCTTTCGAACGGGTACGGGTACAATCAACAGTGTAAAAAAAGACCCCAGTGCATTTATTTGAAGAAAAAAATGGACATCGCTATTTTTGGTGATCCGTTTTAGTTATAGTTTTGCAGAAATTTGTGTTTCATTTTTTTGCATCATTCTCTTTCAGAAGAGGAGGTGGTGGGGTGTCGAACTACCCGTAGCACCTTTTCCTGCCCCAAAACCCCGTACATACAAATTACGCCGGCCTTTTTCGCAAAACCTCTGCACTTATGACCATAAAACTCTTGTATTCAGGCTAAATAAACCTATAGTGGATTCTTTTTCTATAGAGGACCACTCATCAGATTAGGTTAATTTTCGTGAAAACTCGAGAGATTTTCAGAAAACTTCCATCAGGAAAAATATTATCCAGCCAGTCGGCATTAGAATCATGAGAAACATTAAAAGGGTAAATTAACTTATAGTGGATCCTTTACTTCATCAACCTATAGTGGACCACCCGTTAAATTAACTCAATTTCTCTATACATAAATCAGTTTTCAGAAAATCCTTCGAGTTTTCGCATAATTTGAGTTAATCTGCGGGTGGTCCACCTTAGGGAAGAGGTCCATTTTTGAAATTTATTCCATGTATCGGCATTTTTAGTAGTTTATCTATCTTGCTTAAAAAATCAATAAACTCCCACTGTACCCAGTTTTGGAGTTTATACTGTAGAATATTCTTCATTTTGGCCTTCA
This sequence comes from Wyeomyia smithii, assembly GCF_029784165.1. NCBI lineage: Eukaryota > Metazoa > Arthropoda > Insecta > Diptera > Culicidae > Wyeomyia > Wyeomyia smithii. The sequence goes on from NC_073695.1 coordinate 216,879,633, forward strand.
TAAGCGCTCAAAGCGGTGTTCATTCGGAATTTCATCAATGAGGGTAAATTAACCTATAGATGGCCTCTTTCCTTTAATAACCTATGGTGAACCAACCGTCAGATTTAGTCAGTTTCTCTTAATATGAAACGGAATTTATAAATGTTTGTGATGCAGACTGGCTGGGCAAGACATTTCCCGATGAAAGTTTTTTGGAAATCCCTTCAAATTTTTGCATAAATTGAGTTAATCTGGCGTCTGGTCCACTATAGAAATGGGTCCATTATATAGACGAACGAGTCACCAGGTTGAAAAGACAGTTGACTGTATTAGGAATCGAGCTCTTGCCATCTAGCTTAGAGTTAAAGGGCCCCTACTGTAAAGAATATGAATATTCAAATCATGAGAAAAACAAAAAACAATTGAAAAATGCTATAAATATTACTACAATAGTGTAGGATAGAACCACCTTGGAAGGACCACTTCCTTCAGTGGACCACCCATCAAATTATCTTAATTTTACCTTGTTTCCAGAATCGGAATTCATAGGGTGAATTACCCTATAGTGGACTCCTTTTCTATAGTAGACCATTCGTCACATTACCTCAATTTCGCTTAACATTAATCAGAATTTGTGAATGATTCTCGTGATTCTGATGCAGATTGGCTGGAAAAGATGTTTCCTGATGGAAGGTTTTTTAAAAACCTTTGAGTTTCCGCATAAATTGAGTTAATCTGGTATGTGGTCCACTATAGGAAAGAGGTTCACCATAGGTTAGCTTACCCTAGTGGAAATTGGATGAGTATAGAATTCTGTGAATTTAGATTGAATAAGTTGTGTACGATTGGAAGTATAAGATAAATAAACCTATAGTGGACCTCTTTGCTATAGTGGATCACCCGTCAGATTAGCTTAATTTATGCGAAAACACGAGAGATTTTCCGAAAATTTCCATTGCAGCCAATCTGCATTAGAATCACTAGAAACATTTTTTATTCTGATTTAATGGTAAGAGAAATTTAGTTAATCTGATGAGTGATTCACTATAGAAAAGGGGGAAAGTCCACTATACACAGTAAAAAAAATTTACATTTCTTTAAATGCACATAACTGGAGCATTGGAAACCATATAATATTCCGTGTGGCATTATATTCACATGCAATGTTAATGAATATATTGTTAATTTGCATGCATATTTATATTCAAAGCTTTAAGTTTATTTCACTTAACGTACAAATTTACATGGTATAAAACTATTCTGTATTGTGCATTATTTACGGTGTGAAACTATATATGTTTTTCACTTTATGTGCTAGAAACCGTTATGTGCTTCAATTTGTATTAGTTGTAAATTTCATTTTTTGGTACTGTGTAGGTTAATCCACCCTATATCAGGAGAATAAAAAGTATTCCGTCAGAGTGGCAGACTGAACGAAGTGGTTCAACCAAGGATGTTCTATTTTTCAATGTAGGGTAATTCAACTTATAGTGAACCTCTTTCCTATAGCAGATTACCCGCCAGATTAACTCAATTTTTGCGAAAATTCGAGAAATTCTCAGAAAGCTTCTATCGAAAAACATGTTATCCAGCCAATCTGCATCACAAACATTTAAAAATTCGGATTTATGTTGAAGAAAATAAAGTAATATGATGGGTAGTCCACTTATGGGTTGATAAAGCAAAGGGGTCCACTACACCCAACGCAAACGCAACGCAATGCATGTGTTAACAAGACTTCACTCGCTGCATTTGTATTGATGCAACGATCTGGTTCATTTTTGTCCCCTTCATCCACACATAATCAGAATCTCAACCGTCAACCTCAAATGTCTAATTAAAAACTCTTTCGTTTCGTCCCCCAGTGTTTACTGGAAATATGTTATAGGTACTGTCTGCCCAGAGTTGCCGAAGTTGCGAATATTGTTCTGGATGGCCACGAGTTTTGTATTTCCAAACAGGTCCAAATGAGTTTCCATGTACCAATGATTATGAGCTGTAGATAGCTTGCAAGAAAGCAAATGTTTTTGTTTTCCTCTAACGCAGTTTACAGATCGTTATGTCATTTCAAGGCGCATTTCAAGTCTTTGAAATCATCAACGTTTGCTTACTCTATGACGGGGAAAATGCTGCTTGGCGGCTTTTGTCATATTTTTTCTCTACTCCATATGCATACAACGAGCGAATTAATACACGCACACCGGATGAATTGGTGATTGAAGAAACTTGTAAGGCCTCTACCAGGCTGAACGCCAACACGAGCGATGGGGAGAGATTTTCGCCGTAGGTTAATGAACAGCTCTACTTACGGCTGTTTACTTACCTACAGCAAGATTCTCGCCCGATCGCTCGCGTTGGCATACAGCCTAGCAGAGGCCTAGCATGTGCAACATATGCGACGGTGTGTGATTTTTTTTTGACTTGAGATGGAAAGGGAGCATTTTTCGACAGAAAAAATTTTTGCATGTGGTTGAAACGACCATTATTAGATAGTCGTACTCCCGTAACACGTGCTACATATATGACAGTATGTGTTGTTACTTGATTGGGGAAGAATTTAATTGCCTTTTAAGTAATATATTTGTTACCTAAAAGGCAATTTTGTGCAATTACTTCTAAATACAGGTTGATTTACCCTATCTTGTAGGATTTACTCTCAGTTTTCAAATGCTGGTCCTAAAATTTAACTTGGTGATTACGATCCTTTTCAAAAACGCGTTTTAATGATCAAATTTGGGATGGCGGCTAAAATTAATTACGCTCTATATGAAAGCTCTAGATGTTTTCTGTCTAATGACGTGCTGTTTGTAGAGGGTTTGGAGCATAATTTTAGGATATAGCTCGATAAAAATATACAATTTTAAGTTTTCTAAAAACTCGTTGGCTAGAACTAATTTAAATGCAATTATTATTTTTTACTGCGTTCAATCAAACTAACACATACAATTCTTAATTCGATTGCTTTTCCAATGGAATATCCAAACATTTCTTTTGAAACCACCTTACCCAAAAATACTGCATTAGAACATGAAGTTTAATAGGCCAAACAAAAAAATCTTTCCCAAATTAAAAGTTTTGTTTCTTTCAATAGCAATCAATTTGGGCCAATTCGTTTGTTTTATTCCCTCGAATGATAGCATTATTGTTTTTCGTTATTGCCACCACCCTAACAAAAACTAATTGGTCCATATTTATCGTTCATAATATGTCAAAAAGGCAAAAGTTTTTTCTTACTAAACCGCTCTAAATTTCATTTTAATTGTTTTTGGGAGCACCCTAAAAAATATATGGAAACAACCCTGATGAGAAGCCCAGATAAAAATGTCCAATAAACGATAAAATAATTTACTTGTGGTTTGGAGCAAGTTGCGAGTCATATTAGATGCCAGTTCAAAATATTCCGTATCAAACCCAGCCCAAAAAACTTCCAAGAGGAGAACACCAGATCTAAACGTTTTCTGCATTCTTAAGTCATTTAGCATTGGAAAATAATTCGATTTTCCTTATTTAAGTGTTCCCCGTTTGTGAGATTTTCGAGAATCAAAAAATCAAAACTTTGAGCGCTTTGAGGCATTTTTAAAACTCCTCCGATTGAATTGAAATTGAAATGTTAGGAATGCGATATATTGCTCTGTGTTAACATTTATTCCGATAGATTTTTTCCAGCACTATTAGAATAATTTTCTGGAAATAATGTGGTAGACCTGAAGAGATTCAAAATCTCAAATCTGAAAACACTTATATTAGGTGACATCTGCCCGTTTTTGGCTGTTATCTAGAAACCAGAAGGTACAAACTTGGATTTCAAAATAGCATCTAAGGATGATTCCGTACAAAAACATGCGTCTTTAGAAAAAACCGTGTTATTTCGAGAAGCGGTGCAAAAATGACGTGTAAAAACAATCCGTGTAAAAAAAGATCCTGCGAAAAGAGAACCTGGTGTATTAAGTGCTTTTCTGCATACCGGACATCACGATTTGAATCTCATAAGGACTTACGGGGTCTTTGGACATTAACCCAGTTGCAGAGATATTTACCTGATGGCATGTTGGCTTCTTGTGCATCATTTTTATTCTGGAATTATCCATGCTATTCGATATTTGGTCATTTTAGACTGTCATTTTCGTGGTCTGGATCAATTTTCGGCCTCTAGATATCGTTCCGGTCCCGGAATATCCGCATTGGATGACGTTTGGCCTTGTGATTAGCTCTGATTGATTGTTAAAAATCTGAGTTTAAAACAAGGCTTTGAATATTTAAATAGTACAGCAATTTTGAATTTTCATGAACATCTAATCAATTTTTCATTTTCACGGAATTTTATATACCGCTACATCAAAATATATACATACCGTCGAAGCGGTGGTTGTCTGTTTGTTCGTTGCTCTGCACCTCGGGGTAGTTAAAAAAAAAAAACGGTAGTAGCACTTTCAGGTTATATTTTTTTGCTTCATCTATAATTTATTTGACACGGCACAAATACAATTTATTGTTTAACGGCGCCAATTATATCTGGTAGCTTACTTTCTAAAGTATCTTAATAACTAAAAGCAAATTTTTTATCCTCGCTGCCGACTACGAGCTGAAACTAAATCTAACTTAAAGCTAGAATGTTTTGCATTAAAAGCACTGATTTGTTGTTTGATGGTTTTCCATTGCCATAGGTAAGCAGCATATTGAATATGTTCCGCTGCTGGGCCAAGATATTACGGACTGGCATATTGGGTTGTCTCCCTCGGGCCCTGAGAGTCTCGTGGGGTCTAGTTGCTGTTTCCAGATCCGGGGTCTTAACGTGTTCTTGTCGTTTGGTTGGATGTAGGCGGAAGGGAATAGGATTAAACTGGGGCGTGGATGGATTTCAGGAAAACGTATATAAGGGACATGTAGGATAGGTCACGGCTCGCCAAGACATCACGAACAGAAACAGCCGGGTGTCTACCCTCGGCCTGAAGGGAAACTATTAATTTAGACCTGGCGTCACGGTGTACAGGGCATGACCAAACAACGTGCTCTATGTCGTGATAACCTTCACCACAGGCACAGATACCACTTTCCCCGAGCCCAACACGACGGAGATGCGCGTCAAATCTATAGTGATTGGACAAAAGCCGGGACATCACGCAAATGAAATCCCGACCTACATCTAACCCCTTGAACCACGGATTCGTCGATACCTTGGGTAAAATGGAATGTAACCACCTTCCCAGTTCCCCTCTGGTCCAAGAATTTTGCCAACTGATGATCGTGTTCTGACGTACAAATGCAAAAAATTCATTAAAAGCAATTGGTCTTTCATAAATATCACCGTTTGTTGCGCCCACATTAGCCAAAGAGTCCGCTTTCTCATTGCCCGGTATCGAGCAGTGAGAAGGGACCCACGCTAAGGTAATCTGAAACGATTTTTCGGATAAAGCACTCTGATGTTCCCGTACTTTCCCCAGGAAATACGGAGAGTGCTTAACATCCTTCATCGATCGGAGAGCCTCAATGGAACTGAGACTGTCCGTAAAGATGAAATAATGGTCCGTGGGCATTTTTTCGATAATCCCTAGGGTGTACTGAATTGCAGCTAATTCTGCGACGTAAACAGAAGCAGGATTATCGAGCTTATGGGAGACGGTTAAATTGTTATTGAAAATACCGAAGCCAGTGGACCCATCAAGAAGTGATCCGTCAGTGTAGAACATATTGTTGCAGTTGATGTTTTGATATTTATTGGAAAAAATTTTGGGGATCTGCTGCACGCGTAAATGATCCGGGATTCCACGAGTTTCTTCTATCATGGAAGTATCGAAAAACACAGTAGAATCAAAATATTTGATAAGTCGACACGATTTGGAATATTCGAAGAAGGGTTAATATTTTGGGACATGTGATTAAAATACAATGTCATAAAACGGGTTTGAGAATTAAGTTCGATTAACCTTTGAAAATTTTCAATCACGGGACGGTTCAAGACCTCACATTTGATAAGAATACGAGAAGACAGGCTCCAGAAGCGGTTTTTCAATGGTAGTACTCCAGCTAAGACCTCCAAACTCATCGTATGGGTCGACTGCATGCAACCCAAGGCGATACGCAAACAACGATATTGTATTCGCTCCAGTTTGATCAAATGTGTGTTTGCTGCGGAGCGGAAGCAGAAACACCCGTACTCAATTACAGACAATATCGTTGTTTGGTAAAGCCTTATGAGGTCTCCTGGGTGGGCTCCCCACCATTGCCCGGTTATCGTACGAAGAAAATTTACTCGCTGTTGACATTTTTTCATCAGATACCTCACGTGACAACCCCAGGTGCCTTTAGAGTCGAACCAGACACCAAGATATTTGTGTACCAAAACCTGAGAAATCGTTTTACCCATTAATTGTGTTTGATGCTGAGCAGGTTCATGCTTCCTAGAAAAAACTACTATCTCAGTCTTCTCCGGAGAGAATTCGATACCTAGCTGTAAGGCCCAAGCAGACAAATTGTCCAAGGTATCTTGCAATGGTCCTTGCAAACCGGCAGCTTTGGCTCCTGTAACAGAGATTACACTGTCGTCTGCAAGTTGTCTTATCGTGCATGAATTTGCCAGACATTCGTCGATGTCATTAACATAAAAGTTGTAAAGAAGGGGGCTTAAACATGAGCCCTGGGGAAGACCCATGTAGCTAATGCGAAAAGTTGCCAAATCGCCGTGCGTAAAATGCATGTGCTTTTCGGACAACAAATTGTGCAAAAAATTGTTCAAAATTGGAGAAAATCCTTGTCGGTGAAGTTTACCCGAAAGAATGTCAATAGAAACGGAATCAAAAGTCCCCTTAATGTCCAAGAACGCAGACGCCATTTGTTCTTTGCGAGCATACGCCAGCTGAATATCTGTTGAAAGCAACGCAAGTCAATCATTCGTCCCTTTGGCACGGCGGAAGCAAAATTGAGTATCTGAAAGCAGACCATTTGATTCGACCAATGGTCCAAACGACGGAGTATCATTTTTTCCATCAATTTCCGGATACAGGATAGCATTGCAATCGGCCTATAAGAGTTGTGATCAGAAGCTGGTTTCCCTGGTTTTTGGATGGCGATCACCTTCACTTGCCTCCAATCCTGCGGTACAATGTTTTGCTCCAGGAACTTATTGAACAAGTTCAACAAGCGACTTTTGGCATTGCCGGGAAGATTCTTCAACAAGTTAAATTTGATTCTATCTAACCCAGGCGCGTTATTGTTACAGGACAGGAGGGCAACTGAAAATTCTGCCATCGTAAAAGGTGATTCTATCGCGTCGTGGCCTGGAGACGCATCGCGAACAATATTTTGCTCAGGAACAGAGTCCGGACATACTTTCCTGGCAAAATCAAATATCCACCGACTTGAAGACTTCCGCTTTCGTTGACCGTTACGCGATTCCGCATTCTTCGGGCTGTGTTCCAAAAAGTGCTCATCGATGTCTCCCTCGATGTCTCGTTCACGAACCGACGCCAATATCCGCGTTTCTTTGCTTTAGCCAAGCTTTTAAGCTTGGTATCAAGCTCCGAATACCGTATATAGTCGCCAGGTATACCTCCCTTCTGGAAGGCCAAAAACGCGTCGGATCTTTGCGTGTAGACATCGGAGCACTCTTGGTCCCACCACGGAGTTGGAGGCCGCTCTTTGATCGTTACGCCGGGATATTTCTTCGTTTGGGCTTGCAACGCGGCGTCGAGGATTAAGCCCGCGAGGAGGTTGTATTCTTCAAGTGGTGGATGATGTTGAATCGACTCGACCGCTTTTGAAATCATTTCCTCGTTTAACTTCCAATCGACATTCCGTGTGAGGTCATACGGAATGTCAATTGGTCGCATGCGAGTTGAACCGTTAGTAATTGAAATAAGAATAGGCAAATGGTCTCTACCGTGAGGATCGAGCCTTCCATGTGCAATCCAACCGTAGCGACGTCGAACATAAGGATAGATCCAAAGCGCTTGGGCGCGCCGGAGGTTCCGGGATACGTGTCATTTCACCGTTGTTCAAAATAGTCATGTCGAAGTCATCGCAAAGGTTATAGATTAAAGAGGAGCGGTTATCATTGTAAGGGGATCCCCAAGCCACACCATGAGAGTTGAAGTCTCCCAAAATCAAACGTGGCGAGGGGAGAAGTTCTATTAAATCAAAGAGCAGCCGCTGTCCAACCTGTGCTCTGGAAGGAATATATATTGAGGCAATACAACGCTCTTTACCTTGTATTGTCATTTGACATGCGACAACTTCGATGCCTGGAATCGAGGGGAGGTTAATACGATAGAAAGAATAGCACTTTTTAATTCCTAAAAGCACTCCTCCATATGGGGTGTCCCGATCAAGGCGAATAATATTAAAATCATGGAAGTTGATCAATATTTGAAGTAAGCCAAGTTTCACAAAGGGAAAATGCATCGCATTTGTTTTTATTTATCAAAACTTTAAACGAATCAATTTTTGGTAAAATACTTCTACAATTCCACTGTAAGACAGAGATAGAATCCTTCATATACGCAGTTGAATTAGGCATCGAAGGATACAATCGCTGCAAGGAGGGGCCATTGGGCAGTCAACTGCTTCAAAAATAATCTAGCTGTTGGGAGGAATGCTGTAAGAAAAATTTTAATTGGATCGGGTACATTGAAAGTTTCAAAAATCCAGTCCGCGATGTCAGAAAATTTCACTAATCCAGAGTTTGTTTCATCAACTGGGAGTGCAAAAGGAACAACTGGGGTTTTAGATGTTCCTTGCAGTGCTGGGAAGTCCTTCTGGGACTTTAAATTTGCAAGCCCAGGAGGAGTTTGCTTCGGTTTTTCCGCAGCACTGTTTGGTTTGTTTGTAACTTTCATTTCACTTTGGGAAATCTTAGGACCTTTTCTAGGTAGCTTAGGAGAGGAAATATTTTTCCTCTTTCTAGACTCCCCAGGATTGGCGTAAGATGTTCCCGCAGGTGAATCGTCAGAATCGGTTTCATCAGAGGACAACAGATCAAAAGGGTTTGATGTAATGGGAGAAGTGGTAACGGTTTTCTTCAGCAACTCAGCGTAAGAACGCTTCGAACGCTCTTTGAGAGACCTCTTTATTTTATCCCTGCGCTGCATGTACACCGCACATGTCGAGAGCTCATGCTGAACCCCACGGTGAATGCATTTTTCAGCATTTTTACTGCAGGAATCATCCGCATGATTCTCCCCACACTTGCCACAACGTGCCTTATTGCAGCAGTAGGCGGCGGTGTGGCCTAACTGCTTACAATTCAGGCAGTTCATGACGCGAGGCACATATAATCGCACAGGGAGACGAACCCGGTGGATCGCGACGTGGCTTGGTAGTGCTGACCCGGCGAACGTAACTCGAAACGAGTCTGACGGAGTGTATACTGTTTTACCACCGATGATCGATGCTGACCGCAGTTGCTTGCAGTCGAGCACCTTTACATCGGGACATGTGTTGTTCTTAAAGCACCCTTTGGCACTTTCCAATATACACTCGACGGACAGACTCGAATCGGTTATGACACCGTCGATCTCCACGTCTCGTGCGGGTATGCAAACGCGATACTCGCGTGTGAAGAGCTCAGAGCGAGTTATATCGTTGGCCTCTTTCAGGTTACTGACCACGACACGGAGCTTGTTAGGCCGGACCTTGGAAATTTCGGTCACGCCCTTGTACTCCTTCGTCAGGTCTGTTTCGATTTCGGTCCCGCCTTTGGCCGAAAATAGACAGTATAGCTGCCCTGGGCTCCGTCTGGGTAAAGCCTGGGGCGAGGGGGGACTGAAGAATGAACAGGGGAGGGGGTAACAGAAGGGTCAGGGTCAGAGGGGTTCGGGGATGGTGGCGCGGGAGGCGAGGGATCTACATCCATCCCGCTAAGTCTAGCGCACTAGCGCCGAAAAGAGCACGTAACTTTTTACTTCTCCCTTCCAGTAAGGTTGGTTGTCCGATCGTTCGAAGTAGCAGCCGTTACAGCCAGCAGCATCAATACAGCAGCACCAAACAGCCACCAGCAGCTAGCCAGGTGTGAGATCACTCTACACAGCGATACAGCTCAACCGTCAACTGATGGCTTCTTCTTCTTCCTCTTTTGAGTTGAAATTCTCGTCCACTCGTCGAAATCGGCTTACGCACCAGCTGGCAGTCACGATGCGAAACAATTGCACAAGGCGCGACCTTGAACTCGGATTTATTTCACTCGACCAGGCAAACAATGCCAACACTTGCTCACACGTCTTTTGTTTTATATTCTATCGGAGCGATCACCAAACACGTCCGATACTGATGCGTGTTCGGCACAGAATGACTTTCAGGTTATGTTCATTCATTGTTTTATTTATTTTACCTATATTCTTGGGAAATTTTTACAAACTATACCAGTAAACAGATTTAGTCTCTCAAATTTTATTGAAAATTTCTAAGTTGTGTTATGAAAATTTCTAAGTTGTTGCCTATATAAAAGTAAATCAAATAACAAAAAAAAAATAGCCTAAGCTTTGCCGAAGGCGCAACTGATCACTCGACCAGACAGCACCCTCTCAAATTCAATGAAACTAGATATATGAGTTTTTAAATTTATTTGGAATTTTCAGCAAACAAACATATCGTATCGACCTTAAGACAATCATACTATACGATTTAGCCTCCTTTTGACTTTCTCGCCGTAATTAATATCTGAGTGAAGAAGCATCAACTTTGACTGGTTTGATTCACGAAGGATAGTATTCTGGGAAGAGATTTTTGTTTACAAAGTCAATATTGCGGTAAATGGTTTACTGATTCGAAATGATCCGCAAAAGTTGCTGATATAGGTGCTCTGATATCGCGCAAAATAGGCAGCAAACTAATGATATTTCTAACATTTTCTGTTGGTGAGAGTTGGTGGTGGCGAGAGTAGATTCTAGAATTTATTGCTCTGAAAATAGTGGGTAAACAGTGCTTCAAATCAACAACAATATGCTAAATATTTATATTATTTCAGCATTTTGTTTATTTTCGTTGATCTTAGGACAAATATTTACAAACAACCATGCGACCCCATTAACGTACATTCAATGGACACGCCTTGCATCTTGTTCAAATAATACAACGGGCAGTTGTTATAAATTAATTTTGCACCTTAGGCTCTTAAAAACGGAAAAAAGTCATTTGACAACGGATTTTTCCCTGATACCACGGATGATGGTCTAATGTTTGTTTCTAAGATAAACATTATACGTACCAATAGAATTCATTCTGTTATAGAAGCTGTTGTGGCGTTTTCATTCAAACCAGCGCGGTATACTGGAAAGCCGGCAGTTTGCACTTGGTTAGTGAATGGAACAACATACTCTCTCGATCATTCATCAATGCTAATGCTTAACAATAATCCTTATGTTTTATTTCAATGTTCTATAGTTATTGAAATCTTTGTTCAAACGGTAATCCAAAGCAAGAGCGACGCACTGCATTGCTTTGTATGCCTCTGGAGCGGATACTCGATGGCCTGTCATTGGATACCGCTCTTTGATGATATTGTTACTAACATCGCTGCCATACAAAGATAGAAAATTATACGCCTAATCCATGCCATTACCCTCATCAAGCGGTTCTTCTGTATTCAGCATGCTTATTGCAGCATCAGTTTCGTTTAGTTTATGCTATCGATTGAAAGCACTATTCAAGCGTGGCCGATACCACAAGTTTGTGCTCTCTCTCTAGGAGTTGAGTAAGGGTTGCCAACAAAGCGAACACGGGCCATCCGTTGGCTGAATGAAATCCATGTTTCACTAGCACCGGTTTTACATTTAGAAGCGCTACAAGTTCGAAGCTCGTCTTTTACGAAACTAACCCATGTCAGAGCAGTCAAAGAATTTAATCCTACGTTTGATGGAAGTTTGCTTTCGCCTTGTTTGTGCTAATTTATTTGCATCACTGCACAAAGAGTTTTCTTGCAGAAGAAAAAACAACATACAAATCCTTCACGAATCACGTGTTAGAACAGCCTGTTAAATCATTTTCTTACAAACTGCAACTGACAGTGATGCCTGTTATAATACTTCAAAAACATCACTATTCGGTGAAAGCAAAACTCGCTTAAAGTATTGTTAGTATTTAAAATTTTGCCCCAAAACTTCTCCATTATCCATCTCATTTCATGCCATTCGACAGAACCCGTTTGCATTCGTTTTTATTGGAAATGAATATTTGATTCGCCCCTCTAGAATACAAACTGACGGGTCAGTCTTGGGTGAAAGCTTCCCCATCCCGAAGACAGGCCACATGACAAACGCACAGAAAGAAAACTTTTTCCGTCACCTCTGGCTTAGGTTCCAGTTACAGTTTTGCGTTTGCCAAGAGACCATCATTGGCCTACAGGATAGATTTGGGGTGGAAAATTGATTTATGGTGCTTTCCCTGGAGGACGCTAATGCTGCTTTGGGTCGTCGGATGTTTCCACTAAGAGTTGTTCTTGTTCAGACGGAAAAATACTTTTGTTTTTTTTTGCTGTGTTGGATACGTTCGGATCCCTCTGAAATCAATTTCGATAGAAAAAACTTTTAGTCCACTTTTGGCAAGTCAACGCAAGTTGACCACACTTTTTCGCAGTCGCCGCTCGGTAGGGGTCCGGCGACTGGTTAGTCTGCTAATGCGCTGCTGGAAGCGAGTTCCAAAAAACCGAAAAGGTTTTCCGATTGGTTTTTTTTATAATTCTTTCTACTGTCGTAATGAATTAGTTATGCACGGTATGCTTGAGCTGAGAAACAATTTGCAGAAAGGAGTGATTAAACTTGTATAAAAACAGATCAGAATCTTGATGGCAGTTTTTTGGGTTTGGAATGGGATTCAGTGGCCATTCCTAAACCATGAGATATTATGTTGGTAAATTTCGAGAATTGGTCTACAAGATAATAAATAGAAAATAGTTTTTGTGTGGTCAAATTGATCCGCGCAAAGATTGCTAGCAGCCCGGTACAGACAGATTCATTATACCAAAGGAATTTGCGGTTGTTCCGAAGAAAGTGATATTAAAGTTCCAAATAAAACTTCCGGCAGGTTTCATAATGTTAGGCTTGATAATGTTCAACGGATTGAGTTCTTGTTTGTCGCCAAGGTTTGAACGCAAAATTCTACGCTTGAAATCACCAAGAGCTCGTACGCACTGAGAATGTTGCCTTGGGAGGATCCAATACGTCTACCGCCCTATGAACACCGATGTGCCCTCATACAGCTGCCCACTCTGGCGAATAGGAGAAGTTTGCTGCAACGTTTATTTATTTTCGATCTTCTGGGAAACAATATTGACAGCACCGAGCTACTAGAACGAGTTCATCTCAACGTACCATCTAGAATTACTAGACGATCGGATTTTTTTGAGACTACCTATGCATCGCACTTTATTTGGCCAAAACGATCCAATTGAACTATGTTGTCGTGCATTTAACGTTGTGTCTGAATTTTATGACTTTGGTATAACCAGGACCGCTTTTAAATCTAGAATAAGTTAATATTAATATTAAGAACTGTCTGTACGATTTTATCGAAGACCAGTAAATTAATAAATAACTGCCTCTTTCAACGTCCATGCTTCATGGCCGTAGAGGGCCACGGGGAGAATTAGTGTTTTGTAGAGTGGAAGTATAGTACGGGCTTGCAGACTACGTGACCTCAGCTGGTTAGCACCATTTCAAAAACGCATCGAAAGCTTTCACTCATCCAAACGCGAACGTTACCCGTGCGCCTCCTATCACTGTTAAATCGATGGAGACGCCAAATAACCATTAAGCAATGTTCTAGGGAACGACTTAGGGGAAAAATTTGTATCGATAATAAGATTCTATATAAAAATTATCCTTCACAAAATTGTGCGATATAATGAAGCGCACATTTTCCTGTAATCACAAATTAAGGTTGCCAAAAGTTAAAAAAGATGTTCTACAATGTTGTAGTCTCGTAAATTTTGCGCAACTTTGTAGGAGAAAGTTTTTTTCGATCTTTTAATAACCGATTTATTGCCAATTCAATAACCAAACGAAGAAAACTACAGGTGCGGCCCTGAAGCTTAAACTGAAAAAAATGAAGGTTTATGTCTATTCAACCATTTCTGTGAATTTTATTGTGAACTAGTTTAGTGGTAAGTTTGGATCTAGAGCTCGATAGCAATATTCTAGAGAAAAACTTTTTTCTACAAAGTTGTTACATATGATGAGGCGGTTATGTTTATGTTATCAAAAATTAGGGTGGGAAAAAGTTTCTATGAAATCAGTTATCTTTGAATATTGTTTTTCAATGTTGCTGTTTCGTTAATTCTAAGCAACTTTGTAAAAAAAGTTTTTAAATCTTTCAAAACAACCGATTTTGAGTTACTTTATAATTTATAAATCAAAATAAGGTTTCAGGTACATAAACGACATTGTTTAATTAACATAAAACAATCTTTTTCTTCTATCTATTTTGTTTCACGTATGAAAATACTTATAGATCGCGACCTAACGTTTAACATTAGGAGGTGTGTCCTCAATTCTATCTACAAAGATGTGTTGGACACAAACAAATTTTATATTAAAACGATAATCATTTTACTTCTTGAAAAAAGTAAAATAAAGTCACCTACACTGTCAGTTGAGATATAAAAAAGAGTTTTTGCTTTTATACACGTCGATAAACAAACAAATACAAAAATATGAAAGTTAGATATCTTAACTCATCGAAAAAATTGATCACTCTAACAGTGAAAAAAAACTAACCACTCCATCATATGTAACTACTTTGTGGAAGAAAATTTTTCACTAGAACATTGCTATCCAGATCAAACGGGTGACAACGAAAAAATGTGGGATTTTTAGAGGCTTTCTTACTCCACAGCAAACACGCTTAGGGAGAAATGACAGTATATATCGAAAAGCTCTCTTGTCTTCTATATGCCATGACCAGTTCTGTTCAAAATGGCGTCGAAACAAGGAGCATTCTGCAAGCGCACAAATTGTTGTGCACAATTTTGGAAAGAAAAGTTCACAGTTTGGAAAGAAAAGTTCCATTTTGAAAGCGAAAATCTTCCGGTTTCGACTGTGTATAATTTTCCACAAACCTCAACAATAATCCACGGCCAAAGTAGTGAACAGAAAAGGACTTTTCCTTCTCGCCTAAATCATGGTTCAAGCCTAGTGGTTTGGAGATCAATCAAGATGTATACCAAAACGAATGTTTGAACAAAATTTTTATTCCATTTCTTCAAAATCACTATACCGATGAATGGTTTGTTAGAGCAGATAAAACAATTATCAGATTACGTTAAAAATAAACCCAAACGTTCATGAACAACCACTCGACTCCATTTCTACCCGAGATATGCAACCCAACGAATCTACCTCAGTATCGCTCAATCGAAGATTTTTTCGAGATTTTCAGTTCCTTGGTGTACATGAACAACTGGAGAGGAAAGAACTGCAAACAGTTAATTGGAAGAATCAAAGGATGCATCCGAAAAGTCAACGTGAATACCGTACAACGCTCTTGTTCCGGCATCCTGACGAAATTTCCATGAACCGCCTATTTTGGACGCTTCTCAAATATCAATAAATTTTTGTTGTTATTAACACTGGTCCACAGAAGAAAAAAAAAATGCATTCCAAAAGCGCAAACCTGAAGAAATGGAAGGATTTGTTCAGAGGCGTTATACTACGACAAATTTGATGGGCCATGTTTCGACCCTTGCACAATGGTCGGAAAATTTAAATTTCCGGCCAAAATTCATTTTTTTGTGCCAAATTGATGGTTTTCCACTGCAGATGATTATGGCATATAAGAAAAGTTTTGTTCTGAAGTGTTTGCTCTGACAAGGGGCTGTCTATAAACCACGTAAACTGAGGCAAATGTCTTGTGTTTGGGAATAAACGTAAATAACTCGTTAGTGGAACGAGTTGAACGATTACTGTTTTCAGCAAAGATGCATAAAATAGTGAAACGCTTCTTATGGCTTTGAGTGTTAGTTCGCGATTTGTCCGCAGAGATGGCGCACGAATCTACCTTTGGTAGGAACATCCGAGAGATATGGTTTCTTCAGCAAAGTTGTAAAGCTATTCAATTCAAACAAAACTACTGAAGACGAAACGATTTAGCAAATCTCGATTGTAGGGCCTCCAAATGTTGATACAGTTTTCTATGGTCTTGTTTGTAAAAAACTGTTTTAAAACGGTGCTTGATCAATTCAATACAATCAATTGTAACATTTTCTGTTCTAGCTTGTATGAACAAACTCACTAAATCGATCTTATTAACTTCCTCGTAAGACATTGCTCGCTTCTTCGTAAAACACTTGAATAAAACTTCAGAACTGTAAAGCACGCATAAAACTTTGTTTCTTCCACATACACAAGCAATCAGACCGAATCAAAGGTATGAACTAGAATCAGTCGGCCATAAAAGACATATGAGCCGCATGATTCAAGAGCATAACAATATGTGTGAGATTGCGGGTTTACGCGTGGGAGTAGTTGTGAGATTGACGGTTAACTCAATGGAATTTTGTGTATGAAAAACCTGACTGCAATGTTGGAAAGTTCGACCATGAGAACCTCCATTTGTTTATGCTGTATGCCGACATCTCCGGTATACAGCTTCTACTTCGGCAGTAACTGACGAGTAAATGCCCAAATGCAAGTTCGAACCATTTGTTTAACTCTGGCGGTGATATTTGTGTTTGGTGAGAGAAGTTTGCGTGTGGTGTTTCATGGCCGTGCTTTCTTAAAACAATCACTGGGAATCATTTTTGGGAAAATAATTCATTTTTTTATTCGGTTTAGCATGATTTCACATGAATAATCGCTGAGTCTCCTAGCGATGTTGTGATCGGTTAACAAAATAAATATCAGAAAAAAAATTTGGGTTGATAAAAAAACATCGTTTGAAAGAATAAAGATACACGCGAAAATCAATTTATTGCTAATATTAACCATTTTATTTTCAAACAAAATGAAAAAAATATTTTTTCTACTGAAGTGTGTACAACTGAATAATCATACTAATTTTATATTTTTCCAGTATATTTTTGAACCTAATTGCTATGACATACGTTGATAAGTCTCCATGAAACTCCAAAAAATTATATAAAAAATTTAAAATTTAAAATTATCTTTTTCTACAAAAACACAAATTTTACTCAAACTTTTAACATATGTTTTAAACAACGTATATTCTTATAAACCATTTAATCTAATAATTTCACGTTTTTTTAGTGTGTTTTGAACCAAATTGCTATAATATACGCAAAACTTTGTAGATAAATCACCCAAAAATTCAAAAATTGCAAAAAAACGGAAAATTTTTGATCATCTTTTTCTACCAAAACGCGAATTTTCCGCAAACTTTTAACACATATTCTTGAAGGGCACAAGTAGGGCTCTCAGACGCACTATCAGGTGCTGTGCTTACACGTGCTTACATTTAATGTTTTTGATGGTCAAAATTAGGAAAATTAAGCATATTTTCATTGTGGCCTGCGACTTACTCTGTAGGGCTGAAATCCATTACCCATCCTGTTTTAGGAAACTAATTTAATAAGCTTTCAATCATATGTGAACAAACCATGATAGCTTTAGTAGGTTTTTATATATTCCAAAATATTCAGAAAAACTATTTTTATCCGTTTCTGAAATAGGTAACTTTGAAGGCATTTTTCAACATGAAACGGTTTTTTGTATCAAGATTTCATTCAAAAATTATAAAAATATAGATAAAATACTACAAAATCATGTGCTCAAAACATCCTGAATATGAAATTCGCATTTTGGTAATTTTGGCCACTCTTTTATATAGGGAACGTCTTATGTGCCTTGTTAATCGGTTGGAGAAACGGCAGCAAATTGGCGTGATATACATTGACTTTGCCAAATCATTCGACAAGGGGCCACATACTTTAGCTGTCGAAAAGTTTAAGCGGATAGGACTTTCAGAGTGGCCGACACAATGGATTTACCTTACCTTACCGGAAATAATTCTTCGGTGAAGGTAGGTGAAACGTATTCTACAGCTTTTGATTTTTTTTCAGGATTACCTCAAGGCAGTATTATGGGCCTTCTGTTATTCATACTATTTATAGACGATCTCTGATCTGTAATTATTGTACGCTGACGACAGAGGTTGACTGTTGCGCGCTTCGAATGGATATCGACATGCTTCTGGAATGGTGTGGCTTGAACGGAATGGAAGTCAATGTGACCAAACGTTGCGTGATCTCGCTCAGCCGCTTGCGTGCACCGATTGCCTTAGATTACAATGGGGTCAACGAGCTTGACCCGCACGACCACAGTGAAAAACTTAGGAGTGCTTGTCGATAGAAAATTGAGGTTTCCGGAGCACATTTCTGCAGTCACGGCAAAAGCTTATTCTGGGGTTTTAGAAGCGAAATTCGAAATTATTCGACAAGATTTATATTCTAAAGATACTGTATTGCTCGTTCGTGAGCAGTGTCCTGGAATATGCGGTGCAAGTGTGGGCGCCGTATCATGCAATACACATCAACCGGTTAGAACGAGTTCAGAAACACTTTCTCCGATATGCTCTTCGCTCTCTAAGCTGGAGAAACAGAACAAACCTACCATCGTATGAAAGCCGTTGTATATTGATTGATTTACCCACATTGTCAAGTAGACGAGTTTTTCTCCAAGGTATGCTCATATCTGATGTGCTAACAGATCGAATAGATTGCGCGGACATTCTTGGAAAACTGCAATTCAACACACCCCTTCGAATGCTACGTCAACCTGAGTTTTTCCGCCGACCAAAATCACTGAATAGCCCATTGGATGTCTGCTGTAATTATTTTAATGATGTGACAAATATGTTTGATTTTGGTGTGTCGAAATACGTGTTTAGACTAAGAATTAGTACATAAGTTAAATTATCTGTACGATGTTTATTTTTGTCGAATATGAAATAATAATAATAATTATAGCTATTCAACTATTCCTATGAATTTGGGTGGCATTACCAAAACGCGACAACTGACGTTAGAGTGTCGAATAGAAATTGCTCGTCGGATTCGTCGCTTTTACGTTATGTTCATGAAAAAAATCATTCTAGCCTCTGAGAAAACGGTAATGGCTAGGGACACCAAAATTCACAGGAAAGGTTGAATAGCTATAATCTTTTATTTTTGTACGTGTGTTGACCAGTATAATTTATGCATCTTCGAGTGCAGTGCATTAGTTTTCGTTCTAGATTCTAGTACATCCAATTTCTACTCATGCGGAACCGACCGTCAGTATGCACCTGTTGTCTTGAACTTAATGAACTGTGATCTAATCTTCTTGAACGACCTTTTCAGCGAGGTAGATTGGAATCGGCTTATGAACGGTAGTTTAGTGGATGTCATCACTAATAGATTACACTGTGCTACAAATGAAAAAAAAAAAAAATGCAAGAACTTCTGAAGTGACCTAGTGTAGGTTGTAGGTCTTGTTGAGTGTAACATTCGCTCATACTAGAAATTTTCCAAACACCCCCAAAATCTGAAGTTATGGTCAAAACATAGTTATGTTGGGTAGACTTAGTGTGGGTTGTAGCTTTAGTCAATTGTTACTTGCGCATTTACTTGAAGTTTTTCAAATACCCCGAAAATTATAAGTTATGTTCAAAACCCTGTTTTTTACCTTAGCTCACATTTTTATGTTCAATACGGTTATTTTTCAACCGATTTGTTTTATTTTGGCTGTTTTGGAAAGGCGAAAAATAGAGCATTTGAAACATATAAATATGTCAAAAAAGTTTACCTATATGTGATGAATAATTTTAAAATAAATAAGATGGTTTATGATATTTTCAAATTTTTCCAAATGTATTCGCAATTTTTCACACATTTTTGTAATGATAGAGCTTTAATTGCTGTAAAATTTGGAAAGTTAGTACCAAACGAAAACAATAGGTGTTGTTAATGAAAATCTGTTAAAATTTGGCTGAGAAATGATTTGATAAAGCCTAAGTATCTCAGCCAAATTATAACAGATTTTCATAAACAACACTTACTGTTTTCGTTTGGCACTAAATGTACTTTTCAAATTCTACAGCAATTAAAGCTCGTTCATTACATTAATGTGTGAAAAATTGCGAATAAATTTGGATAAAATTGAAAATAACATAAACTAACTCATTTATTTTAAAACGATTCATCACATATAGGTAAAATTTGAAAAAAAAAAATAAATAAATCATCTTATTTTATTGAATATAAATCATCTTATTTTAATTAAAACTATTCATCACATATAGATAAACTCTTTAGACATATTTATATGCTTCAAGAGTTTTATTTTTCGCCTTTCCAAAGCAGCCAAAATATAACAAATCGGTTGAAAAAAACTGAGTTGAAAATAAAAATGTGAGCTAAAGTAAAAAACAGGGTTTAGACCATAACTAATAATTTTTGGGGTATTTGAAAAACTTCAAGTAAACGCGCAAGTAACATTTGACTAAAGCTACAACCCACACTAAGTCACATCAAAAGTTCTTGCATTTTTTCATCATTTGTAGCTCCATGAAATAATTGCGCGATAGAAGCTTAAAATTCTGGTTTTCTTAAAAAATATATAACTTAGCCAAATATCAACCGATTTTTACAAAAATACTTTCAATTGATTCGAAATTGAATAAACTTTCAAAATTATAGTATAAGTGTGGTATGCTTCTCACAAAAATTGACGGAAAAATGACAATTAAATTGAAAAATTGCGTGAAAAAGTCTAAAAAATTAGATTTAAGCTCGAATAACTCAACATATTTTATTGATATTAGAACAATATATTTTAAAAGCTCTATTTATATATAAAAAATATATGTATATATTTTAAAAGCTCTATTTGTCTTCTTTCTAAAACTGCTTTAATATTGAAAATCGGTTGATAAATGACTGAGTTAAAAAATATTATATTCGCTGAAGTCCAAAAAATCGTATTTTGACCATAATTTCAGATTTTGGGGGTGTTTGGTAAGTTTCTAGTATGAGCGAATGTTACACTCAACAAGACCTACAACCTACACTAGGTCACTTCAGAAGTTCTAAATCGCTGTAGCACAGTGTTATTCGAAAAACTTGTGTAGTTCTTGGTGAAACGTTGAACTCCATACTCTACACGATAAGCTCTGCAAGGCTCACAAGCAATACTTCGACTCTAAGCCCGAGAACAGTCGAGGAACTTTTCGTTTAATCGAAAGTCAGTAAGTACAACTTGCTGCTTGCGGCCAGCTACAAATATTATGTTGAGAGAGCAAACCTCCTTCGATGTTATGGAAGTTCATGCGGTCGCTTAGAACGTGCCATCACGATTTTACTATGGTTTATTCGGACAGAGTAACAACGAATTCTTCCAATGAAATGAGAATTTTGACGTTCAGAAGGCAATAGCAAATCTCGCTGCGACTTGTTCAAGGGGACGTTTCTTAGCCGTTGGTAAGCTGCAACTATTAAGTATGATGCTTTTCGAGCTTTGATCTCGGGATTTCAACACAGACTTGTTCAGCGTCGCAGTCGATGCGCTTTCGTGAAGTTTTATTCAACTAGCTCGGATTGGATTATGTTTTTTAAACACCTCAGGCGTTCCCCGAGGCAGTGTCCTGAGGCCGCTGATCTTCGTGTTATTCGTGAATGTTTTGTGTCCTCGTATAACATCTTTCAGGCAGTTGTTTGCAGAAAACTTGTAGATTTACAGGATCGTCACTTCCATTCCCGGCGAAACTGGCAACTGGATAAAGAGTTTCCCTTTAGGTTACCAGAATTTTGAACCAAAGTAAACGATGCAGAATAGTGTGAGGGGGAAAGAAAACGAAAATTGGGTGCAAAAAAAGATTAAACAGTTGGTTTTACGAAATAAGAATAGTAAAACGACAACTAAGGTAAAATGTATAGATAACTAGCTGACCCGGCAAACTTCGTCCCGCCTATTTAGTGTTTAATTTAATAATTTTGAACATTTCAAATTCATTGATTCCTTGCGATTTGTTTATACCGTTTGAAATGATTGGTTTTATCGGAATGACAACATCCTCGACCTTTGGCTTTTGTACATCACCTCTATTCTGGAAATATTCATTTTTGGCCATTTTTTAGAAACCGGAAGTTGCCATCTTACAATTCATAATGGTATCTGAGGTCAACTTTCAGCTCCTTGCATTATTCTGGTTCCGGAGATACTCATATTGGGAGGTATTTGGTCACTTTCGGCTGTTTTTCAGGAACCGACAGTCGTCATCTTGGACTTCAAAATGGCATGTGAAATTAATTTATGACCTCCGGGTGTCATTCTGGCTCCGGAAACATTCATATTGAAGGGTATTCGATCATTTTCGTCTGTTTGCCAGCCAAAGGAAGTCGCCATCTTTGAATTCAAAATGGTGTCTATGATCGATTTTTAGCTTCTGTGCATTATTCTGGTTGCAGAGATACTCATATTGGACGAAAATCGGCCATTTTTGGCTATTTTACTGACACCGGAAGTCGCCATCTCACAATTCAAAATGTTTTTTTTTTTTATTCTCGCTTATTTTCCGTCGGTCTAGTTCCGCCACTGTTGTGGCCAATCACCGACGCCCAGGGAGGCGACTCCACACCCAGGACCCTAACTCACGACCCGTTTATTAACGGACCGGCGCCAACGGCTTTACTTCCTCATGCGATGGAAGGCGTGATCCCAGAGATTTTTTCGCCTCAGAAAATCTCCCGGTGTCGGCTAGGATTGAATCTAGACCAGTTGGGTTGGTTGTGAGTGGATCACGCCAGCTCACAACCATCGACACCTATGTCGGCGGTGGGATTCGAACCCAGGCGTCGAGCGTGGTTGGCGGAGACGTCACCAACCACACTAGGCCCCAGCTCTTCAAAATGTTGTCTGAGGTCGATTTGTGACTTCAGTGCATCATTAAGATTTCGGAAGTACACATATTGGGTGATAATTGGTTATCTTACGCTGTTCTTCTGATACCGGAAGTCACCATACTGGATTTCAAAATGGCATTTGGAGACAATTTCTGACCTATAAGCGTCATTCGGGTTAAAGAAACACCCATATTGGGTGGTATTTGGTCATTTTCGGATGTTTTTCAGACACCGGAAGTCGCCATCTTACAATTCAAAATGTTGTCTGAGGTCGATTTGTGGCTTTAGTGCATCATAACTGTGCAACGGGCATTCTATATAGACAGCAATTCTAAATATGAAACTGGGCGAATCAAAGTATGCTGCGGAATCATCGGGTTGGTTCTGCCTCTTTCGTGGAATATCTAACATCGATAAGCAAGACCACATTTGGCGATTCTCCTAGGTTTCTTTTTTTTGTTATTGCAAGTTCAAATATCAACAGCAAATAAAAGAAATAAATTCCAGGATCAGTCTGATTTCGATTGTTCATTATAAATTTTATTTGTGTAAATATATTGCAGTGCACACATCGATTTGTTTCTCCAAATTGAACGAAGTTTACCTCGTGACACGTAATGCCGATCTCGACGGACATAGTTTCCGCCGAAATTGATGATCACTCGGTGTTACGAGACGTTCATTGATAGACCAATAATCAACAATCGACTAAACAGGACGAGACGTTTCACCGTAGTATCACGGATACTAGAGGATTCATGATTCGGTGACACGAGACGTACATCCTTAATTGCAAGAAATGCGATAGCGAGATGACAATCGTTGTATTATAAGCTCAAGTGATCGAGACGCTTGTAACAAATTCTTGATAGGATATGGCTCTATGTTACGAGATGTTGAACCTGAATGAATAAAAAAAAAGTAAAGCCAAACGTTACTCTGAGTATTATGCATTAACGAAAAAATACCAAAAAAAAGCGTGAGTTTTTCGTGTGTTTGTAATTTCTATCCTGCAGCTGATCATTTTGATATGAAGAGAAACGTTCGAAGGATTTCATCTGAATAAAATTGGCCTTCAGATTCGAACGTGGCAGGCGAGGATGTGGTTATGAGAAGAATTGTGTCTCCTGATCCTACTGATACAGGTGATGAATCCGGTTCAGTCAAGGACACAAGTTTGTCAAGCGTTTCGTTTCTCGAGAGTTGCTCAGGTCGCACAGAAGTGTAAGTTGAACCCAGTCTTCCTGTCGGACAGATAGGGTCCTTGCTCGAAAAGGATTTTTAGCTGGATAAGGTTTTGGTCGCAGCGGGGGATCGTTTGCAACAGTTTCTTAGTGTGGCGGCACCGGAAAATGGCGTGGCGTTAGGTGATTGTCGTTCGAGAGCTGATAAAACAGAAATCCGACGAGACCATGTTGAACCATGCTCTAAAGGCATACCAGTAAACCGGGTTCGGAAAGAGTGGGCGGGATATCGCGAGAATTTCTGGGTCTCCGTAGCGTTTGCAAATTCTTTGTTTGGCGGTTGATGAGGCGATGCGGGGTGAAGTACTCGCTTCAAATCCGAATAGCTGGAGTGGGGTTCTTGATCGATACTACTTCAGATTGCATAGCCTTTTCAGTTGTGCAGTTGGGAGTTACATGTTTGGAAGGTTTGCCATTGTGTATGGAATGATTGGTGTAGAGGATTCGCCTCTGTGGATGGGACGTAACCTGCCAAGAAAGAACTATTAAAGCACAATTGTTAAAAGGAGTGAAAAGCCGTTTGGGTACTGTAATCTTTGTAAAGATGAGGGGGCCGTCTACAAATGGTTTTCAATGTTTCCGATGACCTTTTTCAATTCGTTCAAAGAGAAAACGGGAGGTTTGTTATTGAGGTTCGTGGCTCGGTATTCTGGCCTCTATGCACGATACTAGGAACAGATAGTGTTTGCTTTTGCAAAAAACATTAATTCTGCAAGATTTGTTTGTCTGTGTGTGCGTGTGTATACGCAGCAGCCTGTACGCTGGGTAGACGATTTCAACTTAAACTACGTCACAATGATAATCGTTTTGACTTTGAAACGAGAAACGAAAAGCTCTTTACAAAAAGAACGGTTTGTCGATATTTCAACATTGGATTCAACTATCATTCAAATATTCACCCAGAAATCAACTTGTGTAAACTACCAACATATTCAATAATTTTTTCTGAAGTGGAGGGGGAATGTGCAGCAGGCATTCTATATTGACAGCAATTCAAAATATGAAACTGGGCGAATCAAAGTATGCTGCGGAATCATCGGGTTGGTTCTGCCTCTTTCGTGGAATAACATCGATAAGGCAAGACCACAATAACAATCCCGGAAATACCCATGTTGGGTGGTATTTGGTCATTTGCCGCTGTTTTCAGAAACCGGAAGTCGCCATCTTGGATGTCAAAATGGTATTTGGAGACATGCCAGAAGAAGGAAGGGTGTCGAAACATTATGGACATGTTTGTTACACCTAAAAACATTCGCCTGCCAAATTTGGTAGTATTTGCTTGATTGGTTCTCGAGCTGTGCAAAATTCGTGTTGCGTTTGTATGGGACCCCTCCCTTATAGAAGAGGGAGGGCTGTCAAACCATTATGGATATATTTGTTATACCTAAAAATATCCATCTGCCAAATTTAGTTCCATTCACTTGATTAGTTCTCGAGATGTGCAGAAATTAGTGTTTCATTTGTATGGAGCCCCTCCCTTCCAGAAATGGGAAGGGTGTCAAACCAATATGGAGATATTTGATACTCCTTAAAACATAAACATGTCAATTTTGGTTCCATTTGCTTGGTTAGTTTTCGAGATGTGCATCCCTATCCCTATCAGAAGAGGGAGGGGTATCGAACTATCTCATTCACCTTTCTCGGTCCTTAAAACATCTTAATACAAAATTTCACGCCGATCGATTAAGTAGCTTCCAAGCTTATGTGGATCAGACAGACAGACAGATAGACAGACAGAGCTCAGTTTTAAAATCATCGAATGTTGACATCGCTCAACCACCCGTCTCCCCTCCCCTTCATCATTGGAACGCCTCTGAGCTATAAAAAAAGTCTAACAGGGCAAAATAACGTCACAAAACTGCATCTGAGACTCAAAAACATCTGTAATTAAATTTGCACGGTTATAGGGGATGAAGTTTTCACGTTCATGATCCACAACTTCATCCCCTCCTTGCCTACGCTTATGAGATAGAGCAAAACTAATATTTTAGAATTTCTCCCCATACTCGAAAACCCCTATGCACAAATTTTCACGGTAATCAGTTCACTAGTTTTTGGGTCTATAGGGAACAGACTGACAGACATTCGCATTTATAGATATAGAATTTTGTAATCAATTGATCTTCGTGCGAACTTTAACAACAGCATCAAAATTTTTTGAACGAAGGCCTCAACTTTGCTATTTCTTCAAAACCAAATGTTGAACAGGCTTTCATTGATATTGAAAGTGGGATGGGGAGCGAATTTTCAACCGCACAAATTAATGAAGTGCGTACCGTACTGCATCAGATTTCGAACACTTAAGCTATGATGTAACTTCTTGTACTGAAAAATCAACGAAAAATGAATTTTCTCGACGATCTTAAAGGTTTAACATGTTGGTTTTTTATTTGTTGTTCCAATTAAGGGCTATTCATATAGATTCAAACATGTTTTGTTTATTAAATTAACGAGAATTCAGATATCGGTTTTGATTCAAATTCCGAACACTTCAATGTGATCACTAAGAGATAGATAGGCAATAGGTCTCAACACTGAATGTCACTTTTTTTTAAGGCCTGCTGGTTCCCTGGAAGTGGTCCTGCAGTGTAAACTATATCACTGGGTGAAGGACATTCCAAGGAACAAAATGTTATATAATAATCATTCTTTTGATTACTATAGCTATAATAATGTATTTTATTCCGAAGTGTTCAAAGTTTGAGACTGTTTTAAGTTTGAGTCAAAACGGTACATCCTTCGTGGCTCTATTCAAAAAATTTCTACGTCATGTAAATAATGACATTGATTTGCAGACGATTAAAGAATTGCGAAATAAACCTGTCCTCTATTTAAAAGTAAATTTGTTTGTTCAAATTTGTGATTTTGAACAAAAATCATTACGATGAACTAATGTTGGAGAGGGACAACCCTCTTGCCGACATGGTGTGAAATTTTGAAAAAACTATTAAAGAAAGTTTAATAACACGGCTCATTAATTTAGTTCAGCCTGCAGCGTTCCAATTAGTTTAGCAAGTGGTGATTTCTGCTAGGATTTATCATAATCGGGGTCTATTCGACCTGGCAATGCTCATGAATATTCCAAATTAAAATTGAATCATTTTAGTAGCACAAATGGCACATAAAAATGTGGTGCAATGAAAATAATCACATTCCCAATTCTGTAACTGGCTGTGCCTCCGAACGTAAGAGCAAATTTCATAAAAAATAGGTTTGACCGCTCTGCCCCCTTTCCAAGGCAACGAGCTTCAGAAATGGCCCGTAAGAGTTAGGGCATGCTTCACCATTAACAATTTAATTATGGCTTCCTAATTGATGGACTTCTGCAGTATCTGGTACACAATTTTTTATAACAAATAAACCTTTTTATAACGACATTTTCTAGATTCAAACCATGTGAGTAGAAATCAAATGCTTTATTTCCTCTTTCTTTATAACAAAGGTCCCTTGTGAAGTCGATATAGTGAACGCCGACTGTTTCTGTTTGCTGTATAACCGATGTTTGCTGGCTATTTATTTCTTGACAAGTTGTTTGCCCGTTAGCTAATGTTTTGTTATGAGTTTTATTAAAAATTGAATAAGCGGTTTTGCGGCTTTCACCGCTCCGGCGTTGATTTTAAAACTATAATAGGTTTATTGAAGGATTATTGAACATTTAATCAACTACTAGCGGTACAGGCTGCAAAGTGTTCCGCACTGTTTTGTGTTCAGCTTTTTGCGATAACCAAATGAGCTATTTGGTGGTCGGTAAGTTGGCCTAAGCACTGCTGCCGCTAGTCCCGGCATGGTGTGCTGAAGTCGAAATTAACGATATATTGTGTGGACGCAGCAGCGTGCAAACAATGGCAGCATGGCGATATTCTACTCAACTTGGCTCAGAAGTGCATAGTTACTGGCGTGTCCTGCTATAGTCGCCAGGCCCATACACTTGTACGGTATCGCTAGCCAATTCAATGGGCCATAAACATAATTGCACTGGGGATGATCCGGCTTACGCCCGGTCATGTCGGCATACCATCTGCAAACAAAGCTCAAACGTCGCCGCGGGTTTGCTGCTGGTGCTCCACTAACCGATCGGGGTAGAGGTCGGAGAGCGATGAATGCGACGCAAAATATCGTTACGCAATGAGGCACGGAAAAACAAAAAAAGGTTTTACTAGCCTCAGGACCCCCTGGCCATCTCACTGACTGCCGGCCATCTCTGTTTTGCAAGTACGAGGTGAGAATCCATTAACCATATTGTTTTCGATTTAATTATTCCAACACAGCACGTGCGACCTTTCGCAACAAAAGTGAATGCGTTCGAGTCCGCTCTCCGGGGGAAAACGACATTCGCGTTAAAAAAAGAGGATTGAGCAGGTCAGCGCCGAAAGGTTTCCCGCAGATTATGTCATGTTTGTGCGAATCTGGTACAATGGTACACGGGCGAATACCTGAACGGTGGGTTAATGATTGTTGCTGGAAGTGGTCGACTTTTAAATTCCAGTGTTGCACCAGGATAAAGAGCTTGACTTGCTTCGCTGCGTTATGCATTGTCTCAAGTGAGGAGGTTTACACGGATTTCAATTTTTTTCATTCACCTTCTTGTAATAATCTCATTCAATGATGCTTTATTTCACTTATTGAATAATGTCTGGTATAATACCGGGATAAGTATGCTGGATTACATTGAAACTAAATTTGATTTAGTTAATTTGAATGACATATTTTTTATTCAGGATTGAATCTAATTTTTCAATATCAGTTTTACTACATAAAAACACTGCAATATGTTTATTCCTACAGACTGGTCTGCTCAAGTGCAATGGCGGAGTTTCGTTTCGCAGTTTACACTAACTCGCTGCTGTTGCTTGTAAACTACTTTACATAGCGAATGCTCTAAGGTTTCCTTCCTGCTGCCACTGCAACTGTTGTTTAAATATTGACAGCATCATTTGAATTTTTAACCACTTGCACACCTACCAGAAAACTTAACCACGAGGTATAGTGAACCCTTGTCAACCGCCGTCTACGTGAAGACAACCACAGTGGAGCGGCTTGTTTTGCAGTTTACAAATTTTTATTACTGGGGTAAAACTGTCGGTCCCGGGAGATATTGTTTAATACTTTTCTAAGGAATAAAGAAAAAGAGTTTTGGAAGAAAATAGGTATAACCTTCCATTAGAATTTGCTATCAAACCAGACATTTCTCATCTCATAGTAATTTAAATGGCTCAAAACTGAATTGCTGTTATTATTGAATTGCTCGATTTTGTGTTTTTTTCCGGTCGAGTAAGTGAACAACCAAACTGGTCTTTGAAGTAAAACCGAAATGACTGAAAGACGCGCTCGAAATTTGCACTACAAGCTGCTGCTTGTTGATGGACGATGAGACGTACTTGAAGATAGATGGACAGCTTTCAGGCCGGAAATTCTATAAGCCCACTGCTAATTCTTCCGTTTATTGAGGTTCACAAAGGTTCAGTGAAGCTTTGGCCAGATATCACAAGCTGCCATCGGAGCCCAAGGGTACTTTAGTGGTTCCGTGACAGCGGGGTGGGTTTCATTAAAAAGGTTTCAATCCTGCTAATTGCCCCTAATTCCGCTCAATCGAGGAATGCTGGGTAAAAAGAGTGGCAAGGTAAAATTAAAAGGTGAAAGAATTAAAGATGAATTGTGATCATCAATATTCAGGCGTATTTAGAAGCAATATATATGAAACACATCAAGTGATTTAACATTTTGAAAATAAATTCTGTTCTAACTGATAGATGAAAACGACTGACTAAAAATAAACTAAAATGACAAAAATCGCAACGAAAATCGTAGACGAATGTTCTGCAACGTTCAGTTTGGTCTTTTGCTCGGCTGCATAATAACTTTTTTACTGCCATTCGGAGCAGTACGTCTGTTCAACAGTTATCAAATTAGTGCAAAATCAATTTACACAGTGAAGCTAAACTGAAAATGTCATGCCATTTCAGCTGAGCCTGTCCAGGCGGAAACTATTTCCCCGAGCTTAAAACCGCCGTGCACATCAGCGAGCGCATTAAAACCCGGCACACAAAGTCAGCAGATTCGGAAGTGGCACTTTTTCCATGAAGTTAGAACTGTCAACGCTGAATTATGCATATGCAAATAGAGCGATAAACTTCATTCTTCGAAATTGAGTTCTGCTGCCGGCTTCACAATTGGCAGCCAGTTGAGCACCAGCAACTCTCGCTCATCCAGCGAACTGCAAGGCTGCGGTAATTTTCAATTCCGCTACCGTAAATATCCTAACTCCGAATCAACTAGCGCCTCGAACTCATTTTAATGAATAAACAATTCAACTAATTCTGATGAATCGCTCACAAAAATCCCGTGAAATACTACCTTGAATTTCCGCTGGAACCAAAACTTCTTGTTCACTTTTTGGCAGTCAATGTTGGGCACTTAAAATTGACATTCAATCAACGAACTCTTTATCTTGGAGTTCCAATGGAAAGCAAATTTGCCTCCTGTGCAAAATTTTCGCCAACTTAACTTTGACTCGGTGTGCTCATCATAAACTCTGGCTTTTCTCCTCTTGTTCTTCGTTTGCTTTTGTCTTGCTCAAACTTTCTCCATCACTAATTATCTTAACTCGTAACAATAGGATGTTCAATTCAATGGAGTATTCAACGAGAAAGTCATAAATAATGTCATTTCGACGAAAAACGAAGAGAAAAGTTATACAGTGTCATTTTTGCAGAATTTTATGACAATAGAACAACTGATGTGATACTGATTTGCACTACAAAAGGACGATCTCAGTAAAGTAGCGTGTTTCACAGCTTGAAAGGAGGTCTATATTTCTTCGAAACTGGATTTGATTAGTATTTTGCAGTTCAAATTTCAAATATAAAAAATAACTACGTTTACGTTTTAAGAAATGCTTCTATCCCTTTTGATCTTACGTAGCAAACGAGGGAGTAGCGACAATACACTGGGGTCTTTTCTACGCGGTTGGTTGTACCGTGTTGAAAAAATCCACGTATAAAAAACCGCGTAATTTTAAAAAATCGCGTAAAAAAAACTCCATTCAATAACAAGATCCGATTAAAAATAATGGCATGTAAGTAAACATAAACTTGGTAAATTGTATAAAAATGGTAACGAAACACACAAAAAAAGTTTATAGTGCTTCTAAAATGAAAATTCATTGAAGAACATGACAATAACTTTTTTATAATAATTTTGCCACTTGTTCAAGCTTTCGGTCCTTAATCGAAAGCTAATCGCAACGACCCTGACTAGTATCGTTATACAGTTATTAATGTAGTTTTGTTCCTTTTTCCCGAATCAACGGAAATTGCCTTTTTTTTATAATAAAAGCAAATATATTAAAAATATACATTATTTAGATTAATAAAACAGAATATCTTATTGTCATGAACCATACGATTGATTTTTACTTTATTGGATTTACTTACACTAAACTTATTTAATACCGCGTAAAAATAATTTTCCAGATCGCGTGAAAATAATCCGCGTTATTTCAAAAAACCGCGTAAAAATAATCCGCGATATTGTAAAAATCGCGTAAAAAAAGTCGCGTATAAAAAAAACCCCCAGTGTACGTAATAAATCCTCGACAATTCTGTATCAAAACGAGGGTTGTACACACTCAAAGAAATGATATCGGGGAACTGTTCCATTATCTCATACACATGAAAACACAATTGAAAACAGGAAAAAAAACGCATATTTTCTAACTAAACCAATCGACTAATCCATGGAATGGATTCTTCTGAGTTTACTTTAGATTTTTCAGAAAGTAAAATCCTCAAAAATTCACTTAAAAGCTTTAAATTTGATATTATAGTCGGGCATCTGTACTCAAAAACGCTTTGCTCTATACGGCTACAATGGGACTCGTTCAGCAGCCAACCAAAGTTTTTTCATCACTAACACTTCACCACTTTTTATTTTAATCACTAAACAAAATCACTCACTACACTAAGAATACTTTAATCTTTAAAATGTTCACCTCAAATTTCCAACAACAAGCTTGAATTAGTAGAAATATATGAGATGAATTTATACAGTTTCTAAATTTCAACTGTATGTATTTTCATCTGTTTTCACTGCGTTGATGAAAATCAAAAGTTTACAAATCAGTTTCTGTTTATACGAAAAAATCATACTGAAAATGTTGAATTATTCCGACATAATTGACTTAAATCGACAGCACTGCACCTGCCAATTTTGCACGTAAACAACTACAGCGGATATCTAGGTAACCTACTACGACGGTCTGAGATGAATAATTGAGTAGTGATTCAAGTTTTGAAATGGATATGGGTCATTTCATACGAAGTGTACATGCCACTTGGAAACGACCATCACAGATTTTGTTCAAAGTTGGGGGAATTATTCATCTACTGTCTCTTTGGAAAAATCCCAATTTTGGTGTCGATTGGAATACCCCCCGCTCTCCAGGACCCCCTGTTTATTGTAAAGTCACGGAATTTTTGTTAAAAATCTCTTTTTTCTTCTTCTTACAATTCATAGACGTAATATGTCCGAAAAATACTGATAGATGATTTTTGAAGGAAACAAACCAAGGAATCCAGAAAAAATATAAGTTTTGACCGGAAGTGTTGCCAGATAAATTATTTTTGTATTTGAAAACTAAATTTACATTTTTCGGCAAATGCATCCATTTTGATTTTAAATTTGAAAATTTCACCGTATTCCTTGGAAAATTTCACATAAGAAACAACTATCATTCAGAGGTAATATAAGCCAATCTTGAGATATAACTTTTCTACGAAAAAAGTTGTAAATTTCGTTATTATTTTATTTTATAATTTATAGACGTAAGACACCCGAAAAATAGTGATAGGTGAGTTTTGAGGAAAATAAACCTAGGAATTCAGAAAAAATATTGTTTTTGTCCGGAAGTGTTGCCAGATAGATTATTTTTATATTGTAAAACTAAATTTGCATTTTTCGGCCATTGCGGCTAATTATACTTTAAATTTGATGGCTTCATCGTGTTTCTCAGGAAATTTTACGTAAGAAGCACTTTCCACTCCGTGGTAATATAAACCAATCTTGAGATATAACATTTTTACAAAAATTAATTACGAAATTCAGAACTATTTTCGTAAAAATGCTATATCTCGAGATTGGCTCATCCACAGGTGATAAGTGTTTCTCACGTAAAATTTCCCAAGGAATACGATGAAATCATCAAATTTGAAATAAAATTAGCTGCATTTGCCGAAATATGCAAATTTAGTTTCAATATACAAAAATAATCTATTGGGCAACACTTTTGGACAAAAAAATTTTTATTTTATTCAAAATTCACCTATCACTATTTTCCGGGCGTCTTACCTCTATAAATTGTAAAAAAATTATTTACGAAGTTTACAACCTTTTTCGTAAAAATGTCATATCTCGAGTCTGGCTCATATTACCTCGGGAT
The DNA here is from genome assembly GCF_029784165.1 of Wyeomyia smithii. NCBI lineage: Eukaryota > Metazoa > Arthropoda > Insecta > Diptera > Culicidae > Wyeomyia > Wyeomyia smithii. The sequence continues at coordinate 216,913,111 of NC_073695.1, forward strand.
GACAGTTGTTTCTTATGTGAAATTTTCCAAGGAATACGATGAAATTATCAAATGGCTGCATTTGCCGAAAAATGTAAATTTAATTTTCAAATACAAAAATACTTTATCTAGCAACACTTCCGGTCAAAACGTATATTTTTTCTGGATTCCTTGGTTTAGTTTCTTCAAAAATCATCTATCAGTATTTTTCGGACGTCTTACGAAATAGAAAATAGACCAATATGGAAGCGTTGTGAAAAATGGTTTGTTTTATAAAATTCAGCATAATTCTAGCTAAGTTTACTAAATATACAATGCTGGGCGATTTCATTAGAGCACGTAAGCGTATTTTGTTCATTTGTTCAATGTTTTCGTGAAAATTTGGTGTTTAGTTCGTGCATTCTTCGTGAATATCGGCTTACTGAGATGATTAATGGAACAATTGCCCTCGTTAATCTTAATTTGCCTTGGAGCATGCAGAGTTGTTGGTATTAGGATTCCACTTACATTTCGAACGTATATCGTGCGTTACAATCATTGCATTAACAGTAGTTGAAACGAGTATAGTTTCATAGGTATTCTTGAACTTTTTATTATTGACAAAGAAAACCAAAATTGACGAGAATTCTAATTTGCTTGACTCTAACAGAGGAAAAAAGGCGTTATTCAACTTTTCGTATCCCTTTTTGATAAATTAAACTGCGATAAATAATAAACATTATCCAATAAATAATAAACATAAATCCGACTACGTACCAAAGGAAGATAGCACTTTTTGGAAATTATGATATTATTGACATCGTTTGTCATTTGGGGTATTCGTGAAGTTCTACAAATATATAAACTTTTACCTAAAATGTAGAAATTTTCGACATCTTACTTTTTTAACATTTTTTACATAAGGTTGGCAGGATTTTTCTTCGGCCGATTTTAGTATTAGAATGCTGCAGAAAACCTTCCTTACCTTATCCTACTTTACCTTACCAAACAGTCCTAAACCGCGGTGTGGATTTTGTTGTACGTAATAGTCGTCTCTAATCCATTCGGGCCATGGCTGCAGTTCACCAGCTCTGCAGTCTGCCTGGGGTTTGTAGGTCCTTTTTCACCTGACTGATCCACCATGCCCGCTGCGCACCTCTTCGTCTCGTCCCTGACCCAAGTGATTTCAAAGACTATCTTCACGGGCTGACGTCCGACATTCTTGCGACATGTCCAACCCACCGCAACCGGCTAGCGGTGTGAACGATAGATGGTTCTTGTTTGAAACTTTTTTAAAAAACATTGAAAATATTGAATTTGACATTTTACGCTTAAAAATAATTTTGAAAAAAAAAAAAAACAAAAAGTTAAAGGAATGAACAAAATCTTAGAACATCTTGAAATGTTTCGACGATTACAGAAAAAGTTATGGACAAAAAACTAATTTTGAGGAGTGTTCCCCGTAAAACTTTCGTCATAAAGACTGGAACGCGCAAAAATTGGTCGCCAAAAAAATCGTTTCTTTCAGTCAAAATGCATAATACAAAAATCTTCCTATTTTTTTTTGGTATTTCAACTCACATGTTTAAAGGAAAAAATGTTCGTTTAATATTTTGGTTTGTCAAATCCAAACTGCCGTGCCATCCGCTTAACCCCTTTTATTAAATTTTGTACAGTGACGTTATCGACCTTATTCGTCGCCAAACGCCAGCTAGAATTATTCTGCTGCTCGTTTTTGATAGATTTATTAGTTTTTTGATGTTTCGTTTGACCAAATCTTAATTCTGTTCGATAGAGCGGAAATCTGGGTTGTTAGGAGGGTTGTGGTCTAAGGGTATCACAACCACGTAGTTCGCACGGCTTGTTGGGCCTTCCCAACCCCCTGTCTCGCCGGAGGGCCATCGTCTCAGCTCTGATTAGAATCCCACGCTGACACCAGGACGTTGATCAGCCGCTCCTAACATGGAGATCAGACGCTGTTTTGAGCCGCACCATCTTGGTGAACAGACGCTCGGGTTGGCGAAGCATTTCCTCTACCGCCGAGATATGGTTACCGCGCCAACGATCGCGTCGCACCTTCTCACTTAGCTATTTTCGGATGACAACATTGCCCAGGCAACACCAACCAGTTGTGTCCATGTTTCAACTGGTAGTCTATTGTATCATATGACTCGTGGAGGCGTGAGATAGGAACTTGTGAGGACCGGAGCTAAGTTTGACGCTCCTTCCAAGTTGTCGACTCACCATTTGAAGCCTATGCATGCTTTGAGAATGATTAAAAAATAGAAACTTGGGTTCAATATGATTTGAGGCCAAGGGAATTTGAGCGTTGTTTTTTTGCCTATAAACAACTCTAGTGTCAAAAAACGGAATTTTTTCCATAGCATCGTGATGGATGATGAAAAAATGAATTCATTACTGCAACCTGGAATGCCCGGTTGTGCTTCTACGTCGTCGGCTCGGCCGAATATTCACGCTGCCAAGGTCATGCTGTGTATTTGGTGGGACCAGGTGTTTTTCATTACGAGCTGTTGAAGCCTACGAAACTATCACTTTGGAACGACATCGACTTAAATTAATGCGAATAAGACGAGTACTGCGCGAAAAATTGGTCACAATACGAGAATAGGTATGGAAAAGTGATTCTACTGCATAACAACGCTCGGTCTCATATTGCTAAAGTCCCTAAAACATACATAGAACCCTGAACCCCCCCTCGCCCACTATGGACAACTGTCCATATAAATTCAATAATACAAATTCATATACCAGAGGACCGTAGACATTGCCCAGATTACCCCTGAGTTGTCTACGTGGAACATGAATGGCCCCTGAGCAGTTTTGCTCGTTTTAAAATTGATTTCACGGGTATAATTTATGAATGGGTGAATGTGTTATGGCGGCGGCTTGGACTTTTATTAAATAAATATCAAGAGAATTTTCAAATTACTAGCGTTCTGTTTTTTTTTATTCTTGAAATTTTCAATATTCTCAAAAGTTTGATATTATGAATTCCAATCGAACACTATAATAATTTTTATATTTTTTTGTTGTACGATATTAACTGCTTATATGAAAATTCCAAATCTTTGAATGCGTTTACCTCTACCAATTTAGTGATTTAACAAGAAATTCTTGCGTCGCGAAGAAATAACTGCGAATAGGTTAAAAAAAGTCAATTCGCGTTTAATGACAATTTAAATTTGTAGCCGCGTGCCCAGTGTGATTGTTCACAGATGTATATGTTTCACGAACATAATTATGTTGCTTTGAAATAAGAAGATTTTGAACACTAGTTTTTTTCGTTAAGGTTAATAGTTGAAAATCTACCAAAAAGGTGACCGCCTGGAATATAGTAATTACCGGGGAAGAGCTCTTTTCAATACCGTGTACGAAGTTTGCTCCCGTATCCTGTTCCACAGACTGAGGCTGTAGCAGAAAACTTTTGTTGGCGAATATTAATGTGGTTTACGCTGCACTACCGACTTCATGTTCATCTTGCGACAAATCCTCGATAAATTTCGAGAATTCAACTTGCAGACTCATCATCTGTTTGTAGACTTCAAAGTAGCGCACGACTCAGTTAAGAGAAAGGAGTTCTGGTCTATTATGCTAAAAAACATGGTTTTTCAACAAGTTTATTAGGCTGATTCGTGCCACCCTTGAAGGTTTTATATTATGCATCAGGGTACCTAGTGAGTTATCGGTCAAACTTATTGTTCAACATCGCATTGGCAGGTGTTATACGCAGGGTTGGCGTGCAGAGAAGTGGCACCATCATTACGAAGACGATATCCATATAATTGGAAAAGACTTTTGGATCTCAAGAGGGAAGCTGCGAGAATAGGGCTTGCATAATCTCAACCGAAACGAAGTGTACATGCCAAATGCCAAACGAAATACATGGACATCTTCAAGTCAGTGATGCTATATACCAGAAACATGCTCAGAATTGCATAAAGTGTATTAAATTAATATTTAACTTCACAGAAATGTACTTGAATCAGCCAGCAGCAGACAGACGGAACGCCAGAGTGGCTACATGCAACAATTGATAGATCTATTTATAGAGTACATTTAATTATAGTTTATAGGTTAGAGAGGTTGCATGTAGCAATTATTTTTTGTGTACTTTCAGGGCGACAACAGGGAGGCAATTCCTGCTAACATTTACGTTGCATAAACCAGTAAACTATGGCGTGTAGTGTGATAAAATCTAAAAAAAGATTTGTCTTTCGATTTTTTATATCAAGAACGCCAGCAGTAGCGTCAACAATACGTTTGCGTCATATTCTTGTTCAGCAGCCAAACCTTCATGACAGCGCATTTTTCATGGCGATGTGATATACATTCGAGTGTTTTTCCACAGCAAACGCATGGTACACCATGCTAGAACCACTCACCGCAACTGGTTATTCTGGCAGGAGCAGAAAATTTATGCTGGTACTACCGGCCAGGATAACTCGTGGATGATGAAACGCTATTTGCCGCAGAACCACTCTTGGATGTCGCGCTAGTGGCGGCAGCACACATATCAAACAGTCGCACTCCCGGCTGTACACCACCGCTGATGATAGGTACGCGTGACATGCAAGGACCGCCCGTACAGCTCAAATTGTGAACAATAGAGTGGAACTCAGCCGCTCTCAAATATTTCATTTCGCGACAATAATAGTTTGCAGCCGCAACATCCGAATAAATAAGAGACAGTTGCAGAAAACCGCCTGTGGATGGACGTTCCACCATGGTTACTAGATGTTAGGTAGCCAGACAGGCGGTCAACCGATCCACAGAAAAAGCTGTTCGAGGTAGCCCCGTAGAGTGCAATTGGTTAGCGGACAAGTTTCCAAAACTTGACCACCGCCAACTGCTGCCACAGACACGACAACGAAAATATGTTGAAGAATGACCGATAGCGGTAAAATACTCGAACATCCAAAATACCATCGGCAGCAGGCAAGTTCGAGATTCTGCTGAAACTAAAATATATTTTTATACAAGTAATTTATGAGACGCGATACGATGGTGAAATTTGTTGCTGGGCACGACAATAACTTTTTTATAGCTCCATAACAATATCCAAGCCGAGTTATCGCTAACGCCTCAGTTGAAATGTTCTAAGTGTTGCTACACTGGAAAATTCGGACAATTCACCCGCTATTGATCAGCAGCCATTAACATTCAATCACATTATGACATGTTTGTTTTAAATTTCCGGCCAATTATTCAATCACCTCGTGATTATAGCCGGACTTTCGGAAAGTTTCATGCATATCCGTTTGACCCACTCCAACGCAACGTGATTCCGTTTTCGCTATCATTATCAACAATCACACCGCAGCAGTAGAGCCTGTGTCAATTAAGGCTGCATTCAACTTGGTATGCAGTGTCCGCATCATGAGTGCTGCTAATTAAAAACCTCCTCTTTTTCCTCAGTTTTCACCCTAACCTTCACGCTATACGCATACCCATACTGAACCTCCCTCACCCTCCCGGTACACAAACTCTGTCTTCCTTATAGTGTGACGCACACAATGCCGTGTAACTGCCCAGTAAAATTTATAATCTCTAACGAGCAGTAATTGTCGTCAGGGTGCTTTTTGCCGCTCAATTTTCCGCAGTTCGTTTGTTTTATGCCCACTCATTAATTATGGTCCTGCGCTGTGTGCATCATCGCTGTGCCTCGTTGCGGTGCGATCTTGGGCTTAAAAATGTGACCCGGAATTAGGACAACGGTAGAGGTATCTTCTAGGTGACTAAAGCGACCGGCTGTTACGGGGCACACTTTGTAGCACAGCTGAGCACAATTCAAAGCGGGTGGACAGCATGCTTTCTAATCACCATTGCCGCCAGGTGGTTTGCACCTCTAAAGTTGATACAGAGGGAGAGATTTTCCTGGCGTGTATGATTAGGCAGATGAGTGTTGAATTTGAATGTTTGTATTAAGGCATCAAGATTACAGGTAGTTACGTGTAATATATTTAACTAGCTGACCCGGCAAACTTCATTCCTCCCATTTTTTCTTTATGCAAACAATTTCAAATTGAACCCACATTCATCCAAAAATTGACCTTGCGATTTGTTTATAGTCTGTAAATGCATGCCAAATCGAATATTGGATACGTTATACTCAAAAGACAAATCGGTTTTATCGGAAAGAGAACGTCTTCGTCTTAAGGCGATCATTTCTATTACGAAAATGCCCATATTAGGTGGTATTCGGTCTTTTTGAGGTGTTTTCAAGATTTCAAAATAGCATGTGGAGTAAATTTTTCTGGTTCCGGAAATATAGATATTCAGTGGAATTCAACCATTTGGGATGTTTTTCAGAAAGTCATCATCTCAGATTTTAGACTTTAGAATGGCATGTGGAATAAATTTCTGACCTCTTAGCAACCGTCTGGCTCCGAAGATATCGTTAGGTATTGGATTTCAGGAAATTCCTGTATTCGACGTTTTCTAAGAACCGGAAGTTGCCATCTTAGAAATCAAAATGCTGTCCGGGGTCGATTTAGTGGTATTCGGTCGTTTTGTGCTGTTTTCCAGATACCGGAAGATGTCATGCTGGGTCTTGAAATGGCATTTGGAATCATTTTCTGACCGGTGCACGCCGTGTCAGAATCGGTATATTACGCAACTTCAATGCACCTCGGATTTTTCTTCACCAAATATTAGTTTAGGGTCTTAACTTTCAAATGAAAGCGGTTTTAATATATTCTATCGGGGAAAACTTGAATAAAATGAGTTTGATTTTTTTTTAATTTTTTCCATCATTTTTGCCCGTGTATGGAGGCACTAGGTACATTGTAACATATGGTATGGTAACGATATGAACATTGTTTGTTTGAGTTTGTGTGTATGTGACAGAGAGAGAGAGAGAGAGAGAGAGAGAGAGAGAGGGAGGGGGGGGGAGAGAAGTACCGTGTACTAGTGTGTACAATGACTTCTATCGATAGGAAATATGTTCATAATACATGTACTTTTTTTATTGTGGTTTCGTATGTGGCTGCTATTATACGCTACGGCTGCATTGAGAATATTCTGCTGATATCTTTCATGCATTTCAGGAACTTATTGCTTCATCTATTTTTTTTGGCAAAATCGCAGTGACTAGTTCCAATGGTCTGTTTCGAACATCGTCCAAGTCCTTCTTTTGCAACTAGAAGTTGGAAGCGCCCTCTCAAAACTCAATGAAACGTTGTGAGTATATAGGCCTTACTACCCTAAGCAACTGTGAATTTTTCTAGAGATAGAAAAAAATGACTGGGAGATAGAGAAAACAAAACTTTCAGAAAGTTTCTGAGCTTTTCTAGGAAAATATTGACGAAATCGAATTTGAGATCTTACACTGAAAAAAAAAATCATTCTTAAAACAAAAAGTGATTTCAAAAAAAAAATCTAGATGACCGATATTTTCAAAATAGAGTTTTAGATATACAATTAGGTTGCCAAATGCTTCCATAACAAACCAAAATGGGCATTCTCAAGGATAAAAAGTTTTTCTTACAAACACAATAATTGATTATATCTTAAACTTTTCCGTGTACGGATAGGCTTTCCTCTCAAATTAGTAAAACATACCATCGATTGATCATATGTTGACTTGTTTCGAATGAACTTAATGTTGAGAACTCCCAGCCACTATCAAAAGATCTTGTTACTCTGTACTCTAGTTTCATTTATGCACTTTTCCACGTCCTGCTGGAGTAGAACAATCTTTGCAAGTTTTGGAAAATGAGTGTTCTTTTTGTATTTTCTCTCTCTCACATACACACACGCACACATACACACGCATACACACGCATACACACACATACACACACGCACACATACACACACGCACACATACACACTCACATTGTTTATATCGTTACCATACTCTAAGTTTATCGTCTCAGTAAATGGGCAAAAATGGTCAAAACATTAAAAAAAATTCAAACTCATTTTATTCAAGTTTTCCCCGATAGAATATTTTAAAACCACTTTCATTTGAAAGCTTAGACCCTAAACTAAATGTTGATGAAGAAAAATCCGAGGTGCATTAAAGTTGCATAATATGCCGATTTTGACACGACGTGCGGTGCACAGTGGTACGCCCATAGGCCAAAAAGAGAAAAAAAGGGTTTTTTTTTTGTTTTCAGGTTATTATTGATTTAATAAATCGGTTATGAACCTGAGAATGAAGAAAAACTGTTTTTGTTGGCCTATTTTATGAACAGTTTGCTTCTGAGCACGAAATAGGTGAAGGTGTGAGACACTTGCAAAATCAGTTTCAACAGACGTGTTTTTATATTGTGTACATATCCGCTGTAGAGCAAATTCAATTGCTTCATCTGCTTATTTTCATCATTCAGGTATGTTTTGCTATTGCGGTGTTAAGTTGGATAGGTATGTGCTAAACTGTAATCAAAGTTAGTCGTAAGAGGTAACGTAATAATAGAGTCAAAAAGCACCATTCATACTTATATTCATGAGAACTTTTAAATATGTTCCGCACGAGATACTATCACCAAATAACCACCAAACGAAAGGTTCAGGGCTTAAAAAAGTTTTGTTAAAGGTTCCAGCTGTAAATGTTTGCATCCAAGTCCATGGCAAGCGGCTAAAGATGGTTACTTTTTCGTTTGAATTTTAGGCTTTTTACATAGTTTCTTAGAAGGCTTATGCTACATTCAGATTAATTTCACAAATTTGTTCTTAAACATTTGGTGTTTGGTGTTGAAATACGGGAGGTTTCTGAGAAAATATGAAATTTGTTTGAAATTATTTCAAAAGAATAACGTAGAAGAAGAAAAGTCAGAATTTGTTCTCTTTGAGGGTTCACTTGAAAAAAAAAACCCGATTTAGCTTAAATTTTGCACGAGGACTTTTTTCGAGAAGGCAAAACTTTTGAAAGCTGCCCTATTTTGAAATCCAATGGTCAAACTTTTCCTTATATTCGATTGGCACCCTATTATGTATGCATAATAATGAGAATGCCATAAAATTGAAACAATTCGGATAATGGCAGTTTCAGAAAAGTTTGTCATAGTCAAAAAACATCCAATTCTGTCGATTTCAATGGTTTCCAAGAGCAATACTGTACAAAAGTGATTTATGACCGCTTTTGCCATACGATTCGAACCACTGTGCGGTGGGTGGTTTCAAAAATACCCTTATTTAGTGGTATTCTGTCATTTTGGGTTGTTTTTCAGAACTTTTACTTTAATATCCTCACTTTTCAAATATGGTTGAATTTACTTGATTACTTCTCAAGTTATGTAGAAATTTGTGTTTCATTTGTATTAGAGCCCTCTTTTCCAGAGGAGGAAAGCGTGTCTAACTATCATAGTGAGATTTCTTGCTCTCAGAAACCTATACATGCCAAGTTATGTTCCATTTGCTTAATTAGTTCTTGAGTTATGCAGAAATGTGTGTTTCACTTGTATAAGAGCCCTCTCTTTCAAGAGTAGGAGGTGTGTCGAACTACCCTTCCTTCTCGATGATTGCAAGGTGTCTATCTGCCACAACAATATTTTTGCTCTCGAAAACACCAACTCAACATACTAAATTTGGCTCTATTTGCTTGAATAAATCTCGAGTTTTGCAGATTTTTGTTAGGGTGCCAGCCAAAATGGTCATCTCGAATTTAAAAAAAAAAAAAAAAAACCCTATACAAAATGTTCATCTGCTCGAAAAAACACACTGTGCAAAATTTCAGCTCAATCGGACTTAAAATGGGGTGGCGCAAAGCGATTGAAGTTTTTGAAAACCGAAAAATCATATAGAAATCAAGAAAAATAAGTTATCATTTTTGAAAAAAAAATTTTTTTTGAAAAAAAAATTTATTTTCAATTATTTATTTTAAAAGGATTATTTTTTTTGGAAGGACAAAATATTATCTACATCTTTGTTGAAGACAATATGCCGTTTCGACTGTAGACATATTTTTAATTTCCAATAGAGCACTCTATGAGGAATCAAGAATATTTCTACAGTCAACACGGTTTGTTTGATTGGCATAGTGTATCTGGCAAAGTTGTAAATAATAACTTCGTTCCTCCAAAAAAAAGTACCCTGTAAAAAAAAAATAAATTTAAAATATATAACTTTTTTTTCTGATTTCTCCATGGCCGGTTTCGTTGTTCAGGTAAATTTTCGTGGTTTTTATAAAAAAATCAGTTTTTTTAAATGGGCTGTTTTCGATAGTTAATTTATAACTTTCTTTTATTTTTTTATAAATTAGTAACTTGTTTCTAGAGTGTATTTTTTTTTTTGAAAAACAAAACTATTATCTACAACTTCGCTGAAGATGTCGCACCGCTCAGACGAACCGTGTTGGCTCTAAAAATTTTTGTAATCATCAATACCTATCCGAAAAGGCATTTTCCAATAGATGTTCAAAAATGAGTTGTGTGTCAATAAATTAAACCAATAGCATAAAATGGCATCTTTTGCCTATAAAAACGTCTATGCAAAGTTTCACCCAATGGGCACGTTCAAGTTCTGATGATGTAAACTTGACAGAAAATGTATGGTCGAACTGTCAAAACGACGCAAACCCAGAAACAACGAGTCAATTGTGTTGCGTATCTGATTGAGATCCCTATACTCTCATTATCACTGAATAACATCGATACAGTCTTTTGTCCGATTATATAAGCCAGAGCACTGTGTGTTTAATCAAGTGTTGGCAAAGGACATTATTGTGGTAAAAAAAACGAATAAATTGTCTGGTACAACATTCGATAGACGAGTGCAAGTGTCTTAGAGAGTAGATTTTTCAAACAAAGTAATATAACATATTCCATCAGTTTCCACCGTTTCATTTTAAAGTTTAAGACACTTGGAATCGAAAACATTTTTCAAATATTGAAATTCCATGTACCTCCCGTGTGTGATTTTGCAAATGACATGAAAGCATTCAACATTTTCCACGAGACACAATCTTAATTTTAGTTGAAATAATTTTTTTTGCACAGAGCAGTTTGATACATTTTGTAAATTAGTTTTGTGTTATTTTGGAATTTTACTTATGATTTTTCCAATTCAACATTGCCACCCTAACGACAATGATATAACAAATATTATATTTTCAGGAATTTTTCTATTGGTATTCAGTGAAAAATTATTTTATATTTTATGCTCATTTTTCACAATATTATGAACCACCCTATGTCGAATAAATGAACCACTCTAATGAAACATAATGTGTTCGATGCTGTTATAGTGTATATCATTAAACAAGCTATTCCGAAAGACTAGTGATCAATTTTCAAAAGATAAACTCTAAACATTTTGAACTCCGCCTTTCACAATTGAAAAAACGACTAAGTCTCAGAGAGTAAATTTTTGCAAAAAAACATTTTTTCAGATGACACCAATTTTCGACGTTTTATGAATTTTTAAGTCATTTGGCATAAAAAATAATTCTCGAAAACCGATATTTCACGTACCCCCTCCCCCCCTTGGGTGATTTTTCGGTTTTCAAAAAAGCCACACTTAAATCGCTTTGCGCCACCCCATTTTAAGTCCGATAGAGCTGAAACAGGATGTTTTTTCGAGCAGGTGAACATTTTGTGTAGGTTTTTTTTTATGAAATTTTCTGGTCACTTGGCACCCTAATATTTGTGTTTCGTGTATGGGAGCCTTCCCTTTCAGAGCAGGGAAGGCTGTCAAACTACCATAAGAATATTTTTTGCCATCAAAAGCCCCCACCTTCCAAATTGGGTTTTATTTGCTTGATTGGTTCTCAAATTATTCAAAAATTTGTGTTTCATTTGTATGGGAGCACTCCCTTGCGGAGGAGGGAGGGAACTCAAACCATCATAATTACTCCCCCTGGTCCTTAAAAACACCTGGACACAAATTTTCACACTAATCGGTTCAGTCATTTCCAAGTCTGTATAGATCAGACAGACAGAACTTCATTTTTATATGTGAGCAGTTCCACAGTTCTAATATTTTTTCTTAATTGTCATTTTTGATTTGGCTGAAACTTTGCATAGACGTTTCTTGAGGCAAAAGATACCATTTTGTGCTGTTGGTTTTATATTTTGGAGCACGTCTCTTTTTTAGAAGCTATTGAAAAATGCTATTTTGGGAAGGTATTGATGATTACAAATATTTTTAGGGCACAAACGGTTCGTTTAATCGGTGTTACGTCCTTGGCATAGTTGTAGATAGTAATTTTGTCTTTCCTAAAAAATACACACTCCAAAAAAATTATTTATTTTTTGAAAAAACAAAAATTGAAAGAAATATTAAAAATCATTAAGGGGCCATCCACATACCACGTGGACAGATTTTAAACGATTTAGACCCGTGGACAACTGCTCATAGAAATTCTAAAAATTTTGTATGGACCGTGGACATTACACATACCCCCCCCCCCCCCAGAGCTGTCCACGTGGTATGTGGATGGCCCCTTATCTAAAAAAGCTTATTAAATAAACCGTTTTGGCCATAAATATATTTGTAATCATCAATACCTTCCCAAAATAGCTTCTCAAAAATGAGTCGTGTCCCAAAAAATTAAACCAATAGCACAAAATGGCATTTTTTGCTATAGAAACGTCTATGCAAAGTTTCAGCCAAATCAAAAATGGTCGATTAAATTGGTTGCCCGTTTTTCGGTGGAATTGCTCATGCATGTACAGATCAAAAAGTTGAAGGAAATTTTATTAGCATCCAAACGGCCTTTTCTATAGTTGAAGATGTGAATAGTGAAAAGTCATAGAGACATAAACGTTCTGGAGCAATGTGTCAAACACCAATTGAACCCCAAAAACACTCAACGGAAAATTAGAACCACCTGTTTGATAAAGCGAATGAAATTGGGATAGATTAGAGATAGTATCAAATTTCTTGTTAGAAATGAGAAAAGTCAATCCAAATAGAGCACATGAGATTTTGTTGAATGTTTTAAATTCTCGGGGATTATTGATATTAACGGAATAGTATTCCCCAGCGTGTCGGTGTAGAAAGCCTTCGCCTAGCGTTTGGGAAGACTTGTTTCTCTTCTTACGACGTACAAAGCATGGAAAATTGAAGTTTGTAATTACATGAAGTAAATTTTGTTTGGAAAATAACTATGTTTCAGCATAAAATCAGAATAAATCAAAATAAAATTTTGAAATGAAAAAAAAAACCCAAAATCAATCCACATAGCGGTGAGACTCAGCCTTTCCCTCCTTTCCTTATTATAGACTGTTCCGAAAATTATAAATACATCTTCTTTCATGAATAAAACAAAAAATACAGGATTTTTCGGGTCATTTTATTCTGATATATAGATAATAAGTGTTTTTTTTTCCAGTTTCAATTCAAGTTGGGATTATTTTTCGTAGGATACGCGAGTTCTCTAACTTTTCTCTTAGCACTACTCATAAGCTTTTGCACAGTGTGTTCTCCGACCATTTTTATCACTTAAAGCTAATCTTTTTTTAAATTTTTCAACATTGTCCGCTGGTTTGACATATTTCCTCAGCTTTGCCTTGGTCAAAGCCCAAAAAGTTTCAATAGGGCGAATTTCAGGGCAGTTTGGAGGATGAATCCTTTGGGACACATGTAACATTATTTGTTTTATACCACCCTAGTGCATCCTTAGAGTAATGGCAGGAAGCAAGATCGGGCCAAAAGATTGGAGGATTGTTATGCTGCTTAACCATGGGTAACAACCTTTTCTGCAAACACTCTTTCACGTAATTTTTACCATTCGTCGTGTCATTTGTAATGAATGGACGAGATATTTTCCCACATTCACAAATGGCCTGCCAAACCATTACCTTCTTGCCGAATTTTTCGGTGTAAATGGCTTTCATTGGTCCATGGACATCCTTTCCCTTCGGTGATGTATAAAATTGCGGTCCTTGCAGAGTCTTATAGTCCAGTTTTATGTAGGTTTCGTCATCCATGATAACACACCCCATTTTTTTTAGTCAGAAGTTTGCCATAAAGCTTCCGAGCTCTCGATTTCACAGATTCAGCTTGTTTTGGATTTCGTATTGACTGCTTCTGCTTCCGACGGGTCTGCAGACCCATTCTTCCCTTGGCACGCATAACGTTACTCGCCGAGGTTCCAAGCTTTCTCGCCACATCCGCTTGTAGTATTCCTTAACCTTTTTGTCCATTGTGGGATCAACAAGCCCGGGTTTTCTACCACGTCTTGGGACATCAGTAAATGTGCACTCTTCACAATACTTCCGCAATGCGGTTTGAACTGCGCCGACACTTATAACTACCTTCTTCTCTGGCTGATTTTCTTATAGAAAGACCACTCACGGTGCCCCATTTGTGCACAATTCGCTTTCTTTGCTCGGGAGAAAGGCCACGTATTTTCAAAATTTCGCACTAAATGTTAAAAAAAATGACAGCATCTGTTTCTTTTGGATGTAAACAACAGGACGCAGCCAACGTTTGGTTGAATACTGCACGTTATTTGAAATGACGGTTGATCGTAAGTGTATTTATAACTATCGGAACGGTCTATGGGCACAAAACGACGTACTTAGTAATATTAGAAAAATCCTGGCTGCTTGGAAACTAATTTTCCATTTAGAAAAATTTCAATGCAAAGCTCTATTTAAGATTTTGGCAAGGAGTATCCGAAAACGTTACAAAATGGCAAAAAGACGAGACGTTTACCATAGTCGAAAAAGCAGTAATGTCACGTTCAAAACTTTACGTCTGGTCAGCCTACTAGAAAAGAAACTAATGCTTGTGAGATTATTGAAGCTACGATATCAATTTATAAAAAATTTACATTTTGAGCTGCACATATAAAAGGCTGCTTTAAAAACTAGGAGAAAGGCAAAAATATTTATCGATTCCGTCAGAACAATTAGTGTTGTGCTCAAGAATATCAGAGATTGTGACACAATACAGACTTTTATTATTAGAATTTTTGTTGATCAATTTAAAAAAACTCATATGGTAACACTACTGCAAAAAGAGAATTTTTTTAGTTACCCTGAAAATCATTCCCGAGGAATACGAATAAAACGATCAAATGTAAAATAATATGGGATCTTCTACGTTTTTTTTGTGTGGACCCCACTGCGACCAGTAGTTGTTTGACTATTGTGGCATTGTCCGGACGTTTTTGCTGTTTGCACATCTGTGTTTTTTTTACCATTTTGCAGTGCTACTTATTGAGAAGTAACCTGCTCCGTGTTATTGTGCTTTTTGTCTTTTCCTTCAGACTAAGTAACCTATTTCCTTCCTTATCGGCCTTATCATATCCTCCTGCAAGCTATCACTCTAAAAGCATATAACGTGCTATAGTCTATGATAATGCGGTTAAATGCAAATTTAAAATTAAAATGAAGAAAAAAAACCTATCTGGAAGCACTTCGGCCAAAATTGATATTTTTATGGACTCCTCGACTGATTTTCTTCAAATATCACTTGTTCATTGTTTCTTTGGACATATTATGACGTGCTATTGATGCAAATATCAAATCTTATAAAGTACAGGAATCATAGCTATACTGCCTATAATTACATACCAGTCCCATCTGGAAAATCATCGAGTTGAGAAAACAGCGCTTGAATATGTTTTTCTTGTTTTGGGTACTTCACCTGTTTGAGGTGGGTTATTCTTATTTTGTCGACATAATGTAATGAAATAGACCTTAATCATAACTACTTCATCAAAGAATTGCCTTTTTCGTGAAAACTACAATAAAAAATTAAGTAGAGACTGATATGCGATTATTTAGGCCATCGAGTAGCAAAATAATCGCATACCAGTCACACTTTCAACCGCTCGGTGTAGGAGTAGTCATATTTTACTCAAGTATTTTGAAAATGGGCAGACGGTTTTGGTCGCAGACAGCTTCCATGCTGCATGGAGAATGGCGGAGACGTCTACCCATTATTTACCCCGACTTTAAGGTCGTCTTAGAAGAAGCAAAATATAGAGTTGAAGTCTTGGATATGCTACTGAATAACTTTCCGAACTTTCGAAAAAAAATTACAGTTTCAGTGTCTACTTAAAATCAACTTTTGTGTGGAATTTATTTGAAACAACCTTGAATTTTTTAAATATCTGATGATTTTTTAACAGTAAAAAGCTCCAAAATAACACCAAATATTTGTTATGTGGATGAAAGAAAAAACCTACATTAATCCACCTAGCGGTCAGACTCAGCCTTTCTCATTTAAACTTATTATTTGTAAAAATAGATTTACATGAATGCTTAAATCCAAAAATGTATATTCACTCTTTGGGTTCCAAAATATTGATGTTGTAATTAAGGTATAAAATATGAAATTTGACGTAATGTTAGTGCTTAAGAAATAGCGAAATAAAAGAAATTACTCTTAATTTCGAACAATTCAATCACGAGCGATACCGGGAACGTTCAAATAGTACGATACCACATTTGAATAATGTTGAGACCATATATATTGATCAAAGCAGTTATAGTGTTGAATAGTCTTTGAATTTCTTTTCTTCACAAAACTTTTGAACAGTATATCAAATTTTAAGAAGTTTGTTATTTGTTAGTTTAAGAGATGACTCGTTTGTATGACACTAGTTATGTTCAAATAAGTCGTGTAATACTTGAGGTAATAGACTTTCATTGTTTCACAAATAAAACATGACGGTTGCTTAAGTTTGATTACAATCAATCGAAAAGGGAACGTATGGGGGAGCCAAACTTTGAAACCACGTGTTCAATCATAATTCATCAGTTAACCCTTAACTATCCCGTTCATTCGATATCAATATTGTTCAAATCGGTTGTGTAGTTTCTAAGATAATGAAGTTTAGTGATTTTCACATTTCGATACATTACAGATGAAGTTACATTCCGATAACAGCAAAATTCAATAGGGTATTATGAGGCAGCTAGACCTTTCATTTGATACTAATTCTGTGGAAATCGGGTCAACCATCTCTGAGAAAAGTGAGTGAGCCCAAGTAGTCATCAGAATATGTTTTTTTTTCATACCTGGATTTCACATATTTAAACATGACAGGAAAAGTAATGATCCGTTCGCAAAAAAAATCATTAGGGTCTTATGGGACAAAAAGACTTTCCATATGACACTGATTTTATGAAAATCGGTCCAGCCATCTCTGAGATACATGAGTGAGACTAAACAGTCTCCAGAACACGTTTCTTTCTGTAACTTCTGAACCATATGTTCAATCTTCATAAAATTCAAAAGTTGAGGGTTTTTAGGTAGCCCGTTAATTTGAAACCAATTTTGTTCAAATCGGTTGTGTAGTTTCTGAGATATTGATGTTTCGTGATTTTTACATTTTGATACATAACCTCTAAACTAGAAATCAGATTACAATAAAATTCAATAGGGTCTTAAGGGGCAACTAAACCTTTCATTTGCAATTGATTTCATTGAAATCGATTCAGCCATCTCTGAGAAAATCGAGTGAGATTGGCAGAGCGTTACACACACACACATGTAGAAAATGCTCAGCTCGTCGAACTGAGTCGAGTGGTATACGACATTCGGCCCTTTTGAACACTTTTATACCTTTAGTTTTTGCAGTGATTGCTATACCTTTCTAGGAGAAAGGAAATAGGAGAAAGGAAAAAAGTGAAATGATGGAAATGACTTTTAATTTCAACTTCAATCCCGAGCAAGGCCGCAAACATTGAAATAGTAGTTAAACAGTCTACGGTTTTCGTTTCTTTCTATAACTTTCAAACCACATGTTTAAACATTATGAAATTCATTGTTTAAGGGTTTGAAAGCCCATTAATTTGAATTCAACTATGTTCATAGCTTCTGAGATATAAGAGCGTTTTTCACATTCTGACGCAGCGCCAAAACTAAAAGTTTGATTCTAATGAAATTCAATAGCAACCTAAGCGGCAAATAGACCCTTCATATGACACCAAGATAGGAAGAATCGGTCAGACCATCTCTGAGAAAAGTGAGTGCGAAAAAAAGGTGCACATACACACGTACACACCCCCACACAAACATATACACCTATATATGCATATATGCAGAAAAAGTTCGATTCGTCGAACTGAGTTGAGTAGTATATGACATTCGGCCATTTCAATCATTTTTCTACCTTTTAATTGGCCAGTGATCGTTAGGAGAAAGTCAATATGTTTACTTTCATTATGTGATTTCACATTTTTTATGAACAACGGACACAGTTACAATCAGAGTGCAATGAAATTCAATAGCAACCTATGGGGCAACTAGACCTTTTATTTGACACTAATTTTGTGAAAATCGGTTCAGCCATCAGTGAGAAAAATGAGTGAGTTTAAACAACCTCAGGATAACTTTTCTCTACATAACTTTTGAACCATATGTTCAATCATAACGAAATTCAAAAGTTAAGGGTTCTAGGGACAGCTCAATCAGTTGAAACCAGTTTTATTGAAATTGGTTGTGTGGTTTCTGTGATATTGATGTTTCGTGATTTTTACATTTCGATACATAACCTCTAAACTAAAAATCCGATTACAATGAAATACAATAACAACCTGTGGCGCAACTAGACCTCTCATTTGCAATTAATTTTATGAAAATCGGTCCAGCCATCTCTGAGAAAAGTGAGTGAGAAAAAAAGTTGCACATACACACACACACACACACATACACACATACACACATACATACATACATACAGAAAATGCTCAGTTCGTCGAAAGAAGTCTAGTAGTATATGACATTCGGCCATTGGGACCACTTTGATACCTTCGGTTTTTCCAGTGATTGCTATACCTTTCTAGGAGAAAGGCAAAAATATAATCATACTCAGGAAAAGCATTTGGTGGGACTGATATGCGATTATGTTTAAGGTGGGAGAAAAATCTAAATTCGAACCCTTACACTTAAAGTTTTAAAGAGTTTTAACATTTTTAAAAAGAAAAATAGTCAAAGAGGTTGTTCATAACACATGACCGCAAGGTTAACGTAGAATTACGGCAGCCTGTCTGATGTCAATATATTTTTTGGAATAAGTTTCGAAATTCACTCGATTGGGATTAATCAATTTAATGGTGTTGTGCGGTAAATTTCAGTGATAAATTTCGTTCAACTCTCATTTTTCATTAATTGATTAGTAACCTTAAAGAGAAATGTTGAGTTTGGGTTACCATATACCGTGGCGGCAAAGGCTGAAAATGAACATGTCCGGACATGTTCAGCAATGCTTCACAGTGCTGCGATCAACCGGTTGGTTCGTGCGGAACACTGCGTTCGAATGAGTCGCCGGCAGCAAAAGATCGCTGTAATCATTAAGAAATTCCTTTGGAAACTAACTGAGTTTCAACGTTTTCGGTTTAATTCAATTTGTACCCCTACATATGTTGCCGCAGGTCGTAATTCTACGTCAAAAGTAGCTGAGTTTCAAATTTAAGTACCAAGAAACACGAAGCAAAATTCTATTTAACTCTTCATTGACGCAGCGGCTGAATAAGATGAACAAGTCGATTAGCCCGGCGCATCGCAACGTGATGGTGGTAATGGACGTTGACACCTATCTCACCCTGGACGGCAACGACTAGCAGGGTACTGCATATTTTACATCCCCCACGAAAGAAGTGAACTCCGAGATGAAGTTCGTTTCGCACACTAAGTTTCCCACGAAGGTTGACATCTTATTGTTGATGCATAGGTCCCCCCCTGGCTATGCCTTTGTCACCCATGAACCTTCACTATTCCTTTTTTTCCTGTGTGGGCTCATCACTGCGACCAAAAATTAGATCTATTGTGATATTGCCCAAGTGTTTTCTGTACTCCGCACTTTATATTATTAGCAGTATCACTATTGAAGTAAGTGATACGCTAATCATTCATATCCGTGCTTGTGTGTAAGTTTTACCTTTCCGTTTCAAGCTTACTACTCTACTATACCGAGCCTCTGTCCCTCCTAACAATATCGCCTAATTTTACAATTTTCTGGAGAGAACTTACATACGTTACTCACACCAGTTTTATTATAACAGGGACTTATATTTTTGCTAGAAGGAGAGTCAACAGAGGTACTGTAAAATTCAGAGTGAAGGAAAGGTACTTGGCAGGGAGCCTGAGAATAAACACATGCTAAAGTCCTTTGGCAACCACCGGATGGCCTGATTCTATTAAGATTCGAACCCACGACTATCCGCTTACCAAGGCGAACTCTGTACCCTTGCGGCTGCGGAGCTCCCCTTCACTATTCCTTACTACCCACCCTGGAAAATAGTGTAATGCTGGCCCTGATAACAGTCACCGGGTGCTTGAGAACGATAGTGCAGAAAATGGAACCCGGCACGAGATGTACTATTTTCCATTTTCTTTCTTCGCTACGATCAGCACCGTATGGTACCGATACGGTCCGGAAATGAGTTATACATATAGTACAAAGCGTGCATTTTAGGTTGGCTCGGTATAATGTTCTGTCAACCGTGTTAGGGAAAGCTAGCATTAAGTGATCAATCAGAGGTCGAAATCTGCGTTTCAATAAGGTTTGACAATTTTCAATAGTTCAATTAATCAAATCACAATTTTCTGCATTTTGGCGGGTGCACAGATAATTTTCCAATTGATTGCTGTAAGAATGAAGGAAATCAGTTGGAAATTGACTGAGTTTTACACATTTGGAAGTGGACAATTTTCGTGACGCTCTCGATGTTTTCGGTTTTTGAAATTGGAAGCCTGTGGTGCTTATTACGGGAGTCACTTCACGGTGAAATCAGAGTGAACTCACGTAAGTGAGAAAAACGTCGCGAAGTGACATCTGCCGTGGAATCTGGGTTATTATGAGTGTCAGATCAGTAAAGTGAGAACGGAAAAAGCGACGTTTCGCGTGGAATTATTTCACGACCATTTTGAACGGTGAAATGATTCCACGAAGCTGCCATAAGTCTTAAAGTTGATTGATTTGTGATCTAATGGTAAATATTGGATTTATTCTTCAAAAACGAAGCGAATCAGATTTTGATCCGTGCCTCAAAGCGGTCAATTTTTCATTTTTTTGCCCGATGAAAAAAATGCAAACTAGTTCAGGAAATTTTCGATACCGAAAAAACATTTTTTTGATGCCGAATGTCTTAGAAATGCAGAACACGTCAAGATCTAGTGTTATCTAAAAAAACGGGAAAAAACGACTTTCTGGGACTTAGACATTTTTGAGCTGGGAAACAATCTCATTTCACTTGTCCTATTCTCAATTTCACTTCATTGTCAATCTCACTCCACGGAGGTGATTTTTGTCACCTCACTTGAGGTGGAATCGGGAATAGGTCTAAAAAAGTGAAGTGAGCGTGAGAGTGAAATATATTTCACCGTGAAGTGACTCCCGTAATAAGCACCTGTATAATGTATTTAGTGCCAGAAGACGTAATTCTACGTCAAAAACTAGAATGGTTGTGTCCTAAAGATGTTAAATGATTTTAGTGGTTATTTTCAATCAAAAAGTGTTACGTTTGCCAAACTAGAGAATGAACTCCAAATTTTGAATTGATCAAAAAATAGATGAGTTTTTCCTAGATTTTTTAATTGCGAAGCTTTTGGTTAGAGGTGGGAGAAATTTGAATACTGAAGTATCAGTTTTATAATCTGCAAATAATGTAACTTTTTCATTATTTTCATTAAATATATATGAATCGTCTTAATTTTCGTTTTTTATTGAACGTATAATTACGTTGCTCACTCTGATTGTTTTTGTGTACAAGTTTGACGATATAGATTTAAAATTACTTATTGCTGTAGTTTTCAGGGTGTGAATTGTTATGATAGTAAAAAAATGGGAAGATGTGAACATTTTAAAAATTTAACATTGAAGCTTACGATATTTTTTCAGTTGACTGAGTTTATAGTTTCCGCCTAAATTTCTGGCTTCAAAATTGATGCAAAGAATACAATATTAATCGAGGATTTTTGTTTTTTTTCAACTTGAATTCGACTTGGAACCCGTTCACCGGCCTGATTCCCAGAATTAGGAAACTTTTCATCCCCATAGACGTTTTGCATTCAACTCCCATAGACATTCCAGACACTCGAGGCATATTCTGAAATAGTATATTTCGAATTTAGTCGAGTGGCACTTTTGCAGGAGTTTCCTTCCTAGAATCAGAGAGTTCGCGACATTCCATTCTCACAGTCATGTTCTGAAACAGTAGCTGCGCGCGTGCATGCTTTATTCAATGCTTTTAACGCACCTGAGAAACTTTAGTTTTTTTTATGAGAACTTTGACGATGTTTGATGCTATGAAGAAGGATCTGAAAAGGGTTTTTCTTTCTGTTTATTTTTGGTAGGGTAGAATAAAGTTGGATTGTTTTAATAAAGTTAATCCTCTAGCATGAATTATCACAAGTTCCGGCAGGACCCCTACAAAGGTGGATTTTCCATTGGAATATTATTTAATTTGAAACTTATCATTTTCTATTCATAATAAAATGGAACATTCTTCTGGTTTCTCACATCGTCTGGTTCAACGAAGTGTTTCTAAGTGTTGAGCTTGGGATTTTGTTTTTTTTTTACGATTTTTGGCCTGCAGAAACGCAGTTCGAATCTAATATAGCTCATGAGCTCATTTCCTTTCTAAGGCGTTTGCAGCAATCTAAAGCGTTTTTATCCTCTGTCGATAAAAATTCACGATCATTTTTCTTCCAGTCTGTTTGACTTATTCAATTTCGTTATACGGAGCATAATGACTTTGTTAGCATTTCTGTTTCGGTAAAGTTTGCAATAACCTATACCGAAAAAACATGATTCTCGTATGCAAAACAAAGTTTCTTTAGAGGAGAGATGTTGAAATTTTTTTTGGTCAAATGATTATAGGTGTAGGTAAAATTGAGAAAGTGAGCCGAACGAATCTGGCATTCAAGAACTCTATTCAGTTACTTTCCGATTGAATATTTTAATTCCAAAGTGCTCGAAGCCTCAAAGATAAATAGTTTCCTTTTTGATTAAATGTAAATATACAGCTACCGGATGGAACTGTACAATCGTTATGTATTTGATTATATCACTGGAAACACCAATGTTGCAAAATTTTTCACAACAAGAATCATTACAAGTTCCATTGCATCGATGCTAGTAGAGCTGAATGCTAGTTGTACTAGAAATAAAGAGTTGTAGGCTCCCTTCGAGATAAAACTGCCATGTACGGCCAAATAATTAAAATTAAAAAATAAACGAAACGCAGCTCAATGTTTGATGATGAATGGTCTCTTTATTCTGGAACATGACTTTCTCATTTTATTTATACTTCAGCAGCAGCTGGTTGGATGTTTGATGCAATCAAACATAAATAATTATTTCTTTTTACACTATGAACACGTCTATCTCTTGACTACGAAGCGATTGTAGTTTTAATCTGTGTTAGCTTTGCCAGTGAGGTTCCGCACACGTGCAATTAAAATTTACATTGTTGATTGATGCGAATGATTGAATGCAGTAATTTTTTCTTTTAGTGTTTTTGCTCCACATTCGCGTTAAGAGAATTTATTTCAGTTACATTTCGTGTCACCTTTTTTATCTCTGTACTATACTGGGACTGTGTTGTGAATGATTTATTGTTGCTTTAATTAATTTTGAACCAACCACTTCTTTGGCTTTTTTTGTATCTTTTTTTCACACGAAAACCATTACGTGTTGATAGAAGTTGGAAGTTTGCTGGCACAAAATATATTTCAATTTGTGCAATTGTGAGGGTTAATAACGAGGAACGAGTGGAATCGATAAAATACAAATTGCTGTTGATACTCTCCGTTGTTGCGATGTGACTTGTGAAATATTATTCTATTCAGTATGCTGGACGATAGTGTGATGAAATATGCTCTCACAAAGCATATCGTTAGCCAGCATTTGAAAAAATCGAAAGTGAGCTCTATTATAGTATCACTTTATATGTATTTGTTTTTCTTGGTTGTGTCAAATTTTATTCCTACCGGGCAAACGTATGGCTAACGATAGCGATAAAATCCCGTTCCAATTTAGGGCCGCTTGTTGGTATCATCTCAACAATACGCCTATTGATTCCCAATAAATACAACATAAAATATTAATATCTTTCCGCACAAATCCTGTCGTTGGAAGCATTTTCATAACCTTCCTGTTTCGTCGTACAGCCGAAACACGTCGGCAATCGGAGACTATTTACGCCCTACATGGAGAAGCCGATGGATGGGACAGGGCACAAGTTTGTTCCTTTTATTGCTGTTTCGTTTGATACTTATGCAAAGTAGTCGCTCGTCGCATTCGAAACTCAGCGTCCCAAGAAGGGAGTGGGTGTTGTAACTTTTTATTACGGACGACAACATTTAGGTAGGACAGTAAGACTATTGGATTCAATAGCTGAACCGATGAGAAAAACAAACTTTATGTTGATATCTGCCCTTAGTACACCTCCATCGTCGAGCCAAGTTCAATATGCAACCGCTACCTACTAGAGTGCTGGAAGAAGTAGAATCCAATTTTCTGTCAAATTTATTGGTATGAAATCTATGACCAACAGCACCTGAGTACATTGAAGCATGTCCAATATTGCCGTGGGTAAACCTAGCAAGTTGGATTCTCCGTTCGCCTGTAACCCGTAAGGATCGTTTTGTATACTTAAATTATTCAGTTATTTGGCATCAGACAAAATAGAATAACTATTTGCATACAAAACGATCGTTTATACATATAGCATACCCGTTCGGCTAATGCCAGAAAATGGTTCAGTTGTATACCTACTGCTTTCGAATATACGACTGAAGGTGAATTTCGGTGCAGCAGTTGGATCTTCTGTCTACATGACAGACAGGTAGTGTCGGTGATTTTGGCAGTACTTTGTTTTATTTTTACAATGGGAGGAACCCAATAATTTTGAGACTGAATGCCGAATACATTTTCTGTTGTATAATTTTCGTTTATAATGTCCCACCATAACTACGAAGTATCGTATCGAATAAACAAAATTTTATTTCATGCAACCAAAATTCGACAGGTGTTATGTTTGGCACTTGCAGGTAAAATTACTATTTTACGTATTACGTAAGAACTTTGCTAATTGTTTTATTTAAAATGAATGTTGCTTTGAAAATACTCATTTATCCGCTACCCTATACATATCTGTTGAATTTTTGAATCATAGCAATATGTTATACTTCCACAATTCTTCTTTGGTCCTGTTTTCAAATATAATATGAAATAGCTATCACATTTTTACGATAATCGATGATTAAATGAATCCAGATTATGTCACTGTCACATATACAGATTAAAAAAAAACCTGAAATTTAACAATGACAAAAAAAAAATGAATACAAAACGCATCATCGAAGTTGACAAATTCTAACGAGTGAGTCATAAGTAGCTGAACTAAATGAAAATACGTTTCGAAATTCGGTCTTTAAATTGAATTCTCTATTTCTCACAAGCCCTTACAATATGCATTCGAAGTATAAAAATATTAGACAATTTGAGCATCTTTGGCGGTGGTCCAAATCGTTTTTTTTCTATTTTTTGGAACAAGCTAAAATTCACTACTGCACCGGTGCGTGTTGTAAATTTTCTTTCATACAACTTTTGAACTGAAGAAACTCGAAACTGGTATACGCTTTTATCTATTTTCGTCACCATTTGGAACAGGAAAAGAAACGTTCTAGTACCCTTTGCACGCTACTAAAATTCAATTTAATAATTAGTGGGTAAACTGTCACATTTTTATTTTCGTATAGGCGTTTTGCGTGTTATTTTCGTATAGGCGTTTTGCGTGTGTGCGGGTTGATTATCAAAATAAAGATTTTTCACATCAAATATTTTTCGTTATCTTATGCAGCCAGACTTGCAGCATAAATTTTTCGACCATATACCAGTCCATCTTAATAAAATTTCAGTGCGATTTGGCTCAAACCATCAAATCGAAAATGCCAAATCTTGTAGATATCATGAGGGTTTCGCAAAAGTAATCTTTTAATATGCCTCAAAATTATTGAATTTCGCTTCACTTAATATTAAAACGAGTCTCCCGGGAAACTGGAAGCATATGATATTAAATTGTTGACGGGGTGACAGATGCTTGAATTAAGCCAAAAAATCCATTCACAAGGCCAGAAAAAGTTAAAATAAAAAATGGTCTCAAAATAAGCTCAGAATGGTCGAGAATCCCTTCCAACGGTCAGAAAAGCCCGAATCAGGAAATGATACTGAATTAAGCTCAAAATGACCGAATAGCCCTTATATATGCTAGAAAAGACCAAATTAAATAACGATCTCAAAATAAGCTAGGAATTGTCGTAAAGCCCTTTTAAAAGCTAGAAAAGATCAAAATAGAAAATATTACCAAATTAAGCTCAGAATAGCCTTCTAAAGACCAGAAAAGGCCAAAGTAGAACTTGATCCCAAATTAAACTCTGAATTGCCGAAATGCCCTTCTAGAGGCCAGAAAAAAAAACAGAATAGAAAATGATCCCAAATTAAGCTCAGAATGGCCGAAAATCCCTTCTAAAGGCCACAAAAGGTCCAAAACAGAAAATGATCCAGAATTGAGCTTAAAATGGCCGAAAAGCCCTTCTAAAGACCAGAGGAGGCTTAAATAGAAAATGATCCCAAATGAGGCTCAGAATTGCCGAAAACCCCTTCTAAAGGCTAGAAAAAGTCAAGATAGAAAATGATCCCAAATGAAGCATAGAATGGCTGAAAACCCCTTTTAAAGGCTAGAAAAGGCCAAATAGAAAATGATCCCATATTAAGATCGGAACTGCCGAAAAACCCATCTACAGCTAGAAAAGGTCAAAATAGAAAGTATCCAAAACTAAGCTAGAAATGGCCGAAAAATCTTTTTTAAGGTTTGAAATGACCGAAATATAAAATAGTCCCAAAATCAGCCCAGAATCGCGGAAAAACCCTTTTAAAAGTCAGAAAAGACCAAAATATAAAATGATCCCAAATTAAGCTCAGAATTGCTGAAAAGCCTTTCTAAAGGCCACAATAGGCCAAAATAGAAAATGACTCAATATTAAGTTCAAAACGGTGGAAAATCTCTTCTAAAGGTCAGTAAACACCAAAATAGAAATTGATCTCAAAATCGCCGAAAAGCTCTTTTGAAGACCAAAATGGAAAATGATCTTAAAATAAGTGCAGAATGTCCCAAAAGCCCTTTAAATGCCAGAAAAAGTCAAAATTGTAAATGATCCCAAATTAGGCTCAGAATGGCCGAAAAGCCTTTCTAAAGACCAGAAAAAGATAAATAGAAAATGATCCCAAATTAAGCTAAGAAAAATCCTTTCTAGAGGCCAGAATGGCCAAAATAGAAAACGATCCCAAATTAAGCTCAGAATAGCCAAAAAGCTTTTATAAAGGCCAGGAAAGGCCAAAATAAAGAATGACCCCAAATTAAGCTCAGAATGGCCGAAAACCCCTTTCAAATGCCAAACAAAGCCAATATGGAAAATGTTCCCCAAATTGAGCTAAGAATGGCCGAAAAGCCCCTCTAAAGGCCAGAAAATGCAAAAATAGATAATGATTCCAAATTAAGCTCAGGATTGCCGAAAAGCCCTAAAGGCCAGAAAAGGTCAAAATAGAAAATGATCCAAAATTAAGCCCAGGATGGCAGAAAAGGCCAAAACAGAAAATGACCTCAAATTAAGCTCATATTGGCAAAAAATCCTTTCTAAAGGGAAGAAAAACCCGAAATCGAAAATGATCCATAAAAAAACTCAGAATTGCCGAAAAGCTCTTCTAAAAGCCAAAAAGGCCAAAATAGAAAATGATCCCAAATTAAGCTCAGAATTGCCGAAAAGCCCCTCTAACGGCCAGAAAAGGCCAAAAAAGAAAATGACCAAATATTAAGCTCATATTGACCGAAAAGCCTTTCTAAAGGCCAGAAAAACCTACAATAGAAAATGATCCCAAATTAAGCTCAAAATTGCCGAAAAGCTCTTTTAAAGGCCAGAAAAGACTCAAATAGAAAATAATCCCAAATTAAGCTCAAAATGGCCGAAAAGCCAATTTAAAGGTCAGAAAAATCCAGAATAGAAAATGACCCCAAATTAAGCTCATATTGGCTGAAAAGCCTTTCTTAAGGCCAGAAAAACTCAAAATAGAAAATGATCCCAAATTAAGCTCATATTGGCCGAAAAGCCTTTCTAAAGGCCAGAAGAAGCCAAAATAGAAAATGATCCCAAATTAAGCTCAGAATTTCCGAAAAGCCCTTGTCAAGGCCAAAATAGAAAATGATTCCAAATTAAGCTCATAATGGCCGAAAAACCTTTCTAAAGGCCAGAAAGAGCCAAAATAGAAAATGATCCCAAATTAAGCTCAGAATGGCCGAAAAGGCCTTCTAAAAGCTAAAAAAGGCCAAAATAGAAATTGATTTCAAATTAAGCTCAGAATGGCCAAGAAGCCTTTCTATAGGCCAGAAAAAGCCGAAATAGAAAATGATCCCAAATAAAGCTGAGAATTGCCGAAAAGCCCTTCTGAAGGCCAAAACAGACCAAAATAGGAAACGATCTCAAATTAAGCTCAGAATAGCCAGAAAAGACCAAAATTGACCCCAAGTTAAGCTCAGAATGGCCGAAAACCCCTTTCAAATGCCAAAAAGAGCCAAAATAGAAAATGTTCCCCAAACTGATCTCAGAATGGCCAAAAAGCCCTTCTAAAAACCAGAAAAGGCCAAA
This sequence comes from Wyeomyia smithii, assembly GCF_029784165.1. Classification (NCBI taxonomy): domain Eukaryota; kingdom Metazoa; phylum Arthropoda; class Insecta; order Diptera; family Culicidae; genus Wyeomyia; species Wyeomyia smithii. The sequence goes on from NC_073695.1 coordinate 216,941,641, forward strand.
ATAGAAAATGACTACAAATTTAACTCAGAATTTCTTAAAAGCGCTTCTAAAAACCAGAAAAGGCCAACATAGAAAACGACCACAAATTAAGCTCAGAACGGCCGAAATTCTCTTTCAAATGCCAAAAATAAAACAAAATAGAAAATATTCCCTAATTGAGCTCAGATTGGCCGAAAAGCCCTTCTAAAGGCCAGAAAAGGCCACAATAGAAAATGATCCCAATTTAAGCTCAGGATGGCAAAAAAGGCCAAAATAGAAGATGACCCCAATTTAAGCTCATATTGGCCGAAATGCCTTTTTAAAGGGCAGAAAAACCCAAAATAGAAAATGATCCCAAACTAAGCTCAGAATTGCCGAAGAGCCTTTGTTGGCCGAAAAGCTTTTCTAAAGGCCAGAAAAACCCAAAAGAGAAAAAGACTCATAATAAATCTCAGAATTGCCGAAAAGCCCTTCTAAAAGCCAAAAAGGCCAAAATAAAAAATGATCCCAAATTAATAGCCGAAAAGCCCTTCTAAAGAACAGAAAAGGCCAATTAAGAGAATGATCTCAAATTAAGCTCAGAATGGCCAAAAAGCCTTTCAAAAGGCCCGAAAAGGCCAAAATAGAAAATCATCCGAAATTAAGCTCAGAAATACCGAAAAGCCTTTTTAAAGGCCAGAAAATGCAAAAATAGAAAATGATTCCAAATTAAGCTCAGAATAGCCAAAAAGCTTTTCTAAAGGCCAGAAAATCCAAAATAGAAAATCACCCCAAATCAAGCTCGGAATTGCCGAAAAGCCCTTCTAAAGGCTAGAAAGGGTCAAAGTAGAAAATGTTCCCAAATTAAGCTCAGAATTGCCGAAAAGCCCTTCTAAAGGCTACAAAAGGTCAAAATAAAAAAGTAATTTAAAATTAGACTCAGGCCAAATTTAGCTCAGAATCGTCGAAAAGCCCTTCTAAAGACCAGGAAAGGTCAAAATAGAAAATGATCCCAAATTGAGATCAAAATGGCCGAAAACCCCCTCTAAAGACTAGAAAAGGCCAAAATAGAATATGTTTCCAACATAAGCTCAGAATCGTCGAAAAACCCTTCTCAAGGCCAGGAGAAGTCAAAATAGAAGATGATCCCATGTTAAGCTCGGAATGGTCGAAAAAGAAAGAAAATGATCCCAAAATAAGTTTAGAATCGCCGAAAAGCTCTTTTGAAGGCCAGGAAAGGCCAGAATACAAAATGATCTCATATTAAGTTCAGTACGGCCAAAGTTCTTCTAAAGGCCAGAAAAGGCCAAAATAGATTCTGATCCCAAGTTAAGCTTAGAATTGCCGAGAAAACCCTTCTAATTATCAGAAAAGGCCAAAATAGAAAATAATCCCAAAATAAGATTAGAATCGCCTAAAAGCCCTCCTAAAGGCCAGATAAAGCGCCAAAATCAAAATTGATTCCAAATTAAGCTCGGAATGGTCAGAAAATCTTTCTTAAGGCTAGAAAAGGCTAAAATGGAAAATGATTCCAACATTAGCTCAGAATCGTCGAAAAGCTCTTCTAAAGGTCAGAAAAGGCCACAATAGAAAATTATTCGAAATTGAGCTCGGAATTGCCAAAAAGCCATTCCAAAGGCCAGAACAGACCACAATAAAAATCCCAAATTAAGCTCAGAATGGCCGAAAAGCCCTTCCAAAGGCCAGAAATGGCCAAAATAGAAAATGATCCCAAATTAAATTCAGAATTGCCGAAAAGCCCTTCTAAAGGTTATAAATGGCTAGAATAGCAAATGGTCCGCCTTTAAAAGCCAGAGGAAGCCAAAATAGGAAATGATTCCAAATCAAACTCAAAATAGCCAAAAAGCCCTTCTAAGGGGCCATCCACATTCCACGTGGACAGGTTTTTGACGATTTTGACCCCTCCTTCCCCTCCGCGGACAACTGCCAATATAAATTCTAAAAAAAATTATAAACCGTGGACATTATACAGACCGCCCACCCCAAAGCTGTCGAGGTGGTATGTGGATGGACCCTAAGGTCAAAATAGAAAATGATCCCAAATTAAGCTCAGAATTGCCGAAAAGTCCTTCTAACGGACAAAAGAACAGAATAGAAAATGATCCGAAACTAAGCTCATGATTGCCGGAAAATCCTCCTGAAAGCCAGAAAAAGCCAAAATAGAAAATGACTCCAAATTAAGCACAGAATAGCCTAAAAGCCCTTCTTGGGATCGTTTTCCATTTTGACCACAAAAGGCCAAAAGAGAAAATGATCCCAAATTAGACTCAAAATTGTCGAAAAGTCCCTCAAGAAAAGGCCAAAATAGAAGAAGGATCTCAAATTTAACTCAGAATGGTCGAAAAACTTTCCATAGGCCAGAAAAAGCCGAAAAAGAAATTGATCTCAAATTAAGCTTCAATTGCTTGTATCTAAATCTTAGAACCAGCGAAGGAAAAAAATCACCTCTAGCGATTAATGAATAGACATAAAACAAGCCTAAGATGCGTTCAAATCGTCGTCAGTATGCGAAAAACCAAGTATCGGTGCTGGTGCACTCACTTTGCTTTCCTCTTCACGATATATTTCTATTCATTAGTGTACACCACAACACGTGGTTCTCAATGTGCACAACTCGGTATATGAAGTTATTCGTCTCTGTTACACAGGGGGATCAGAACTTGTTATATCCTTATTCATTTGATTCATGAATATGATTTTTGTCAGAAAAAGAAAGAAAATGGCAGTGTATGCCCTCCTACTCTCGCTTAGACTCAACCGCTGCAGAAGTAGTTCCTTCCCCCACACATTCCCTCTTACCGCACACAACCTCTGCTGCTGTTCAGGCGACATGATATTCTCCTGTTGCTATCCTTTCTTCCCCTAACTACCGGCCTATGGAAAGACAAACGAAACGATCGAATCGCTTCTCAGAGCTGATGTAGTCTAGTCATGTGTTTGTTTTCTCCCAGAAACTTATGCACCATATCATCATTTCATTATGGGTTGAGAGGATTCAAGTTTAGTCGCGGCCTGTACACTTCGTGAAGTGCACAAGTGATGAATAAACGACAATTGCATCATATTCGTTTCGTTTCCATCACTGATCGTGACCGGATAGTATCGAAAGAGTAAATTCCTAAATATATACATTCATAGAAGAGTAAGAACCTGCGAATGCTTGTGATTTTTTAGTTTATTTAGTAAGATTCGTACAGAATCTCTTTTTATATTTCAAAATTGTTACATGATATATTATTATTCTAAGCTTTACCATAATAAACGTATTCCTGTCTTCGTAATACAGCGAATGTAGTTGCAGGCAAATGAAAAAATTGTCAAGCAAAAAATAAAAATGTAATTGTGGATTTCTACGATTTTTTGCTGGAACTTGTTAGGAATTTTGTTCAAAATATTTTCTTATGTTTTCCAATTGATGAACCTTTGTAAGGGCTTCCATATTATTTTGAAAGTAATATCCATACTATAGATTTGATTTAGTTAGAGTTAAATAAGACAAAACAATTCATTATGATAACGTAAGCATTATTGGATTTGGTTTTTAAGGATATAGAGATAATTCTGACTTTGACGCATTATGAGAAATTCTTGGTGCTTCTTCAACAAGCACGATATGCTTGTGCCTTTTTAAATACATATTTTTCTGCACAAAAAAAAAAATACTAAAGGCATAATATCGCCAAATATAAATGATATTTCTTCGACTGTTGTTGAATATATTCCAAAAATTGATTTACAGGGGAGGCTGAAAATAAACACATTGATTATGTCTGCAGACTCTGTATGTTTTGTAACAAAAAATCCCCTAATTACAGTGTTTAGTCCCACGTCACCATTTCATACAACCCTAGGGCTGTATACCTTGTAGTATTTATTTAGTTTTGAATTATTTACAGTGATAATTAAATTCTACATTTGGTAATTTATTAGCAATTATATATGAAAATTTCAATCGCTATACTGCTCGCCACACACGCTATATAGCAAGCCAAACATGCTATAAACATGCACAGACACGCTAGACATGCACACGCTATATAGCAAACCACGCACGCAGAATAGAAAGCCACACGCGCTATAAACATGCACAAACGCGCTACAGACATGCATACACGCCATGAACATACACACACGCTATACTGCTAGCCACACACGCTAGGGACACACGCTACAGATATTCACACAAGTTATGTGCACACACCCTATATATACATACGCTGGATGATAGCGGCTTCTCAAACCAGCTGGCGGTGCGAGTCTATTTCAGTTTCGGGTTGTATTCACCCAACGATATCTAAATTGGATTACCGCTGGTGGGGTCCAACTCAGATCGAAGGGAAGCCAAATTGAAAGAGGTAGGAACTGCAGCTAACCACCACCACCGCCGCTGTTGCCCGCTGCTGATCCACTTCGCCTACTGCCATCGGTGTTGATGTCCGCTGCTGTTGCCTGCTGCTAGTAAACTGATTTGCTTGAGGAGAAACAGTCTCTTATATAGCCTAAAGAGTGCATCCCCGGCTAACTAGGTACTCCATTCTGTCGTCCTTTTTAGGGAAAGGCAGCAAGCGACCAATCAGAAGTCGACATTTGCGTTTCGACAATGTTCAACAATTATCAATATTACAATAGTTTGAACAATTAGATTACAGTTTTCTGCATTTAGACGGATGCCTAAATGATTTTTCAATCGATTGCTGCAAAAATTACAGAAATCGGTTGAAAACTGACTGGGTTTAAAACGTTTGAAATTTGACAATTTTTGTGACGCTCTCGATGTTTTCGGTTTTGAAATTGGATCCCGGTATTCAAATTGGGTCCCTGTAATTGTTGCCGTAAGGCATTTTCTACGTCAAAAAATTAACTTATTGCGATAAGAGTTAGAGAAATGGTTTATTTGGAAAAGTTGTAGAAGATTTGAAAATATGAAACTTCGTCGCAAATTCAAAATGTCTATTTTCATTGAGTACAAAGTTACAAAGTAAATATATAATGTGGAAGTTACTCAAAATTTAGCAGCTTGTACTTAACTTTTGTTAGTTGCATCTTACACGTTAACTTCGTTCGGAAAAAATTGTTGGGGCATTTGAAACACACGTTTTTGCCAAACACTTTATATCTCCAGGATTTCTCCGTACGAAGATATAGCATATTTCAGTATATTTTCCCGATATGTCTATTTTCATTGGGTACAAAGTTTTAAAGTATATTATATGGAAGTTACTCAAAATTTAGTAGTTTTTACTTCACTTTTGTAAGTTGCGTCTTACATGTTAACTTTGTTTGGAAAATTTTTTGGAGCATCTGAAACACACGTTTTTGCCAGAGACTTTGTCTCCAGGACTTTTCCTTTCAAAGTTATAGCATATTTTAGTCTATTTTACCAATAAATTGGAGAACGTATAGGGTTAAAAAGGGGCAAGTGGAACCATGATGTTAATACTTTTGCTTAAAGTTTAGCTCAAGTACTACAACAGGTGAGCCAGTTATGGCAAGTGCATCAGTTTTGGTTATATAGCATAAGCGCAATGGTACCAGTTATGACAATTCTCCTTTTAAATTACAGACCATAACTGGTTCATGCCATAACTGGTGCATTTTTTAGGTATTGCCATAACTGGTACGCCTCCCCTATATGTACACTAGAAAAAAAATTGGTTTATTCAAAAAGTGATAACTTTCTTAGTTTTTATTTTACCTTGTTTGAACCAGCATCAATGTTCAGCTAGCAATGTGTTTATATAGAAATTAAGGTTTTTAAGAAGTCGGTTTTTTGAGTTATTAAATTTTAAATTATACTTTCAGAAGGATTTTTTTAAATGAAGTGATTTTTTTTCTTGCGGTGTTAATTTTTTACAACGTGCCGTGTCAAATATACTATTATTTATTAAAAAATTTTTTACAACGATAGTATCGTTGCTATCTACAACTTTACTGTAGACATAACATAAATCAAACAAACCTTTTTGGCTCAGATAGACAAATAGTTTATTTTATTTCAACTTTTTTGTTTCTCATTCTACAAGCACCAAATTTGAAAAAGTATTAGTAAACATTATTTCCTTCAATGGGTAAAAAAACATTTTTTTAAATGTGCTTATCGAAACGTTCAATGTTTCGTTTTAATTTGTGAAATTTACCACAGAAAAACAAATTTGTACAGTCCATTTTTTAGGGGTTGTAACTTTATTACTTATGCTTTTTCCGAAGACACCATTTCAATCAAACGAACCATTTACTCTGGTTTAGTAAATTCAACTTAATAGTCACATTTTTGGATGGGCCCTTTCGAAACAGCAGCGAGCTCAATTGGTTTGGAAACTTTATATAAAAACAAACTTCTACAGCTATCTCTATATTGTCTTTAGTTTCAATACTTTCCCAATAAAAACTTGGCAAAAATCCATTATTTGTGGGATTATTTAGCAATGATAGAACCCAATCTCTAACTTCCAATCCCTAATTTCCGAGTTTTTCAATATCTCAATCCTAGGTTCGTTTTCAGTTATCTCAGTCTCAGTTCAAATCTCAATTCCAATTTCAATCCCAATCATAATCTTCATTTTTATATCGATAAACATCCTAATCCCAATTTTTTGTTCAACTCTTATCCAAATCCTTATTATTCATTAAACATTCATACCTGTTCTAATCTGAGTCGTAGTGCCAGTAATAATTATCATTCCCAATTTCCATTTCAACTGAAATTTTGTTTCCAATTCAAATTAAAATTGTAACTCCAATCACATTTATTATTGCTTTTCGAATCCTAACCTCAATCTTAATCTCAACTCATATTCCAATATTAATCTCAATTGAAATTCTTATTAATATCTGTATCCCAGTTTAATTCAAATTCCAAATTTATCTAAATTCAAATCTAAACCCTAACTTCAAATGCACTTTCAATTCCAGTTCCATTTCCTACCCCAAATATTATTCTAAATTTGAATTTCCAATTTTGATTTCAATCTCAATTCATGTGCCATCTTTAGTCCTGATGCAGTCATATTCGATCTACAATATAATCCCAGCGCTGACAAAAGTTGGTTTGAGTTGGAGTTGATAATTGCATATTATTTGTTTTATATAATATCTTCACTATAAGACCGATATAAATTTTCACTCTGTGTCACTCCCCCCTCTTCAAAAATGTTGAAAATTGGAAGGGAAAGAAAAAAAATTAAAGCCGTTTTTTTGCTATATTTGGTTTTCCGACAGCCTGTATAATCAATTTAGCAACAAACAAGTTCAGTGACAGTGAGAGTATTGTCGAAAAGCCAAATACTTAATAATAATAAAAAAAGTGTTATTTTTCAACATTTATTTGAATGCAAGTTAAGAACATCGTAACTTGCAAACAAATTTTTATTAAAGATATTTTTTTTTCCCGGTAATATTCATTTTTCGTTCTTTAAATTTTTGGGTATTTTCAGAGCAATTCGCATGGATTTGTCAAATAAATGGTTATGAAAAGAACTAATGAAAAAGAAAATCAAATCCAGATAGGGAGAAATAAGTTTTTAACATAATTGGTTGAATAACTCGATTCAATGTGAATTCAAATGTTTCTGTTACTAGGTACGACTTTTTGATGTAGAAATAATAAACGAAGACAGACGCAATTATAATAACATCCGCATTTATGACTAGCACAGAAAATGATTATTTCCAAATTGAGTCATTAGTTCAACGTGAGTATACCTTGCTTCCCTCGGGGTAAGGGATTACCATGCGATAGAAACAGACAAACCAGACCCACGCTCATTAGTCCTAAAATAGCATTTGATCGGTATGAAACTCCCTCTTTAGCATATGTCAATTTCTCGTTAGACGATCGGCCCTCACTGAGGCTGTTAATAGGGCATACACACACAGCTGCAGAGTCCGAATTGCTCTACCTGATGCGGCATTTTCCTAAATGGAAATGTAGCCGACCCGTGAATCCCGAGCGAAATAAATTTATTCAACATTCAAGCAAATCCTCTACGGGCGCTATCATTCGCAGCAGGGTAGACCCAATCATGTTCGTGCCTCTACAGCAAAGTTTGGACTGTCATTCGGACTTAGGACGGTTCGCTGATTCGGCTTTCATTAATTACGAACGGGGTTGCGGTGGGGCGCGCTTTCGACGAATGCTCGAATCGAGCTCGAGAAAATGAGACAAATTGAATTTTCGCTGGTTTTTAAGAACTCTGAAAATAGTATAAAATGTCACAATGTTCCTAAATAATTTCAAGTTCGCTAATAAATAATTCATCCTCAAACATTTTCTCAGTGTCAATAAAGTTCGACACCCAATTATGCTGCCCACAGAGGTAAAGTCTGCGTCCATTGTGAAACAAATAGCAGGAATATAGATGGGTTGCTGCAGTACGCGACATTACTGAACCGCACGAAACCACACAACAAACCTAGAAACCCTCAAAAGCCAGTTCATATTCCACCCTTTTTCTTCTTCCACGATATACGGTAACCGGCCAAAGGTGTACCAATAATTTTCGATTACATTATTCCTCACTGAAGCGCTCAGGGACGGTTTCGGCATCGGGGGCGTAATATACTTGGATGAAGGAAAAATGTCTTTTTGGTGCGGTGTTTTCCGCTGCCGGACGGTAACGAACAGGATACGAGCCCTCTTGGTGGTGTTACCGATGAAGTGGCTGATAAAATTTCTATTCAAGCGTAACCGAGGAAAGGTAATAGATAAACGTGGTAGATAAAGATATTTCGGGTATAACAGCGTGTCGCTTACGGTCGCTATCAAACGACATTGCATTTCGCAGTGTATAATTGAAGCCTGAAACTACCACACATCGGATCGGTTGATATTATGTAAGGAAACAAATTCGCCGGAAGGAAAACTGCGCATGAAATTTTGTCATATCCACCAAATTGCTGATCGAAATCTGTGGTGTTGTTTTTATGAGCGGATGAAAATACTTCCACGATGGTGCTGCTGGAACAATATTATGGTGAAATAATTGCCATTATGATACATTGCGGACTGACGGTGTATTCACCTAATATGCACTCGAATTTTACGCAGTTACTCGGATAAATGCCATTTTACTTTATGGAACAACATGCCCGCGAGTAATTCAACGATCAACAAAGGCAATGCGCCTCCATGATGTTTCAAATAATGGAGTTGCTTGCTTGTTAGTGATTCTTTGTACTAAGAAATATTTTTGTTTTGTTTGTCGATTGCTCAAAAAACCTTCTGTATCTGACATTGTAGTCATATACGAAAAAACTAATTTACAGAATAGTCCCTAACCATATCGATAGATGTTTCAAAAAAAAAAGAGCAGAATGTAGACGTCCATCCGGGGGCTGAAAATATGAATGCACTGGTAAATGTAATTCAAATCAAGCGAGTCGATTTCCGCAGAATTCATTCGTACGATTGAACGACGACTGATCGGCTGTCGCTTGGTGCTACATAATAACGAAAAAAAAAAATCGATTCGCTCCATTGTTCCACTGATTGTTCTAGAAGATCGGTTGTGAATACTTTTTTTATTCATTCACCACCGGATGACCCTCTCCAATTGCTTCCCTTTATTGCCACGACTGCCGGGAGCATCATTTTTTTCACTTTGTTGGAACTGCGGTCAGCTGGGAATCGACAGCACGAATGGAGAGTAATTGGTTGAACTGCTAGCAAAAAAAAAAACCATTCTGCTTTACATCTAACATTCACGTCCCTGTCCGGGTGATAGCGAGTGGTGAATTGCGCAGTGCTCGAGTCAGTGTTTAGCTATTTTGTTTGACATCATAATGGAAACCTTTCAGTTATCGCGTTCAAAGCGAGTTTTCATGTTGTCTTGTGGAGATAAAACATGAAACAAATTTAAAATAGATTATTTAGATCAGATTTGGTTAGATTAGATTAATTGGGTTATAATAAATTATTAAAATTATTTTGATAATTTATTTTACGCTCCGTTTATTATTATACACATTTCTTGATTAGGCAAACCCATCTATAAAATTGGATATCTCCTTTTAATACATTTTGTATCATGAAATAGCACAACAAAAAGTTTCATGTTTCATCTCGCATACCTACAACGTTAATTTATCCCATTCCTTTCAGTACCGAACTGAAGTAATCTTCAAAGATCATTGTTCGTAACATTCTGCTTTTGCACCAGGAAGAATCTGAAAATATTCCCGCATGCATATTCTCGAAGCTATTTTTTTGATTAAAACGGCCTTTTGATGTTAGCATGATCCAAATAGTGCCAAACCTCATTGAATAATGTTTGCCGACACAGAAGCTACCAGCAATTTAAACAAAAAAACATGTACTTCCGAGAATGTGGATTCAATACAAGAAAAAATGTTGATTATTCCTATGAAATTCTCCAGCGGAGATGTTTCGCATTTTGCACAAACACCTGAGTAACGTTTTTATAGTTCGTATGTTGTTCGATTCTCTTCATCCCCCAAGCTTTAACAGTTTGCTATGAAATGGTTAATGCCAGAACTATTTGTGCATCTGCAGGTTGCAGCCAGCTATTAAACGCGAAAACGTGGTAAGGATGCTGCTTCCACTCTCTGCACAACCCGATTCTGCCGTCCCATATTGATATATTTATAACCTAGGCAAATGGCGTTGGCTGTCGGGATGTCAGCATCGTTTGACACACCATTAGGAAGCAAGTTTAGTGCCATTTCGGCGGCAAATGGGCTGTTGATGGAGACATACTCGCTGGTTTCATTTTAATCCGTCAAAATATGTAATTAAAACCGACAGCTACTCCGAGCGGGAGCTGCGAGCTGCATTCACTGATGCTAAACCGGGTCTGGCTGCTAGTGGCATCTCTTAAAGCTATTAAAGGTCCCCCCGAACAAGCTGACAATCTCTCTTAAAGCCTACGTTCAGCATCCTAATGTCGTTTTTATCACACAGACAGCTCGTGGAAGTCGAATAACGCACACGATAAATCTACCAGGACAACATTTCAGCGCGAACTTTTGGCACATCACTGGGGAAATAGATATGCGAGGCGTCGCTAGATGCGAACACCTTTTCGCCACGTTCGGCTCGTTTTCGCATGATGGAAGGCGGTATACGGTAACCGTGTACAGAGAGCCTCATCGCCTTTTTGTGCCGTGCCTGCTATCGACGACGGTGAGGACGACGACGGGGCGTACTTTTGAGCGCGAAGGTACTACCGAGCCGCATCACATGGACGGATTTATGCCGCCAGCAAATGTCTATATAATATGAGAATAATGTCATTTGGTTGAAGGATGAATGTCACTTTAAATATATCATCCGAAGCTACCCAAATGGATTGAGGTATCTTGAGCGCTTGCTCGCTTTCACTAGACGATGTACACTTAAATGGTGCCTGCGAAAATGATGAACGTATGCGGGATTATCATCAGCGATGGTAATTATGAATAACAAGGGTGATGAGATACTTTTTATCAATTTGTATGGAATCGATTTTTGTTGTTAATGGAATTCTTTTAAGTCGGATTTTCTCAGCTTCAAATACATCATTATAGGTTGCAGAGTAAACAATGAGTACTGTCACGTTGCAGTTATTTTCCCCCACACATATACAGGTTTAATGCAACAATACAAAGCCCATCTGTTCATAATTGATAAATAAACACATCAGCGTATTTCGTTCATCAATCTGGTAACTGAGAATAGCGTATTTTGTTTCGAAAAATTAATGCTATTTACCGCAAAGTGGCTTCTACGTACAGCGGTAAAGTTGTGGAAGATTGTTTGGTGGAATTTGATATTATTAGCTGGCACATTAATTGAATGGAAATCGCCAGCAGCTATGTTCACTTTGCGGAATTATGTCGGCTGTATGACATCCAGATTGCCTAAAAATTTCCAGGCACATGTTTACACTGATGAAAATATGTGGGTTTCATCCGGGGGTAAATTCGAACTTTGGCCCTGTTCTTGAATATACAAGTAGAGGTTTGATCATGTGATTCCTTGATCAAAAGGAAAAAATCGACAGAAGGGGTTTTCGTGCCGCGTTGGTTTATTTTAGATTAAAACCCTCACAGCAACTCTGTCGCAACAGACGCGAGTTTTTGCGTTTTTTAGTCATTTGGAGTCACAAGAACAAAGAAGACGATGCACAGTGGGGAATCGCTGGCCATCAGCCAATTTTTTTTTTTTCGTTAGCTGATTCATAATATTTTTTCTTTATTGCTATAACATTCGAGTGTCTAAATCCAAAATTTGGGCGCAATATCATGAAATCTGAACATTTTAGGACTTTTCAAAGCTTAGCATACTGACGATTTTTGACATTTTTTTGGAAAAAAGTACATTATTTCGAAACGCTCTGTAGATTTAATGATAGCTTGGATTTTTTTGACGTCAAAGAAAAAGTTGTTGTAAATATTGTGCAAAACCAAACCTCTTTCATTAGATATTATTGTAAAATTTTGTCATAGTAGGCCTGACACTAGAAAAATTAAAAAAACGTGATTTTTTGTAGAAAAGTAGCTTAAAAGTTTAGTTGCCGCAGTTTGCCACGGTTGCGACTACTTCCATACTGTTCACTGTAGCGCAAAACTGCGCAAATTGTCACTTTGGTAAAAAAGCGAAAGCAGATTTTTTAATTTTTTTTTTTGAAGTTCAAATTTCATCCAGGATTAATTTTAATCATAACTATTATACCCCATTAATGAAAATTTATGATATCGAACTCAATCCGTGAGGATAAAATTTAAATTGAGGCGAAATCACAAAATTTATCAAAAAAAAGTTATAAAAATACGTGTTAAATAAGAAAACAGTAAACAAATGTTTCTGAAATCAAACTAATGTCTAAATTTCAAACTAATTTATCACTTTCTGCATATTTAAAGCAATATTGAAAACATTCAGCCCTTTTTAATTTATGATCATGAAATTCGCTTAACTGATTGAAGTGTCAAATCCAAGCAGCAAATTCATACCATCAAACTCCGGCTAACAATAGCCCGTTTGCAGATTGCTTTTGCTTCGCACTCGATTTGCATACAAATGTAAAGCACACAGTTTGCTGTATGAGAAAAAAACGGAGAACATTCGTCGCCCCTCGCATCTTTTCGTATTCATTTAGAACGTTGTGTGATTCCTGTGTCTTGATTTTCAAATTCATAAATTCGTTTAATTTAATTATGGAGCCTTCAACTTCAGCGGCACCACCTAATTCAATGTCTAGTAAGTTGTCAATTTATGGTTTTATACATGTATTCAATTGTCCTCTTTTAATCATAGAAACCGCATTAGAAAGACAACATATAAATGAAACAATTAAACATCGAAAATCACCAGAAGAAATGAAAATTTCAGAGAGAGAAATTTTTCCTGCTGATAAGTATAATTAATTTTAAATTTCCTGGAAACATTTCAATAGGAGATTTCAGCAATCACAGCGGAAGATGATGGTGATGATGGTTTTTTCAATTTGTAATTAGTTTGTATTGCTTATGTTGTTGTAATTTATTTAAAACATATATATTTGGCAAACTTTTTTTAATTCGAGGGGTCGTTCATAAATTACGTATGTTTTTTCAATGGGGAGGGGGGGGCACCCAGTGGCACTACTTGTGATGAAAGATCATATAATTCTATAAAAAAGTAAGGATAAAAGTGTCAACAAATATTAATAATTGGATTTCGTGCTTCATGGACGGCCTTAAACAAAACATGGATGCCAGGTTCGTGTTCAGCGCCCCAAAATTATGTAAATACCAAGTCTTTGTCACATTTATCGACACTTTTCTGCTTGGCCAGCCTGTGTATGAAGTCGCCCCACTGTGCAATGGCAATATGGTTTACTGGTAGGGTAATAGCTTCGTTTTCAAGGTTCAAGTGCGTAGGATAATTTTCAATGGATATAATTGCAAGGGAAAAACCATAAACGACGAGTGGAATGTGTTGAAAGTGCTTCGGTTGCAGGACTTAAAACTACCGACAAAAATGACTAAAATAGGCAATTACTTTGTAAGGAAGAGTTCTGCAAATTTGTGGTGTTTGGCGAAAACGTTTGTTTTGTATGTCCCAAACGTTTCTCAGAACTACGTTTTCTTGTGAAATTCAACTAACAAAAGTTAAGTATAAAAAATTAAATGTTAAGTAGCTTTCATATATAATACCCTGTAACTATGAACAATGAAAATATGGATTTTGTTTTTTTTTTTATCAAAGGTTAATTTTTTCACATCTTATAAAGCATTACCAAATAAACTATTACTAGCCATTAAATATATTTTGACACTTCGAGATTATGCTGGTCATTTACACAAACAATTGTTCCAAAGATACTTTTCAGCTAGAATGAAGGCAAAAGACGCTGAGGAATAAGGTTCCATTTTTGCCATTTTAGACCACAGTACCCTTACTAACACGCAGAAAATCCATCCCCAGGGATACCTATAACTCGGTGACGGAATCGTGAAAGGAATCGCAAACACGATCCGGAGGATTCCCACACACGATACTTATTTCAAGAATCCTAGAGCCATATACAGGGCATTCCTGAGGATTCTTTTTCAGGAATCCTTTTCAAGGACGCTCAGGAATCCAATGTGAGGAATCCTAGAGAATCTATGCGAATCGTATGTGTTCGTCCGGATAGAGTAGTATTTGCCCATTTTAGGTTGTTTTGCTGAGTTGGAAATGGCCATCTTGAATTTCAAAAAAGTTCTCGATTTCTGCGCATCATCCAGGTTTTTCGAATTATTCATGCCAGTTTGGGATGCTTCTCAGAAACCAGAAATTGCCAGAACCTCAAAAAACGCAAATGTCTTTTATTTCACAGTCTACGGTCATATCTTGAAGGTTTGAGCTCAGATAGTCAGGAATTTGGTAATATTATCTAAAGAAGTTCGAGCTCATGTCCAGAGAAGAATTTTCCACAATAAGATTTACCGGAAGGGAGGGAGGGAGAATGAGAGAGAAGTAGTGGGAGTGCGCCACGTCTGCTCCACCGGACTTCGTCACCACAGCATAGATAAAAAATGATGCTAAAACCCAAGAAACAATCTCGCTGTTCATGGGTATGCAAGCAATAGCCGCCTATTAGGAAGTGTGAAATGGCCAAGGAAATTTGGGATACTTTCGAGAAGCTTTTTGCCTTTCTCCTAGAAAGGTATAGCAATCACTTGCAAAACCGAAAGTGCTCCAAAGGGCCGAATGGCATATATCACTCGACTCAGCTCGACGAGCTGAGCATTTTCTGTATGTGTGTGTGTGTATGTGTGTGTGTGTGTGTGTGTATGTGCAGATTTTTATTCTCACTCACTTCCTAGAGATGGCTGAACAGATTCTCATGAAATTAATTGCAAATGAAAGGTCCTGATGTCCCATAAGAACCTATTGAGTTTCATTGTAATCGGATTTTTAGTTTAGAGGTTATGTTTAAAAATGTGAAAATCATGAAACATCAATATCTCAGAAACTACACAACCGATTTGAACAAAATTGGTCTCAAAAGAACGAACTACCCAGAAAACCCTTAAGTTTTGAATTTCATAAAGATTGAACTTGTGGTTCAAAAGTTATGAAAAGAAACGTGCTCTGAAGACTGTTTAATTCCACTCATGTTTCTCAGAGATGGCTGTACCGATTTTCATAAAATTAGTGTCAAATGGAAGGTCTAATTGCCCCATAAGACCCTTTTGATTTGTTTTGCAGTCGGACTATTACTCTGCCTGTTATGTTTAAAAATGTGAAATCCAGCTATGCAAAGGATTATATTCCGAAGACTACATGGACTCACTCACTTTTCTCTGAGATGGCCGACCTGATTTCCACAAAATTAGTGTCAAATGAATGGTCTAGCTGCCTCATAACACCCTATTGAATTTTTCTGTAATCGAACTGTAACTTCGTCTGTAATGTGCCGACTTGTGAAAATCACGAAACTTCATTATCTCAGAAACTACACAATCGATTTGATTATTATTATCAGATGAGCGGGCTAGTTAAGGGTTAACTGATGAATTATGATTGAACACGTGGTTTCAACGTGGCTGGCCTACACGTTCCCATTTCATTTGATTATAATCGAACTTGAGCAACCGTTATGTATTAAATTTTTAATAAAACAACGAAAGTCTATTATCTCAAAGATTACATGACGTATTTGAACATAACTAGTGTCATACGAACAAGTCATCTCTCAAACTTACAAATAACAAACTTTATAACAATTTGATATGTGGCTCAAAAGTTATGGAAAGAAAAGAAATTCAAAGACTATTGAAAACTACACCTGCTTTGATCGATATATGTGGCCTCAACATAATTTAAATGTGGTGTCGTACTATTTGAACGTTCCAAGTTCATTGATTCCTTGCGGTTTGTTTGAAGTCTGCAAATGCACGACGAATCGGCCATAGGATATGATCAAAGTCAAATAACAAATCGTTTGAAATGATTGGTTTTATCGAAATGACAACATCCTCGTCTTTTGGCTTCTGTACATCGCCTTAATTCTGAATATATTCATATTGGGTGGTGTGCTGTCATTATCAGCAGAATTTCTGGCATCAATCTGACACCGGAAATACCCATATTGGGAGGTATTTTTGGTTGTTTTCCAGAAACTAAAAGTGGTCGTCTTCAAATTCAAAATAGTGTCCAGGGTCAATGTTTGGTTTCTATGCATCATCACGTTTACGGAAATATCCATATTGAGTATTATTCGGTCATTTCCGACTGTTGCCTATAAGTTGCCATTCAGCAATTCAAAATGGTGCCTGAGGTCAATTGTTAGCTCCTTGCATCATTCTGGTTCCAGAGATACTCATATTGGATAGTATTTGTTTATTTTAGGCTGTTTTTCACAAACCGGTAGTCACCATCTTGGATTTCAAAATGGTATTTAGGATACTGGTTAAAGAAAAACTCATTATGGGTGATATTTGGTCACTTTGGACTGTTTTTCAGAAGCCGAAAGTCGTCATTTTGGACTTTAAAATTGCCTGTGAAATCAATTTCTGTCATCTGGGCGTAACTCTGGTTCCGAAAACATTCATATTGAATGGTATTTGGTCATTGCCGGCCGTTTGCCAGACACCGGAAGTCACTATCTTAAAATTCAAGATTGTGTCTGTGATCAATGTTTAGCTTCTGTGCATCTTTCTGGTTCCGGAGATACTCATATTTAATGGGAATCGTCCATTTCAGGCTGTTTTCCAGAAACCGGAAGTTGCCATCTTACAATTCAAAATGTTGTCTGAGGTCGATTATGGAACATATTTGTTACCACAAAAAACATTCACCTGCCAATACGGTTCCATTTAGTTGATTAGTTCGCGAGATGTGCAGAAATTTGTGAAGAAACATGTACTTCCAGAAGAGGGAGGGGCGTCAAACCATTATGGACATATTTGTTACCTTTAAAAACATTCACATACTAAATTTGGTTGTATTTTCTTGATTGGTTCTTGAGCTGTGCGAAATTTGTGTTTCATTTTCATGGGATCCCTCCCTTATAGAAGAGGGAGTCGGGTTTCAAACCATTATGTACATATTTGTTACTACTAAAAACATTTACCTGCTACATTTTGTTCCATTTGGTTGATTAGTTCTCGAGATGTGCACAAATTTGTGTTTCATCCAACTATTATGGACATATTAGTTACCCCTTAAAACATCCACATGCCAAATTCGGTTTCATTTGCTTGGTTTGTTCTTGAGTTGTGCAGAAATTTATGTTTCATTTGTATGGGACCCCTCCCTTCCAGAAGAGGGAGGGGTCTCAAACTATCATAGGAACCTTTATCGGCACCAAAAACCCCTACATACAAATTTTCACGTCGATCGGTTCGGTAGTTTTCGGGCCTATATGGATCAGACAGACAGACAGACTTGACTGCAATTTTATATGTAAAGATTACAACATCAATATTTCAGAACCTAAAGAGTGAATATACATTTATTGGATTGAAGCGTTCATGTAAATCTATTTTTACAAATAAAAAATTGAATGAGAAAGGCTTGGTCTGACCGCTAGGTGGATAAATTTAGGTTTTTTTTTGAAGAGGTTTCTCACGATAAAGTTATCGATCTTGAAGTACATCATTATCTATCGTACAACGGAGGGAACGATATGGTCATCTGCACGAAACGGGCGTTATGTTCCTGTGATGGGCGAATGAGAATTTGGAGCTAGTCGAAACTCTTAGGATGGTTCTTGTTCTTAGTAGACTCCTGTCGTCTTTCGAAACACTAATCATGGCTTTAGGAACTCACCCGGAGACAGAACTCACGATGAATGTTGTCAAGAATAAATCACTGGACGAAGCCTTGAAACGGAGTGCAATACCTGGTCCTGGCGAACCAATCTTGCATGTGGAATCATGAAGACCAATCCAAAGTCGCAGAAGTATAAACCATAGGCACCTAATGATCAACAGGGTCTTCCTTAGCTTCTGAGCAATCCGAGATTAAAGAATGGATCGTTGACTGCGGGCGTGCATTCACTTGTGTAGTGCAGTGTTTTGGATTATCGATGTTTATTCACGATGAATTGAATAGTACTCCGTGTCAGCCAGCACATTTATTTTCTGATGCAGCTTAGTAGCCAATGCTCACTGCGACGATGCATGATTCTCGTTTACCAGATTTAATGACAGGGCAGTGGAATGAATATCAAAGGCCTCGTAAATGATATTAAATAAGTTTCGGTGATTATCAATCTAAGTAGTGAATGAGGTATGTTCATGGGCGCAACTACGGGGGGGCTAGGGGGGGCTGAAGCCCCCCCTAGAAAGTGTTTAGCCCCCCCTAGAATTTCCCAGAGAATGATTGTATTCAATATATCTACATTCCATATTACTTATCAGAGCATCAAAATCAACACAAATTGAGATGTCGTCATTCATTGGCTAAGAACTAGTTCTGCACCCAGAATCGATTCTCAACCCTTGCTCTCTTACTCACCTTACCAGTCAGACGAGAGCTGTAATAACTCGTGATGTATCAAGAAGTCGCCATTTTACTTGGTTTTGGGCTGTGTTTCACCCGTTCCCCAGACGTCTCATCACTCGCAAGTCTCTTTCGATCTGGTCGAGCCATCATGCACGCTGCGCCCTTTAATTTATTGTGCCGGTAGGGTTGCTGAAGAGAAGTGATTTCACAGGGTTGTCGTCCGGCATTCTTACGATGTGACCGGCCCACCGCAACCTGTTGTCTTTCGCCAGGTGTGCAATGGGGTTCTCTCCAAGCAGCGCTTGTAGCTCATGGTTCATGCGATGTCGCCATTATCCGTCGTCCGCTTGTGCTCCACCGTAGATAGTCAGGAACCTTCTGTTCGCCGATAGACACCTTCTGTTCGAAAACACCAAAAGGACTTCCGTAGAGGACTACCGGTTATATCAGGGTTTTGTAGTTTTTTGTATCGAAGTGGTCATGTCCGATCATCACCGTGATAGGTGCGTACATTCTTAATGTCTAAGAAGAACGGGCCGTCGTTGAGAACGTGGTCAATTTGTTTTGCTGCACGTTGGTCGAGGAAAGAAAGGACTTTGGACTGCTAGTCCGCGGGAAGCTGCGAAGTTGGTGCACAGCAGGCTGTGCGGGCCGATAATCGGCTTATATAAGTCTTTCCTTCCGTTCATGTCCCCAACGACGATCTTGATGTCTCTACGCGAGCAGCTATCGTGCCTTGCGGCCACAAATCCACCGTACCTTCTCTCCTTTCCGTCAAAGCTCCTGGAGCGCAACGATCCGGGATCCGGGTCGTTAAGCGATCTACTGTTACATGTACTGAGCTTCTAATCGTCGTCCTTAAGCAGGTATTAGACGACGCAAATATTTGCTATTTTTGGTACAATTTTCATTTGCACAAAATAAATTCTGTATTAAAAATAGCAAATATTTGCTTCGTCTAATGCCTGCTTTATTTCGTCGGCTGGGTTTTGAATTCTTGATTCTCCGTAGTATGTTGATTTTAGTATGCTGCCTTACTAGGGCTGCGATGCCTAGTCTCGCGACGGAGCTGCCGCCATAGATGTAGCTGGCGAGACACCGCATTTCATAGTTCAACCGTCCGGTCCGGATCAGTCGCTGTTTGTGCCGCCCCTAGCCTGTGGGGTAGACGCGCAGACAAGCTGCTCTCTAAGGAGAACAACTACCCCTTCCTGTCAGCATACGACCAAGTTCCCACCGGTTCACCGGTTTTTCCTTGGTTGCTCGTATCCCAGTCGGTACCACGTGGAGGTAGGAATAGGGCATTATGCCTTGAACCACACTGGGCTCTATTTTAATCTAACTAGTACGGGTGAACTGTTAAAAAACACTGCCCAGCCGCTTACCAAATCTGGCTCTCCTCAATAACGAATCAGTGTTGCTGAAAGAGCTTGGCGTTGACGGTGTGTTCAAGATATTCAGTACATCTTCGGAGATTCTATCCCTAAGTGATTTGTTTCTGCTTTTACGATACTATTTTAAGCGTTATTAAATAAGCATATACAAACTCTTTTTTCTCTTTTTTAAAATGACATTCATGAAAACTAGCCCCCCCTAGAAATTTTCCTTAGTTGCGCCCATGGGTATGTTTGATTTTCACTATTTTGAAATGATTTTCATTATTGACGATCAAAATATCAACACGAGTGTTAAAGATTACCCGTTCGGTGTTCATCGGTTGTTTGGTATCATGAATATCAACGTTCGCATAGGTGGTATGATTATTAATATAAAGAAGGCTGAAAATCGCTGCTTTCGAATATTATGACAGTGAATATTCTCAGCATTTCTTCAAAGAAATCAAATCCGTCTAGAAAATCTCCGTTACCCTCGCTAATGGCCGAATAGCGGATGTAGCCGGAAAAAAGTGCAAAACTTTGGAGCTGTTAAAAATAAGGCGGTGCACCAAGCACACTCGCCCTCCTCCCTGAAGCAATGCCTAACCGTAGTCCCAGGGAGATTCGGGTTCGAGAAAAGATGAAGAGACGTAGATTCGATCATTTCAGTTTTTCGTTCTGGATTACGAAGGGGCTGCGCACCTATCTGGCAGATTCTTTTCGTCAACGTCAACGTTTCGCATTCCTGCATCTTCTGCATGGCATCTGATGTTCCACAGGGCAGCGTTCTAGCTCCGCTCTTATTTATATCATTCATCAATGTTTGAAATCAGATAAACTACTGTACGCTAACGATTTGATAATTTATCGCAAATCTCATCTCGATTGTTATGCGCTGCAGACGGACGTGGATAAGCTACAACGTTGGTGCCTTGAAAAAGGGATAGAATTGAAAATCACGAAATGTAAACCCATTGCATTTTCTAGCCGGCCATCAGAACAATATTCGATAATTTCATTACTGCACAAGCCTTGCAACGCGTTGCCTCTATCATTCATTATTCAACTTCAGTTGAGCACATTTCCATCACTACTGCTATAGCGTTCGCAGCTTTTATAAGCTATAGACGTAAGAAATATATTGGTAGGTATCTTTTGAAGAAATTAATCCAAAAAATCCAGAAAAATATTGTTTTGGATCGGAAGTGTTGCCAGATAGATTATTTTTGTATTTTAAAATTAAATTTGCATTTTCGGCAAATGCAGCTAATATTATTTTGAATTTGATGGTTTCATTGTATTTCTCGGAAAATTTTACGTAAGAAACACTTATCACCCCGTGGTAATATGAGCGAATCTCGAGATATAGGGAGATTAGGGGCATAATGAGCACACGGGGCGAAATGGGCTCCCCTCTTTCATGCGAAACTACGCATTTTTTTGATACAATATGGTATGTGGAACTCTTCCGTAGTTACTACTACATCTCTTTATGTAGAACAAAAGTGGTTGGTCTGTTTAAAATCTGGAAATATATCGAAAAAATCAACTTGGTTCCCGAATGTTGGAAAAAATATTATTATTGCGCACTACAAAATAAGCTTTTACGGTCGTTTAAATGTCTCAATCAAGTATGAAGACACATCAATATGACGTTTGACCCATACGTCATATTGATGTACCCCAAATTTCACCATCATTGAAGTTTTGATTTTAAGTTATAATTAGTATTAAAATCTCATGTTAACTTTAAATCACTCGATTGGGGCGAAATGGTCACCTTTAGGTGGGGTGAAATGAGTACACCTTGTCACATAAACTTACCCGAAATTCATCTCAGTAGACTTGTTCGTCTGTTTCCATAGACAGTGTTTGTTTACAGTAATGGTGCGAACATATATTAGAAAATCTTTGAGGACGAATTGGTCTGAAAAGGGGACTGCAGGCAGAATAGGCCACCATAAGGCGCGACGGGACATTCACGAAACATGCCGCCAAGTATCACGGCATCTCGCGACAAACGTTGGCCCATTAGTTGTACTTCTATGTAGTTTCAAGATATGTTCGATAAGAGTGCTCATTTCACCCCGTGGGTGCTCATTATGCCCCAGTGGGGTGCTTATTGTGCCCCACACATCGACTGATTGCTACTTTTTGATGCATGAATCTAATTTGTGTTTTTCACCATTATATGATAAACTTTTCAATTTGTGAATAGTGTACCTTTAATTGTAGATAGTTATTTCAAGTTTTGCACTAAAGACAGCTTAAAATTCTTGTCGTTGTCCATGCTTAAATCAGCAACCAAGTTAGGTTGCTCATTATGCCTCTATTCCCCCTAGCATTTTTACGAAAATAGATTCAAATTTCGTAATTGATTTTTCGTAAAAATGCTATATCTCGAGATTGGCTCACATTACCACGGGCTGATTAGTGTTTCTTACGTAAAATTTTCCGAGAAATACGACAAAACAATCAAATTTAAAATAAAATTAGCTGCATTTGCCGAAAAATGCAAACTTTATTTCAAAATTCAAAAATAATCTATCTGGCAACACTTCCGGTAAAAACAGTATTTTTTCTGGATTCCTTGGTTTATTTTCTTCAAAATACACCTATCACTATCTTTTGGATGGCCCACGTCTATAGCTTATAAAACAAATTAATTACGAAATTTACAACTATTTTCGTAAAATGTTATATCTGGAGATTGGCTCATATTACCCAGGGATGATAGTTGTTTCTTACGTGAAATTTTCCAAGGAACACGATCAAATTATCAAATTTTAAGCAAAAATGGCTGCATTTGCCGAAAAATGTATATTTAGTTTTCAAATACAAAAAATAATTTATCTGGCAACACTTCTGGCCCAAAATTATATTTTTTCTGGATTCCTTGGTTTGTTTTGTGTGTTGTGTGTGTGTGTGTTTACAATTCATCTCCCTCTGGCCGGCAGTGCTTTTATGGAAAAAAACCTATCTGCATCTATTGCTATTTGAAGCTGATTTATACTTTATTTTGTTAATATATTACATAATATAAAGATGTAAATATTTTTAGCCCCGGAGATGAAAGGTGACAGCTCTAGTGTTTATCCATCGACCCATTTCAAGAATGCCTGGTAATACACGTACATTCCGAGATCGCCTTCATAAACACTAAGCCCCGCATGAATATGTTGTTATATCTATTGGACATAACATTGTATTCACACTTCCAGACTAATTTACATTAGTGGCTCGTATTTAATATTAATTGATGTCTTTAATACAGTTTAGAACCAACTTCTTTTTAAAGAAATTCCTCGCTATTAGTGTTCAGATTCGAATCTGCCCAATTTTTCCATTGTAGCTAATTCGTTTACCTGCCACCGAGCGGTAGTGGCGCTGCGAGCGTATCAAATTTTACTTCTTGGTCGATGAGTTTTGTGGCTGGTTCAAGTGATCCTCAAAAACACAAACACTTCGAAAACATAACGATACTTATCCTGTCCAAAGCCGTCCGTTGATGCTAGTTAGTTGATGCGTTGCCTTAGCTGCCAGTGGATGTTTATGTTACTTTTATTATCGAGTGTTATCCGTAAAAATGGACTCTCTTACAAACAATTTTGTTGCTTTACAGATTTTTATACTGCTCTTAGATTGATTGCGCCTGAACTAAAGCTTAACAAGCTGTTATATAACAAAATTATTTGCTGGATTGGCGCCCAAAACAAAATCCACAATCCACATATTTTTTCCTTATTGCTATAACATCGTAAGGCTGATGACATACTCTTCTGGATTCCTTGGTTTATTTTCTTCAAAAAATCATCTATCAGTATTTTTCCGACATCTTACGTCTATGAATTGTAAGAAAAAGAAAAAAGAGATTTTTAACAAAAATTGCGTGACTTTGCAATTAAAAAAAGGGGGGGGGGGGCTACAGAGCGGAGGGTATTCCAATCGACAGCAAAATTGGGATTTTTTTCAAAGCGACAGTAGATGAATAATTCCCCAACTTTTGAGCAAAATCTGTGATGGTCGTGTCCCAGCGGCATGTACACTTCGTATGGAATGACCCATAAACAAATTGTGTGGAAACAAAAATTGAAATCGAAAAATTATCGCTTTCGAGACGGGTTATTAACTCTCAATGGATGTTTGTGTAATGTGTCGCTTTATGTTCTTCATCGACAATTGCGTGAGCGCGGTTTACTTATACGCTTTCGATTATCTCTAGTGTGTTAGAAACATGTATGTCAAGTTTGGTGAACATCGGTCAAGACGTTCCGGAGATATGGTTGTTTTGAAAAGCTTCAATTCTGCTCAAAATTGCAGAAATTGGTCATCAGATACAATAAAATCGTATTTTTTAATTCACCTTTTAGGGTGTCCAGTAGGCTGTCCCAAACAAAAATCGGTGTTGAAAAAGTTCGTTTTCAGGTTGCCCAAACGTGATTTATGAAAAAATGACTTTTTCAAGCTACAAAACCACCACTTTTTTCAAATCTGTTCGATTCCTAAATTTTTCCAAATATTTGAAAAAAGATCCTTGATATCTTATCGGAGGGCTGAGATATTGGCGTTTTTACATGTGATGAAAAACTATGCATTTTGTCAAAAATGCCATTAATGCTCAACATCTCCATTGCACACTGTTTTATTTTGCCGTTTGTGCGAATAATTTCCTAAATAGTGATTCAAATGTTGATTATAGCCATAAGGTATGTTCGGAGAAGTTTCAGGATATTCAAAAATGCATCTTTTAATATAGAAAGATGGGTGATCAATCCACCTATGAGTGAGATAAAAAATTTACTTTTTAATCAGACAAAGTTTTAGGTTATTTTAAAACAAGAAACTTCACCGAAGACACCATGTTTCAACCTCTTACATATTACGAGTAACATTGAGTTTTCTATTAGAAGGTACTAAAAATCACAATTTCCGTTCAAACTTTTTTCGCAGATTTTTCCGAATTTTTAAACCTTCTACTTAGTTATCAGCCATCCAACAATGCATTTGTTTTCTGAACATTGTTATATTTTATCTCCTAAAATAAAACACTTACTTAACATATTTGTTAAAATGCATAGTTATATATCACATAGGAAAATTCCAATATCTCAGCTCCCTGATAAGATATCAAGTATCTTTTTTCATGTAAATTTTCGTCATAAGTCCCGCTTTGTAATGAAAATTTCAGTTCTTGATCAAAAATTTTTTTATATGTGTTTTGAAGGGTTTTATCTTAAAATTATGAGAAAAATTCACTTTTTTGTGATGTTCAATGGGTTCTGGAAGTCACAATACTGAATGCAATGCTGAACTGAACCATGCAAAATATTCAAAAACAACCCCACAAAAATAAAAAAATATTTGGAAAAATTTAGGAATCGAACAGAATTGAAAAAAGTGCAAAAGAGTGGGTTTGTAGCTTAAAAAAGTCATTGTCTCATAAATCACGTTTGGGCAACCTGAAAACGATATTTTAGAAAGTCGAAATGTTCTACAAAAATGCTATAAATAACATTATCTTTCAATTTAGGGCTGAGCACCTTGACTTTTTCAACATCGATTTTTTTTGGGACACCCTAGTGTCCAGTCTTAAATCAGAGTGACAATATGTTTGATTTTTTGTATTTCCCAGAGGGACCAAAATTTCCCAAAACGTTCTAAAACGCTTGGTCGCAGGTGGTGGCAGCAAAACTTTTTAGAACATGTTAGTAGATACAGAAACCTTGCAAATGACCAAGGATCCAGCCCGAGAGCTTCTGAGAGTAAAATGATGCCGCCCTACAATGCTGAAAATGATGTTTTTTTTTTCTTTTTTAAATTTCTTTCTTATGCTTTATCTTTTTATTTCAACCTCTAAAGCCACTCAACTAAACAGTTTTTGAAAGACCTAATAGTTATTCTACAGACACACAGACGTGCCACTCGATGACGATTTCATCGACCAGAAAAATAACGATTATTTTGAAATTTCGCTTAGTACGCAGTAATGCCGCTAGTGTAGCTATAAACAAGCGTGCACATTCATTATCAAAGACAAAACCGTCAGTAATGCCGCTTGTGTGGATATATGCAAGTGTTGGGTGTGCACACTTAGCAAAACCAAAAACCGTTCTACGAGAATTAGTTAGTAGGCAATAAGCTCACATGGTGCCGCATGAGTGTAACGTTTCGAATAAGGACGATTATTTTTCAGGATTTTTCTTCGAAGAGGCATGTCTGTTTATCTGTGGTTATTCTGTGATCATGATCAATTTTTTTTTGGGTTTTGTTTATTTTCTTTGAAAACCAAAAATTCTCAAAACGGTTCTGAATACTTGGTCGCAGGTGATCGCAGCTAGACTCTCGAAATTGTTAGTAGGCACCTGAAAAAAATAAATAAAGATCAACTTGTTACTTTTTCTAGAAAAAATGTTCATTTTTACCATTTATCATCTGCGTATCTCGATACCTCACTTCATAATTCAGACACGACTTCAGTTGGGTTGTTAGTCTACTTTTTGAAACGAAAGTCGGAAGCAGTAGTGAGGATGCTGTACTACCTTGAGAAGGTTCACACATAATTTGGAAGATATCCGACTGCCATCCGATCGGACCATGGTGGATAATACAAGTCCAAGCAACGGGGAAGGTTCGGGGAGCAAGAGAAGTCATACGTTGATCGAAATGGCAACATTGGCTACCGCTACTGAGCTGAAGAGATTAATACAGCTTCGTACTTGCAGAACTTATTGTCTAGAATATCCATTAAGCGGTCGCCATCCGAGATATGGTAGCGACAGACGCCCGATTTTACTTACTTGCACATGTTTGGTTGACAGACTAAAGTGCATTTACCGGCATAGAGGCTGATAGAGCTGGAACCTAAGCCCACAAAGATGATCGTCATGAAGCAGCATGTCTTTTCGCATGCTGCAGTCCGTCGCACACTGTTTCCAAAGCTGCAATTTAAATGGACTTTTGTGGAGTTTTCCATAAATTACCCCAAAAATCTTTTTAACTTTTAATTTTTTATAGTGATTTTCCATGAAATTTTTCAATGATCTACAATATTATTTGCTATAATGAAAAAACATTTTGTTTTAAGAAACAAACATTTCTTCGAAGAACGTTTATTTTTATCTCGAGTATTGTTTTGGTTGTTGACTACTTTTACTATAATAATGAGCTAATTTGCACTAAATTTTGGAGTCGTAGCGTCTTCAGTAGAGTTATTCTATTAATTATTCTCCATCTTGTAGAAATTGGAATTTTGTGACTAATCTACAGAAAAGTGAGAAATTAGTTTTATTTTTCTAATTTTTGCATATAAAAATCCACTTCGCTGAGAAAAGTTTTAGCACATTTTTTAAGAACCAAGAAGACACTATACTTCTATTCAGAGCCTGACAAAGCCATTTTCAATTAACAACTATCAGGTTATAGTGACGTTTTGACCCGTCGCTTCCAATTGAAAAGCTTCATCATTTTCGAGCACATCGTGAGTCACATGACACCCAGTCGAAAGCTCTTGCTGTGATTCTGACAACTGAAGGGCTTGAAATTGATATAAACGCTTTTCAATTGAATGCGAAGATTATCCGACAGCAAAACTGACAGCGCTGACGGAGACAGAAGGCTTCCATACAGTACTTCACGCATATATATATATATATATATATATATATATATATATATATATATATATATATATATATATATATATATATATATATATATATAGGATAGAAGGAGGAAATATTGATCGGAACTTGCGTAACGTATTTATTGGATGCCATTACCGTTCTAACTACGGCTTGCGGTATTAGAAAACTACCATTAAAGGACGCGATGCGGTGCTAATTACAATTGAGACGCTGAAGGAAAGGAAAGAGTCTCTCTCTCCGTCACTCTCTCCGTCGATTGAAATAGTCATTAGTTTCATTTGAGATAATCCGAAAGAAGAAAGAGAGAAAGAAGTGTTCGTTGACAGTAGCCAAAAGGAATCAAGTGAAAATGAAACTGTTCGAATCGAAATGACAGCGCGAGTATATCAGTTTCATTGTTTCATTGTAGAGCGTAATGTAGAGCGAAATTTAAAACTATTTTCGTAAAAATGTTATATCTCGAGATTGGATCATATTACGACGGGGTGAGAAGTGTTTCTTACGTAAATTTTTTCGAGAAATAGGATGAAACCATCAAATTTAAAATAAAATTAGCTGCATTTGCCGATAAATGCAAATTTAGTTTTGAAATACAAAAATTATCTATCTGGCAACACTTCCGGTAAAAAAAAAAAAACAATATTTTTCTGGATTCCTTGGTTTATTTTCTTCAAAAAAAAAAAAACCTAAATTAATCCACCTAGCGGTCAGACTCAGCCTTTCTCATTCAAACTTATTATTTGTAAAAACAGATTTACATGAATGCTTAAATCCAATAAAGGTATATTCACTCTTTGGATTCTAAAATATTGAAGTTGTTATTAAGCTATAAAATATGAAATTTGACGTAATGTTAGTGCTTAAGAAATAGCGAAATAAAAGAAATGACTCTAAATTTTGAAAAATTTAATCACGAGCGATGCGGGAGCGTTTAGATGATACGATACCGCATTTAAATCATGTTGAGGCCATAGATATTGATCAAAGCAAAGTTTGTTATTTGTAAGTTTGAGAGATGACTCATTTGTATGACACTAGTTATGTTCAAATAAGTCGTTTAATACTTGAGATAATAGACTTTCATTGTTTTACCAATTAAAACATAACGGTTGCTTAAGTTTTATTACAATCAAATGAAAAGGTAACGTATAGGGCAGCCAAACTTTGAAACCACGTGTTCAAACATAATTCATCAGCTAACCCTTAACTAGCACGTTCATCTGATATCAATATTGTTCAAATCGGTTGTGTAGTTTCTAAGATAATGAAGTTTCGTGATTTTCACATTTCGATACATTACAGACGAAGTTACAGTCCGATTACAGTAAAATTCAATTGGGTGTTATGAGGCAGCTAGACCTTTCATTTGATACTTATTCTGTGGAAATCGAATCAACCATCTCTGAGAAAAGTGAGTGAGTCCAAGTAGTCTTCGTAATATGTTTCTTTTCATAGCTGGACTTCACATTTTTAAACATAACAGGTAAAGTAATAATTCGTTTGCCAAAAAAAATCAATAGGGTCTTATGGGGCAACAAGACCTTCCATATGACACTAATTTTATGGAAATCTGTCCAGCCATATTGAGAAGCATGAGTGAGATTAAATAGTCTCTAGAACACGTTTCTTTCCATAACTTCTGAACCACATGTTCAACCTTTATAAAATTCAAAAGTTAAGGGTTTTTTAGGTAGCCCGTTTATTTGAAACCAATTTTGTTCAAATCGGTTGTGTAGTTTCTGAGATATTGATGTTTCGTGATTTTTACATTTTGATACATAACCTCTACACTAGAAATCAGATTACAATAAAATTCAAAAGGGTCTTATAGGGCAACTAGACCTTTCATTTGCAATTAATTTCATTGCAGCAACCTAAGCTGCAAATAGACCCTTCAGTTGACACCAAGATAGAAAGAATCGGTCAGACCATCTCTGAGATAAGTGAGTGCGAAAAAAAGGTGCACATACACACTTACACACCCACGCACAAACATATACACCTATACATGCATATATGCAAAAAATGCTCGATTCGTCGAACTTAGTCGAGTAGTATATGAAATTCGACCATTTGGATCACTTTTCTACCCTTTAATTAGCCAGTGATCGTTAGGAGAAAGTCAATATATTTACTTTCATTATGTGATTTCACATTTTTATGAACAACGGACAAAGTTACAATCCGAGTGCAGTGAAATTCAATAGCAACCTAGGGGGCAACTAGACCATTTACCGATAAATGCAAATTTAGTTTTGAAATACAAAAATTATCTATCTGGCAACACTTCCGGTAAAAAAAAAAAACAATATTTTTCTGGATTCCTTGGTTTATTTTCTTCAAAAAAAAAAAAACCTAAATTAATCCACCTAGCGGTCAGACTCAGCCTTTCTCATTCAAACTTATTATTTGTAAAAACAGATTTACATGAATGCTTAAATCCAATAAAGGTATATTCACTCTTTGGATTCTAAAATATTGAAGTTGTTATTAAGCTATAAAATATGAAATTTGACGTAATGTTAGTGCTTAAGAAATAGCGAAATAAAAGAAATGACTCTAAATTTTGAAAAATTTAATCACGAGCGATGCGGGAGCGTTTAGATGATACGATACCGCATTTAAATCATGTTGAGGCCATAGATATTGATCAAAGCAAAGTTTGTTATTTGTAAGTTTGAGAGATGACTCATTTGTATGACACTAGTTATGTTCAAATAAGTCGTTTAATACTTGAGATAATAGACTTTCATTGTTTTACCAATTAAAACATAACGGTTGCTTAAGTTTTATTACAATCAAATGAAAAGGTAACGTATAGGGCAGC
This sequence comes from Wyeomyia smithii, assembly GCF_029784165.1. NCBI lineage: Eukaryota > Metazoa > Arthropoda > Insecta > Diptera > Culicidae > Wyeomyia > Wyeomyia smithii. The sequence continues at coordinate 216,972,385 of NC_073695.1, forward strand.
CAAACTTTGAAACCACGTGTTCAAACATAATTCATCAGCTAACCCTTAACTAGCACGTTCATCTGATATCAATATTGTTCAAATCGGTTGTGTAGTTTCTAAGATAATGAAGTTTCGTGATTTTCACATTTCGATACATTACAGACGAAGTTACAGTCCGATTACAGTAAAATTCAATTGGGTGTTATGAGGCAGCTAGACCTTTCATTTGATACTTATTCTGTGGAAATCGAATCAACCATCTCTGAGAAAAGTGAGTGAGTCCAAGTAGTCTTCGTAATATGTTTCTTTTCATAGCTGGACTTCACATTTTTAAACATAACAGGTAAAGTAATAATTCGTTTGCCAAAAAAAATCAATAGGGTCTTATGGGGCAACAAGACCTTCCATATGACACTAATTTTATGGAAATCTGTCCAGCCATATTGAGAAGCATGAGTGAGATTAAATAGTCTCTAGAACACGTTTCTTTCCATAACTTCTGAACCACATGTTCAACCTTTATAAAATTCAAAAGTTAAGGGTTTTTTAGGTAGCCCGTTTATTTGAAACCAATTTTGTTCAAATCGGTTGTGTAGTTTCTGAGATATTGATGTTTCGTGATTTTTACATTTTGATACATAACCTCTACACTAGAAATCAGATTACAATAAAATTCAAAAGGGTCTTATAGGGCAACTAGACCTTTCATTTGCAATTAATTTCATTGCAGCAACCTAAGCTGCAAATAGACCCTTCAGTTGACACCAAGATAGAAAGAATCGGTCAGACCATCTCTGAGATAAGTGAGTGCGAAAAAAAGGTGCACATACACACTTACACACCCACGCACAAACATATACACCTATACATGCATATATGCAAAAAATGCTCGATTCGTCGAACTTAGTCGAGTAGTATATGAAATTCGACCATTTGGATCACTTTTCTACCCTTTAATTAGCCAGTGATCGTTAGGAGAAAGTCAATATATTTACTTTCATTATGTGATTTCACATTTTTATGAACAACGGACAAAGTTACAATCCGAGTGCAGTGAAATTCAATAGCAACCTAGGGGGCAACTAGACCTTTCATTTGACACTAATTTTGTGAAAATCGGTTAAGCCATCTCTGAGAAAAATGAGTGAGTTTGAACAACCTCAGGATAACTTTAATTTATATAACTTTTGAACCATATGTTCAATCATAACGAAATTTAAAAGTTAAGGGTTCTGGAGACAGCCCGATCATTTGAAATCAGTTTTATTGAAATCTGTTATGTGGTTTCTGAGATTTTGATGTTTCCTGATTCTTACATTTTGATACATAACCTTTGAATTAAAAATCCGATTATAATGAAATTCAATAGCAACCTATGGCGCAACTAGACCTTCCATTTGCAATTAACTTTACGAAAATCGGTCCAGCCATCTCTGAGTTACACAGACACACACACACACATACATACATACATACAGAAAATGCTCAGTTCGTCGAAAGGGATCGAGTGGTATACGACATTCGGCCATTGGGACCACTTTTATACCTTTGGTTTTTTCAGTGATTGCTATACCTTTTTAGGAGAAAGGCAAAAAGAATTTATATGAGCAGTTGTCCACGGGGGTAGAGGGGGGGGGGTTGATATCGTTCAAAATCTGCCCACGTGGTATGTGGATGGCCCCATACCTTTCTAGGGGAAAGGCAAAAAGTGAAATGATAGAAATGACTTTTAATTTCAACTTCAATCCCGAGCAAGGCCGCAAACATTGAAATTGTACAATATTCATTTCAAATGATGTTGAGGCCACATATTTTGATCGTAGCTATAGTTTTAAACTATCTGTGGGTTTCGTTTCTTTCTATATCTTTCAAACCCCATGTTTAAACATTATGAAATTCATTGTTTAAGGGTTTGAAAGCCCATTTATTTGAATTCAGCTATGTTCATAGCTTCTGAGATATGAGAGCGTTTTTCACATTCTGACGCAGCGCCAAAACTAAAAGTTTGATTACAATGAAATTCAATAACAACCTAAGCGGCAAATAGACCCTTCATTTGACACCAAGATAGAAAGAATCGGTCAGACCATCTCTGAGATAAGTGAGTGCGAAAGAAAGGTGCACATACACACGTACACACTCACACACAAACATATACACCTATACATGCATGTATGCAAAAAATGCTCGATTCGTTGAACTGAGTTGAGTAGTATATGACATTCGGCCATTTCAATCATTTTTCTACCTTTCAATTAGCCAGTGATCGTTAGGAGAAAGTCAATATGTTTACTTTCATTATGTGATTTCACATTTTTATGAACAACGGACACAGTTACTATCCGATTGCAATTAAATTCAATAGCAACCTATGCCGCAACTAGACCTTTCATTTGACACTAATTTTGTGAAAATCGGTTAAGCCATCACTGAGAAAAATGAGTGAGTTTGAACAACCTCTGGATAACTTTTCTTTACATAACTTTTGAACCATATGTTCAATCATAACGAAATTCAAAAGTTAAGGGTTCTGGGGACAGCTCAATCATTTGAAACCAGTTTTATTGAAATCGGTTATGAGGTTTCTGAGATATTGATGTTTCGTGATTTTTACATTTTGATACATAACCTCTAAATTAAAAATATGATTACAATGAAATACAATAGCAACCCATGCCGCAACTAGACCTTTCATTTGCAATTAATTTTATGAAAATCGGTCCAGCCATCTCTGAGAAAAGTGAGTGAGAAAAAAAAGTTGCACATACACACACACACACATACACACATACACACATACATACATACATACAGAAAATGCTCAGTTCGTCGGAAGAAGTCGAGTGGTATATGACATTCGGCCATTGGGACCACTTTTATACCTTCGGTTTTTCCAGTGATTGCTATACCTTTCTAGGAGAAAGGCAAGAAGGCAAACTGTATTTTTTCGATACTTACGTCTATGAATTCTTACAATTCAATACAAAGAAAAAAGAGATTTTGAGCAAAATGCGTGACTTTGCAATAAACAGTGGGGTCCCACAGAGCGGGGGGTATTCCAATCGACACCAAATTTGGGATTTTTCCAAAGTGGCAGTAGATGAATTAGTCTCCCAATTTTGAGAAAAATCTGTGATGGTGGTGTCCAAGTTTGTGCTTTTTCGTGATCACTTCGTATGGAATGACCCCTATTCAGCCATTCATATGAATTTTGGTGCCCCTAGTCAATAACCAAAACGCATCAACTTACGTGAGTCCGCATAGTAATTGCTCACCGGGCTCGTCGCTTTACGTTATGTTTAGAAAAATCTCGTTTAGGTCTCTGAAAAAAAGTTAGTGGCTAGGGACACCAAAATTTTACCTGAGGAATGATCAGCTGGGTCGTAGTTTTTTTTCGTGCGATTCTGTTGAAAGTAACATGAGCATGTCACGTTGTTAAATGAAAATTTTAGATGCAAATACTTTTCCTATAGCTGTACCGAATGCAATAATCGATTCGTCATTGCATGGCATGTACAAGTTGAATGAATATAACAGTTATTAAAATTGACACATATATGCTCCACACGATTAGCATATTCCTCTAAAGATTTTTGATTGAGCACCTTAGTAAAATGGAATTAAATGTTGAGACCCGTTTCTTTAATGCAAACATAACAAAATAGACGATATCATTGGATATTGTTATTAGTTAATTGGCATGGGAAAATTTTTTCATGGGATCGTGTTCGAGCAAAACTTTTTGCAAAAATAAGGCGTTGACATAAGTGCAACATGACTACTTGGTAAGCAACGAACCACAATTAGATTCAGTTGCAGTAGTCTGACAGAGTTATAAAAGCTCATGCATTGTATAATTTTTGGCACTTAACGTTTTTCTTCTTTTGACCCGTACAGGTATGTACAGTTCACGTAACAATTTTTTTGCTATACAATGTATGAAGAAATTATTGAGCGATGCCTCAAATTTTATTTTTGTCTATATAGCGATAAACAGTATCTTTTAAAACCTATATGTGAATACATAAAGCTAACTGGAATAGGTTGTGCTGTAAATTTTTGATGTGTTCCGTCTCCATTTTTTTTTATTTAGTTTTGATTTGACTTTAGTGGAAATTTCTGAATGAAGAAATAAAAGATTAAAAAGGTTTTTTAAAGCATTCGCACCTTTACGTTTCATATCAATTTTCCCAGGGACACATTATATTTTAATCATGTTATGAACCTTCTTGAATAAAGAAAACGCGCCTTTCATGTTCCATTCAAAACTCTTCACCAACAATCGTTGCACGTTTTGTGGACTGAAAATGCTCTATTCTTAAGCCTGGTTTATTCGATTACGTTCTTCAAATGAAAAAATAAATGGCCAGTTAACTAAGCTCATTACAATTAATATTTCCTCCCCCTGCTACTCCTCGTTTCATCAAGAGCAGTGACACGCAGCCGGGTTTACTCGCTCCACGCCACCAACGGAAACTGCAACGAACGATAAAAGCTTAAATCATTAGTGGAATTTCCACAATACGCAGCACGGTGCAGTCAAAGAGTGTTGCAGGAATCATAGCATTTTAATCGCGGCAACAATCCGATGGTATGTTTTTCTTTGATTTTTCGCTCCTTTAGAGGAACCGACAAACTTTTTGCTATTATTATTATTCCACACTCGTTTCCTCCCGGGGGGAGAGGTTGGTACTATCGTACTCAGGTGTAAGCTTGGTCGGATTTCCAACACTCCAAAAAACAATAACATTTTGTAGGACGCAAAATCGAATCAACACGACAGAGAGAATCGACTTTGAATTGTCGAATTGTGAAAACTTCTCCCAGGGGACGAGCCAAACTTTGCGTCCAGACACGGTCGATGGAAACCCCTCAACAAGTGTACGAGTAACGAGCAGCCGGATCTGAAATCGAAGTTTCGTAAACCGGCTCTCGGACTCGGGAACAGTAGCGAACCGGATCGAATATAATGACCTCGGGCTGGCGGGCGGACGGCCGACGGTAGTTGCGGTGGCTCGTTGGGCGGCGCAATTTGTGTGTTTTGAACATGAAACCGAACGGGAGCGCGTGTTTATTCTGGTATAAAATTATAATTAATCGTTAAATGTTTGCTCCGTGCAGATTATTCCTGCTGTTATTATCGTATATTTTTAATTGATTTTGCTCTTACGGTGCCGTCCGGTCCGGAGAGCTTGCGGAACAATACTCTCGCGCAGACCGCGGTCGGGTGTGCTTTTGCAGTAGAAAAAGTGGGCACTATTTATTTTTTCCGCGTTCTGGCTTGAACAAGTAATTGTTTGTAATGGTATGATTCACAGTGGCGTAAAAAGTGAATTATTGTACCATGCATTGCGGAACGCACTGGTATGCGATCCAGTGCGAAAATCAAACATTTTAGCGCTGTAAAATAATACTAATGTTGAAGATTATACTTCTGATGTTTGAAATTCGCACATTATAAATAGTCTCATTGAAGACATTCAAAATATTATAGTACAATGCTTGGCTATTGATTAGGTAGGTACGAGAAATCAGATTTAACTCACTGAAGGATACGTTTGAAACCACAGAGTGACAGTTGTGATTTATTGGCGATGAATAATAAATCAAATCATATTGACTGTGCGTTAATGAAGCAGAAAAGTTGCACACAAAGTACAAAATGCTACCTGAAATGGCAATCGTCAACCGTCAGTGTCGTTCAGGAGAAACACACTCGTCATACACGCAAAGGGCATTTAAATTGATATTAGTCAAATTAATATCATATTCTCTTGGGTTTGATTGTCTGACAAGACAGAGAGGTGCTTAATGCTTACCAATAAACATGTTCTGTCTAATTAATTGCCTCCCTGGTTGGATGATGTCAAGCTACAATTATAGCCTGTATCATACGATATCGTTGAAGAAGAGTAATTGATGTATTAGCTTGGACATCGATTTGTTATTGCTGTCCGACATGGATCTTCAATTACAGTGTGTGCAACCATCAATAATAGCAATGTTGGAGTTTCCCTGTGATTTGGTTAGTTTTTAAATCCAGAGTTTACTTTTTCGGAGCAATAAAAATGATCATGGAATGGCAGTTTCCAAACCGGGGGAATTTAACATAAATTTTGGGTTGAAAATGTTGCGATTCTCAAGCTATGCTTTCCGACGTGATTATTAACACAATGCAATATTAGAAAGAAAATAAGGATAAAATAATTCTGTGTATGTCAGTAATATCACGTCCCTTCCATACTTAAATTTACAATGTACTACTTTGTGTTATTATAATAAACTCTTCTTTCATAAAATTTCCTGCTTTGAATATATTAGAAATATAAATATGAAATAGAAATATGAATTTGATTAACATATCAAGAATCTCTTACAAAAAATTTAAGTTTTTTAAGCTGTAGGCTCACATTTTTGATTCTTAGAATAGATTGATACAAGTATCAACTGTAATTACAATTTTGTAACATCTTTGTAGGATCCAGCTTGTTAATTTTACTTTGTAAATAAAATTTCTTTCTTTACTTCGCAACTGAATTCATGATGTGCACATTGGAAAGTTCATTGGCGGTTAAAATTTTCATTATTTACGGTGGTCTGGTTCGCGTGTGAAGGACTTACTTCAAAACAAAAACAGGGTGATTGCACGAATGTTTCTGACACGTCTGTGTCAGAAGGGCAGATGAATTTGACTATCTTCATCTCTCATGTCCATCCGTAACTATGTATCGCGTTTATGGGGATTCATTTATAGTATTTTTTTTCTCTTTGTCTTTGTTTCAATTACAGGTTTTCTCCTAAATATGGCTTGTGGTGATTTACGAAGAATTTGAGTTTTGATGGTCTTTTTAAACTCTACCATAACTTTTTGTTTGAATGTACGTTCTCATAATAAATATTTCTTCATTGAGATGTATTATCCTAATAACAATAGTTGACAAAAGCGAGAAAAATTGCCCTAGAACTCTAACTGAAACATTTGAGAGCTTGTGGCTTTTTAACCAACGGTTTTAATATTTACCGGCTTAATTTTTAATCAATGGCTGGGCAGTGCGTACCAGCATTCAGTAGGTTATCCGTACTAGTTGGCATAAAATAGACAACAGTGAGGTCCATAGCATAATGTCTAGCAACTCCTCTCCCTACCTCCACGTGGTACCGACTGGGACACGAGCAACTAAGGGAAGATCGGTGAACCAGTGTAAACTTGGTCGTATGCTGACAGGGAAGGAGGAGTTGTTATCCTTGGAGAGCAGCTTGCCTGAGTGTCTGTTCCCCAGGTTAGGGGCGGCTCAAACAGCGACTGATCTGAAGCGGACGGCTGAATTATGAAATGCGGTGTCTCGCCAGCTACACCCAAGACGACAGCCCCGTCGTGAGACCAGGCATCGGAGCCCTAGTAAGGCAGCATGCTGAAATAAACATACTACGAACAATTCAGAGAATGATACGAATCGGAACAACCGGTATAGACCTAGGCAAACGAAAAAGGACAACGATTCGAAATTGGTCTAGATTTTACCCTAGCCGGTACTGGGAGATTTACTGAGGCGAATAATCTCTGGGAACGCGTCTTCCATCGCGTGAGAAAGTAAAGCCGTTGGCGCTGGTCCGTTAATCAACGGGTCGTAAGTGGAGTCGCCTTCCCGGGCATCGGTGATTGGCACTACAACAGCGGGGGAGCTAGACCGACGGAAGATAAACGTGAATAAAACAAACGATTCGAAGCTTGGAACTTGGAATGTTAGGACTCTGCTCGAACCGGCACGCGCGGGCATCTTTGCAGGGAGTTATGGAAGGCAAAAGTGGAGGTAGCAGCCATGCAAGAGATGTGTTGGCCTAAAACCGGAAAACGTGAATTCCGGGCGGTTGATCCGACCGCGGGCACTTCTTTCAAGTACCACATCCACTACAGTGGTTGCGAAACAAAATGATGCGTGTCATTAGGTGGAGGCCTATTAACCCCCTAGTAACGGGTGTTAAATAAAAAATGAGAATTTTTTCAATACCTTTCAGTAACTCAAATACAGAGCGTAAAATTTTCTTTCTCCAAGAAAATTGCTCTTTGGGCTCCCTAGAAACAGTAGGCGTGTTTGGTTTTGCTAGTTTGAATTTAGTCAAAGCAAAGATGGCGTCGAAACAGCACGTGCTCCGCGAACGCATTGTACGGTTCTACGAAACGCATTTCCAGCAAGGAAAAAAGGTCACGGTGACACATTTGAAGGAAGAAAATGTACCTGTCAGTACGGTATATCGTATCCTGGGTTCCCTGAACGTATAGCGGAAGGTCGGAAGTGGTCGTCCGGTGACGATAATGACGAAGCAGAGGAAGACATCGTTAAAGAAACTGTTTGACAACAAGGACGCAACCAGCCTGCGTGACGCCGGTCGGAAATATGGCTGCTCCCACGTATTGATCCATCGGATCCTCAAGATGGAAGGAATCGTCTGCAGGAAGAAGACGAGGTCGCCGGAGTACACGGAGGAGCAGATTGAGACGGTTAAAACACAGTGTCGGTGGATGACCAAAAAATTCCGCGGGACGTCTTTCGTTCTGGACGATGAAAGCTATTTTCCGCTGTCCAAAACGCATATTCCATGAAATGATAATTACTACTCCAGCGACAAGTCATCCACACCGTCTGAAGTGAAATACAAGTTCAAGCACAAGTTTGAAAAAAAGGTTATGTTGTACATCGCCATTTCCGACCGGGGCATTTCAAAGCCTTGGTTTAAGCCGAGCGGTCTGGCAATCAACCAAACAAATCTATCAAGAAGAGTGCCTCGATAAAATCCTGCTGCCGTTCCTGAATGAGAATCACGCGGATGGGAAGTACGTCTTCTGGCCAGACAAGGCGTCTTCCCATCACGCAAAGAAGACGCTGGCGTATCTTGAGGAGAAAAAGATACCGTTCGTTCCGAAAGATCGTAACCCAACAAACTTGCCCCAGTGCCGCCCAATAGAGGATTTCTTTGGCTCACTCAGTGCCCTAGTATATAAAAACAATTGAAGGGCCAATGATACGAAGCAACTGACTACAAGAATCCGGAATTGTATCCGGAAAATGGACGTAAGTGCCGTACAACGTTCTTGTGAGAGCATCGCAACAAAGTTGCGTCGAACAGCAGACCACGGCCCTTACTCAAACATTCACTGATATTTTTTTGAAAAAATACATTATGTTATTAATAAGAAATACTGAAATCGATGAAAAAAAAAATTTTTTTTATATGTGATTGAAAAAATTCTCATTTTTTATTTTTTATTTAACACCCGTTACCCAAGTGATTTTTAAACGGACTTCGGAAAAATCACAATGAATCTTTATAAACATTTTTAAAGTATTTATTGAAGCTTTTCAGAGGTTTGACTGAGGCTCATCTAAAGGCGGTCTTGGGCACTAGAGGGTTGATGACCGCTTATCAAGGACAGACTCTCAATTACAGCCTTATCAAAGTGTTCGAGCCGACAAACTATGAAACTAATCACGTAAAGGAAGAGTTCTATGAGCACCTTGAGAAAACGATGGAGAGTGCCCACAACACGACATAAAGATCGTCATCGGAGATACGAACGCACAAGTCTGACGAGAGTTCTTCCATCCCGTTATTGCTAGGGAAAACCTTCACTCTACCGCCAATGACAACGGTTTGAGGTTAGTAAACTTCGCCACGGCCCACAGTGCGTTAAATGTAGGGTAAGACAAGACAAAAATCCAAACTACACGATTTTGTCGATTTTGTCATTAAATCACAAAACTGTCCCAAACGACAACACACTCATTCTATACCAAAAACCGTTAATCTCTTTGCAAAAGATGTACATTTTCACGAAAACTGCAATTTTTATGTTTCACTTACTTTTACATACAGGTCGGACTCGATTACCCGGAACATCAAAAAAAATTCATTCCGGATAATCGAGTTTTCCGGATAATCGAATCACACAAAAAATACTGAAATTTTGCGATTAACGAACATAAAATAAATATTTCTTTTCTTTATTTACTTGTATGATGCAGTAGCGTAACCAGGAGTTATTTCTGAGGCAAAAAGGGGTAAGGGGCCATCCACATACCACGTGGACAACTTTGGGGGGGGGGGTTGGCTAATGTCCACGGTCCATACATTTTTTTTAGAATTTATATGGGCAGTTGTCCACGGAGGGGGAGGGAGGGGGGTCAAAATCGTTAAAAAGCTGTCCACGTGGTATGTTGATGGCCCCTAAAATCTTGAGAAGCAAAAAAAAAAGTAAATTGGACAATGATTGTTTTCACTTCATTCGAACATGTCCCAAACATGCCGGAAGTGACTTAAATGGTAACTAATATACCAGAAGGGATGGTAAAACCAAAATTTCGGAATAAAAATTGGAAACGGACACCAAAAAAATGAAATTCGGGATAATCGAGTCTGAAATTCCGGATAATCGAATTCCGAATAATCGAGTTTCCAGATAATCGAGTTTCCGGATAATCGAGTCCGACATGTAATTGCAAAAGTGACTTAAGCGCAATTATAACAAAGAAAAAGATTTTTTTAAGTATTCTTTTATGTATTATTTTTATTTTTTTAAAATTCAATTTCCAGAGTAACAAACAATTTAAAAATTCTTCATGATGCATATTATAGTATCTTAACAATCCAAACACAAACTTAGGGTAATTCTTTTCTTTCGCCTTCCGTTGCGATTATTGTTCCTCATTCACGATTTGTCTTTAGATTTGGCATATTCGCCGTTTTCTGGTTCTGGTTCTGGAAGAGCAAGTGGTGACTCCCACCGAATTTCTATTTATTTTTCATGAAATACTTTTTTATTCTATTGCATTTCTCCCACTTCGAGTTCAATATACAGCAGAAAACTTCTGCAATTTTTTAAAAACCTGCTCAACTGAGTCCTCTGGTAGAGACAATGTCAAGTATCGAAATACACATGATGTTCTTTTGCTTACATTGCAGTTAACCCACTTACAAAAATCTGCCGGTTCAAGAGCGATCGGCATTGACCCACGAAAAATAAAAAATATTGCAGAGTTGCAGGAAGTTGTAGCTAATTCTTATATATTTTGTAGAGGACACTTCAAGCAAACTTTTGATATATGTTTTAGTGTTTTTTTTTGCGGTCTTCTCGAGGGACAAACATCGACTACCTCGTGGTAAGCAAAACTCGCACCCGGCTGTCCAAAGTATTTAAATCGAGGTCGGCGCGAAAGATACGTCTGGACATCCAGGGGTTATCAGCGGAAGGAGTTGCTGCAGAGTATACTCGGAAAGTGGATAGACGGATCGGTGAATCAGCTGGAGTGGACCTGAACGAGCAGTGTAAGCACATCCATGATGACAACGGGAACCACGCATAGTGGGTGGTTCGATGCTAAGTGTCTAGAGGTGACGGAAGAGAAGAACCGGGCCTACTCCAATACGTTAGTAGCAGCCAATCGTGTAACGCGTCAGATGCGGGAGAAATGCCGGGAGACGAGAGTTGCTGAAAAGAGGCTTCACCACCGTGAGAAACATGAGCACTACTATCGCGTCCTCGCTGAGGCGGAGAATTACTCCACCCTGCCGACACGGAGAGCTTCTATAGAAAGATTAACGGAATCAGGAACCGAACCCTGCCAGTACCTGTCATGTGTAATGACAGGGAGGGAAACCTGATTACCAATAAATCACAGGTGGCCAGGCATTGGAAGCAACGTTTTGTAGTGGTGTCGAACGTTGAGGATGGTAGGAGAGTCGTCGAGGGGAGCAGGATGGAAATTGGGTAGGGCAGACAAGCTGTTGATCCAACAACATTGGACGAGGTGAAGAATGCCTGCAAAATGCTGAAGAATCACAAAGCCGGAAGGACTCATATGCCATATCTAAGGGTAGGAACATGGGCTCAACTGTAGTAATTACTTACCTTACCAATCAGACGAGAGCCGTGGTGGCTCGTGCTGTATCAAGAATTTGTCGCCATGTTGCTCGGTTTTGGGCTGTGTTTCGCCAGTTCCCCAGGCGTCTCATCACCCGCAAGTCTCCTTCGATCTGGTCGAGCCATCGTGCACGCTGCGCCCCTCTATTTCTGGTGCCGGCAGGGTTGCTGAAGAGAAGTGATTTCACAGGGTTGCCGTCCGGCATCCTTACGACATGACCGGCCCACCGCAACCTATTAACTTTCGCCAGGTGTGCAATGGGATTTTCTCCAAGCAGCGCGTGCAGTTCGTGGTTCATGCGCCGTCGCCATTCTCCGTCGTCCGTCAGTACTCCACCGTAGATAGTCCGTAGCACCTTCCGTTTAAAAACTCCAAAAGCGTTAAGGTCCTCCGCGAGAAGCGTTGTTGTCTCGATCCCGTAGAGGACTACCGGTCTTATCAGGGTTTTGTACAGCGTCAACTTCGTGCGTCGTCGCACTCGATTCGATCGAAGTGTCTTCTGGAGTGAAAAGTAGGCACGATTTCCTGCCTGGATGCGTCTCTGGATCTCTTTGCTGGTGTTATTGTCGGCGGTCACCACAGACCCCAAATACACGAACTCATCGACCACCTCAAGCTCATCACTGTCTACAGAGACTTGAGTTGGGAGACTGATGTTGTTCTCCTTAGAGCCTCTCGCACGCATGTATTTTGTTTTCGACGCATTTATCCGCAGTCCGATCCGTCCAGCTTCGGCTTTCAGTCGGGCGTAAGTTTCTCCGCCGTCGCAAACTTACGTGCTATGATGTCGAAGTCATCCGCGAAGCCCAGAAACTGAACAGACCTTGTGAAAATTGTGCCCCTCGTGTCGATGCCCGCCCTCCGGATCACACCCTCAAGGGCGATGTTAAACAGCAAACAGGAAAGTCCATCTCCTTGTCTCAACCCTCTGTGCGATTCAAAGGGACTCGAGAGTATCCCCGAAACACGCACGTAGCACATCACTTGCGCCATGGTGGCTCTGATCAATCGAGTCAGTTTATCCGGAAAGCCGTTGTCGTCATGATCTGCCATAGCTGTCCTCGATCGACTGTATCATAGGCCGCCGTGAAGTCAATGAAGATGTGATGTGTGGGCACGTTGTACTCGCGACTTTTCTGTAAGATCTGTCAGATTGAGAAGATCTGGTCCGTGGTGGCGCGGGCTCCCATGAAACCCGCTTGGTACTGACCCACGAACCTCCTGGTTAAAAGTGATAGACGACGGAACAGGATCTGTGAGAGTATTTTGTAGGCGGCATTGATAAGCGAGATGCCGCGGTAGTTGCGGCACTCCAGCTTGTCACCCTTCTTGTAGATGGGACAGATACATCCCTCCATCCACTCGTCTGGCAGTTTTTCCACCTCCCAAATCCTGGAAATGACCCAGTGCAGCGCTCTAGCCAGCGCCTCTCTTCCATGTTTCAAAAGATCGCTCGGAAATCCGTCTTTGCCTGCGGCTTTATTGTTTTTCAGCTTCCCATAGTAATTATCGAGGCATAATCCTCATCAATTTCGCTAGTAATATTCTCTTCCGTATCCTGTTCCAGCGACTGAGGCCGTTGCAGAGAGCCTTTGTTGGAGAATAGCAATGTTGTTTTCGAGTGGGATGATCTATAACGGACCAGATGTTCACCTTGAGACAGATCCTCGACAAGTTTCGAGAACACAGCTTGGTTCATAGACTTTAAGGTGGCGTACGAAACAGTGAAACACAACTTGAACATAGTTTTCCAACAAAACCCACAACTCTAAAAAAAATATCATTGCTGTCATAAAGGTTTTTGAAAGTGACCGGAAATTTATTAACTTTTTCATTTACACTGAAATAAGAAAAAGGTGAAAAATTATAGCTAGTCAACCAATCCTGTTAATTTTGGTGTCCCTAGCCACTAATCTTTTTCAGAGAACTACATGAGTTTTTTTTCGTAAACATAACGTTAAAGCGACGAGCTCGGCCAGCAATTATTATGCGGCGCACTCCTGTAAGTTGATGATTTTTGGTAATGGCCCCAAGGCACCAAAATTTATAGGAATGGTTGAATAACTTAAATTTTTCATTTTTTTTCAGCTTGAGCTTTTGGAATGCGCTCTCAAACCCTCACACCCTTTGCATGGTTGAATTAATAGATTTTCAAATTCGGACACCTAACTTTCAGATTGACGTTAGTCCAACGTCAAAATCCCGCTGCTTACGACAGCAGCTCCACTGCCGTGTCCGAAATTAGAATTCACCCGAATCTTCCGTACACTGTCGATGTCTTGTACCACTACGGGCACCAGTACTACAATGTTGTTTTTCGCAGCTGCAGCTGCAGAATGCAACGCGCAAGAGCGGTAAACACTGTTGCGTGGCTGAGAATGCTGCCATGCGCTATCTTCAGCCATTTTACACAAGAATTTGAGGGTCTCCAAGTTGAAATAAAATACAACGTAAAATTTTGCTGCCAACAGGACATGAGATTCATTTTTCGTTCAATGAAACGTAAATCTTTTGGAGTTTTAAGAATCTGGTAGAATGAGCTAATATAAAAAAGGGTGGGGCCTTTTAAATCATCACGAACAGATAGCTCATGATTGTTTTCAAATTTAAAAAAAATTGGTGTTGAATCGCGCTGAGGGATGACTAACCAGTTGATTTCCAAATAAGCACACCTAGAAACAAAAACGAAAATACTATTGGTAGCCGTGAAGCATATTTTCAACTCTATTTTCGTAAAATTATTTAATCATTTCCATTATTGAATGACTAGATTTTCAATTTCAGCCACCTTCGATAGAGACGTTAGTCCAATATCAAACACACATTTTGAAGGAAATCTGATCTGACCGATTTATTTAATATTTCTTTTGGCTAAGAAAAAAGTAAAGAATCCCTGTCCTAGAGGCAGACAGACATCAGAGCAACCGTCCGTTACATAGTCAGAAATGGTCTATTCTTCAAACATTACTTTTTCGGGATAAAGTGATCTCATTAGACACCTAATTTCCCGTGGTAAAATCAATATCACACGACATAGGTTTAAAGTAAATGAATGGGCAACCTGAAATGAGTGGGTTTTTTTTCTTTAGTAACAGGGCCGGTGTCACACTATTTTCCCGAGTGGGTAGTAAGGAGATTCGTGGGTGGCCTTACGGCAGCTAACCGGAACAATCGCCATGGCGGCCGAAAACGTGCGTGTAGGCTTGTTTTTGAAATAATTCTTCGTTTTATTTATCAATTTTCGCGACAAAATTGTTAGAGTAGATCTTGCGCATCAGTTTTGCTCAGAAACTCTTGATGAGGTATAGCTAGGGGACGCTCCATCTCCTTTAACGATTGCTTCGTTAAGTGGGCCAGCCAGTACACCGCGTTTTCGCCTTTATGATATTTATTGATTAACGACGCAACTTCCAGCAGGCACTACTTACTAAAAATTTCCCCGTTCACGGCCAGTCCGGAACGAAAGAAAAGCGGCTTCGACGTCCCCTCGCCACCAACCTCGCACCCAAGCGCACGCAGCGATGTAGCCACTTTTCTCTCAGTCTTCTTGTTCAGCATCCTTTGGAGCTTCTTATCGCTCGGGGTCGTCGGCAGTTCGTAACCGGGTTTTCTTTCGATGCTTTGATTCTTGTCCAATAGTGCTAAGATATTGTAGATGCCGGTACGGGCTCCCACAAAGTGTCACATAACATCCGTCTTTGAGGCCGCGGGGTACCGTTCTTTGAAGGCGCACTGAATGAAGTAGTTTCACTGTTTTCGCCATCACGGTTAGAGTTCGACTTAATTTTTTTATTGCTGACTCATAGGTTACTATGCTGCATGGGTTGTTTCGTTTGTTTCATTAGTGCGTAGTAAATAAAAAATGAAAAATCGACAATTTTTGTGCATTTCATTAATGCAAACGTTAAGGCTCATTAGGTTTGTCTCCTCGAGAAAATCCAAAATCCATTCAAAATTTAAACTTAATCGGACTTCTGGTAAGGCTCCACTTACAGTAGTAAAGGACTCACATTTTTACCAATGAAAAAAATGCACAAAAGTAACTCTCAAAATTTTTTTTGATAGCAAATCGCTTAGAAATGTTTAAAATCTGTAGCTTTATAAGCTCACGCTTAACGATAACGATATTTTTACGATATTTTTTTGAAAAGAATATCAAATCACGATATCAATAAAATAATATTATATTTCCGTAAAGTTGTTTGTCGTCCTAGAACTATCTTCGTATACTTTTATACCCCGCTAGCCAACTTAACCCCATCGTGTGTTTATTATTAGCTACCATCCCTCGGCAAATTTAGCACCAGAAATCATCGACACACAACAAGGTACAGCATCGAACACCACGTGCTTTACCTGTTGTTGTTGTTTTTTGTTGTTCCCGAAACTCCAGCTGATAGGTACGTTTCAACCTGTTCAGATAAGAAGCGGAAAAATTTCCCCAACAACGGAACTGCGCATGCT